>NC_134485.1:97907663-98215812 GCF_040206685.1 Ascaphus truei | reverse complement strand
TACACACATACACTTGCTCCCATACACTTGCTCCCATACACACATACATACACTTGCTGCCATACACATGCTGCCATACACACATACATACACTTGCTGCCATACACACATACATACACTGGCGACACACTTTATTCGAGCTCGGCTTAGTCCCACGAATTCGGGTATACCCGGGTGTATTGAGGTTTGTGACTGTTTTTCTGCCCGAGTGCATTGAGGTATTTTCCAGGCAGGGATTGAAGCATTTTATTCCCCCTGGCTGCAATACTGCACAGTATATATATATATACTGCATTACAATTCATGAATTTATGCCATCTGGTAGACACGCGAAGCATTGCAGCCTATTAAATCCTAATCATTATCATTTAACAGATCAGCCGCCCGTCAGCCAGGCATCAACCCAGGCTGGGAAGGCAAACGCAACGGGGCTTGTCAGAGGTGAGGAGCGGCGCATTCCAGGTATCTGCCAGGTACATACTGGGTATTTGCTCGAATAAAGTGTGTCGGTGCAGTACACTTGCTGCCATACACTTGCTCCCATACACACATACACTTGCTCCCATACACTTGCTTCCATACACACATACATACACTTGCTCACACACACATGCACACACACACATGCACACACACACACACACACATGCACACACACACGCACACACACACACACACACACACACACACACACACACACACACACACACACACACACACACACACACACACACACACACGGGGGGAAGGAAAGGCCGCGACCAGCACCACCACCACGCTCCTCCCCCCACCCACCCGCGCCCATCTCCCGCTCGTGGCGGGGGGGCAGGCCGACCCCCCCATACCTTACGCGGGCATATTGGAAGCTTTGGGGAGGCAGGGTGGGTGGGAGGCACGTGGCGAGGTGTCCCCCAGGGGACAGGTCCGCCCCGCAGTGGCCGCCACTATCCTGCTCTCCTCGCCGGCATGTCTTCACAATGCGCGGCCAAGCAGATTTGCAGACTGCTTCTTCCCCCCAGCCCGCGGCGGCATAAAGCTAGCAGGCGGGGAGGCGGCAGGGTAGGTGGGAGTCATGTGGTGAGGGCCGAGGCCGCCCCCCCCCCCCCCGCACGCAAACCGGGCTGCAGCAGTGGGGACCTCCCGCCCCGGGCAGCGATCGGTGGATCAAGGGAGAAGGGGACAGGAGCAGGGGACAGGAGGAGGGGAAGGGGATAGGAGCAGGGGAATGGGACAGGAGGAGGGGAAGGGGACAGGAGCAGGGGACAGGTGCAGGGGACGGGAGCAGGGGACAGGGAGAAGGGGAATGGGACAGGGGAGCTGCCACGGTGGTGAGTATGGAGCCCTGTGGGGACCAGGGGGATCGCAGGGAAGGAGCAGAGGGGCCGCAGCATGGCGTGTACTTACTTTTGATGTCCGGGCAGAAAGAATGGCCGCTCGTTGGGGGCGGGCTCATATAGAGCCTGGCCGCGTGCCCACAAAGCCTGGGAGCGCGCGCCAATCAGAAGTCAAGTAGGGAGTTTATTTATTTATTTTTCAGCGCGAGCAGGGAAAATTTGAGCGCGAACGGGGGAAATTTAAAAAAAAACACACGTGTGCTGCTTGGGCCAATATTTACACGCCCGGGGGTTAAATCCACCCGCCCCGGGTGAGTAAATGTATAGGATTGTCGAACACTGTATATATATATATATAATGGAAATATTACTGTGTTCTCATTTGCATGTCTTGGACAGGTCTGAAACCCTAAACCCTGCTTCTCACCATTATCACCCAGCATACAGTGCTTCCATTGCAGCAAGGGATTCTGGGAAATGACATGCAAATGAGCACACAGTACCACCTTTGGCTTCAAAACCACATGACATGGTCCCCTATAAGCTTATGCTTGCTGCATTGCACAGCTTTTGAGCATAGCCTGGGTTAAGATGCATAGCCAGTAAACCTACCCACAGACAGCTGTTTCAACCTTAATGGGTTTCATCCGTGTGAGGTTGGTAATACTGGGTTTGCAAAATGAAGCTTGGGATAGGTTTCACCACACTTAGTTAATATATTAGTAATATACCGGGTACCCAGTAATTAAACAGAACGGCCATATTTTTACTAACCGGACCCGACCTAGGGTGCTGGAACCCGGTGCCGGGTACTTCAGCAGAAGAAGAGGACAGCAGCTGACCGCAGAAGAAGAGAAGGAGGACGTCAGCCAGCAGAGGACGAATACGGGCGGTGGTGTGAGAGAAGGATGGCAGCCTCCAGAGGACGACAGCAGCCGGCGGCGGAGGAATAAGATGACAGTAGCCTGTAGAGGACAGCAGCAGTGGAGGGTGAGAAGGACGACAGCAGGTGGCGGAGGGAGAAGAGGACCATGTGAGCAGGAGCAGAATGGCACAGGAGGACAGCCAAGGAGGAACTGCGCTGTAGCAGTGGCAGTGGCTCCCGGCTGCTGTTGTCTCCTAGCTGTTGTCATCCCCTGCAGGCTTCCTTCTTCTTCCCCTTTCTGCCACCGGCTGCTGTCCTCCTTAGCTCAATTCCCTTATAACGCTATGCTTCGGGTCCAAAGAATCACATCGCGTTATAAACGGATCGCTTTAGAAATAATGTACTATTGTATGCATTGTATAATAAAGTATTTAAGATACTAATAATCGTGTTGTAAAGTATTCATAAATACAAAAATTGGGAGCCACGCTTGCATCGCGTTATAAGCGGATTTGCGTTGTAAAGGATCACGTTAATACGGGGGAGAGCTGTACTAATTTCCTTATGATTAATCATAGAAGAACAACCCATAACACATCATTTTGAGGGATATGTCTATGTAAGGAATCGGGGAACATGTCCTTTGCGACGTGTTCCCTCCTTACCTAGTGCTGCTGCTGCCACTGCTCCACTCTCCGTTCATGCGCGAAACCCCACTCTGATTACAGAGCGTGCGCGCATCCGCAGCTCTTTAGCCCCTGCCACGGAGCTTGGCTCCGCCCACCAGATGCGCTGCGCTACTCTCACATGTGGTGCGCGCACGTGACGACGTGCAATGATCCCCAGCTGCGTGTCAAGCATCATCTGTGCCTCTTGTTTCCTGCAGCCTATCCCAGCTTCCGCTGGGGCCGCGCCCCCGCTCCACCCCCTGTCTGTCTGCCTACATATACCCTGCTCCTGCTCTCAGTCAGGGCTCAGCATAATTCGGTGTAGCCTCGCTGCTTCCTACAGTTGTGCCTTGCCTTGTTACAGTCTTGTCTTTCAGATTAACCTTTAACGACCCAGCTTGTAAGTGAACCTCTCTGGATATTGACCTCGGCTTACCCTCGACTACGGCGACTTCTCCAATCCCTGATCACGGCTAACAGACCTGGACTATTCTACCATCTATATCCCAGACCATCGCTAACCGACTTCTACAATTCTACTCTCTCCATTCCCAGGACCTGCAAGTATACCGATTAACCCTCTCTCTCCAATACAGACCCGGCAATGCTAGACAATCCGCCTTCCAGGCACGCTTCCGCTGCTGTGGGTGTGTGGCTTTGTACCTTCCCACCTCAGTACCGGGGTCTTGCCTTGTTTGTGGGTAGCGCGAACGTTACAGTCTACAATATGATTAAGCATATGTATAACTTTATTGATTTAAAATGCAATGGATTTCATGGTAGGCTTACTGTAATTCAAAACATAATTTTTTCCATCTACTGTATGTAATGCAAATGCAACATGCTTACATTTAAGTTTAGGGGGGGGGGGGAACTTACCCAGATAGCATTTCAAATATCAGAATCCCTAGTGCCCACCAGTCTACTGCTCTTCCATGGCCTTTACTCTGTATTACTTCTGGTGCAAGGTATTCAGGCGTCCCACAGAGTGTCCATGTCCTAGAAAGACAGAAACACAAAACAAACTGGGAGAAATCCTCAGCATACTGTATGTTTTCAGGCAAAAGCCATGTAGTGCAAAGGAACAGATGTTCTGCATACATAGATTAAGAAAAAAAAACCTCAAACATTTTCTCTACTTCTGTTTGATTTTTCAATGTTATGACACGAGTGTCTAAATTAATTTATGGAACAATATGACTGAATGCAGTTATATACAGAACAGTCATTGTCAGTGCAGGCATAAAATATTTTTCTATATGTGTGCCCTCTATTATGACTTATCTGAGCTATTGCAACTTGTCTACGATTAGTTTAAAGGTGCAATTCCATGTCAAGCCAAACTGAACTAAAGACTTAAAAAAAAAAAAAAGAGTACGTTTCATAGGATAAAATGAGGTGCCATAGATATTTACAGTGCTAGGAGACCTCCACCACTTACATGTCATGTGGTCGCTCATGGAGTTGTCAGCCTGATCGGACCCTAAATAGAAGTGCCCATCATCACCTGGTATGTCATTACGGGCCTATGCATGCCAAGGCCCATTTTGTGCCATGCATGTCAAGAGGGCACGTTAAAGGTTTAAAAAACATATCTCTTAACAAGTAATTATTTTGGAAAGTTTATCCTTGAAATGTTTGTAAACATTTTGATGATTTACTTTACTACCCTTATCTCTATCCTACCTTGCCCTTGCCCTGTCCCTATATTTATTGCTAGTAAAAATGCAAGAAAAAGCAGCACTCCAGGAACTTAAAGAAGCAATATCAGCTTTATTACATCTCCAACGTTTCGGTGCAACACCTTGAGAAAGGTTCATTGTGTTGAACGGAAACGCTAGAGATGTAATAAAGCTGATACCGCTTCTTCAAGTTCCCGGAGTGCCACTTTTCCTTGCAGTTGGACATTGGGGATTCTTCGCTTTGAGCTAAGTACTTGCAGGTATTTCTTTGATTATGAGTGCAAAAGCATTTTCATTGCCGTTTATTGTTAGTCAACCAGAGAGCATGCATATTTTTCATTAATTTATCATCGGCATGGAGCAAACATGTTCCATGTTTCAAGCACTGCTCTGGGTTTGAAAAAACGATTTAAAATACTATTTGATATAGAGAAGCCAGCGGTCATGCTCTGAAGCTGGAGGGTGGGAGAATAACTCCCGTAAAGGGATAAAATAGGTTGGGGAAAAAATATACTGTTATGGCTGTCAGTGAGCAACTCTCGTTCTGCATCTAAACCAGGTAGCCACACACCAGGTTTTTCCAATCAGGAGTATAAGAAGTCTTGATGTATAGTTCCGAACAGGCTTTATTCTGTCATACACAATTAATAATTAGCACAGACAGCTCAGGCAGCATGAAAAAGAGATAAAAGAGACTTCAGCACACATTTGGCTCAATCCTTCAGAAGATTTACCTAGCAACAAGTTACATCTATGATCTAATATCCTTTTGAACCATTGACATTCTGCAAAACAACCATTACATATAATTACGTATGTCACATGCCTTCATTTTTTTCACTTATAATACTTATAATACTTTATCAGCAAAAATGTATATTTTTTAGATGTAGATACTATAGTTACATTATCTCATTGCCAATAGCTTATGTAGTCTATGTCCATCTGGCATCTTGAGTAAAGCTTTTCCTCTAATTTTTGCAGAAGTAAATGCAAATCTTGCAAAAATGTAATGCAACCTGTAGCCTTAACCCTATTATAGTTTGATTGAATCTGTATCAAATTATATTGTTCATATTGTTTCATTTCTTGTTTATTAGTAGCCTATATGCGAATATGTTATCCGTTAGCCCTATATCTAGGTGTACATATACCTATTGCTGTTGATAAGGCTTCGGCCCCAGTATTTAGTGCTGCACACGCGCCGGGCGACCTCGCGGCGTGTGCACAGATAAAAGCCACGATTGGCGGAGAGCGATCGGTAGGGGAGCGATGGGATGCACGGGGACATGATGGTGTGGGAGGGGGGGCGCAGCCATGACAGGGCATACCTGCCCTTCCACTGGCTGCCCGCCGATCACGTGATCGCGTTGTGGCATGGGAAGACAACATTCTTGTCTTCCCTTCAAGCATACGCATCATCGCGCTTTGTGCGCCCACACATACACGGCCACTGGGTCCTGCCCCATAGAGGGCTGTGCTGTGTGGTGTGCACGCCATAGCGTGCGCCACAGCGGTCACCGGTGACCTGGTCTAAGATAAAACGATTACACAAATTATAATGGTCGTATCGGTTTTCTATTAGAATGTTTTAGTGCTTCATTTTTATTTCCCCCAATGAGAAGTAAGGGGTCTGAGATATTGCTTTT
The DNA here is from genome assembly GCF_040206685.1 of Ascaphus truei. Lineage (NCBI taxonomy): Eukaryota > Metazoa > Chordata > Amphibia > Anura > Ascaphidae > Ascaphus > Ascaphus truei. The sequence continues at coordinate 98,209,614 of NC_134485.1, read as the reverse complement.
TTAAGATAACAATGGTATTTATTGATGTACCAACATAAAGAAAGTGAAGATAGAATTTGCTTTGATGCATTGCTCTATTTTCTGTTTGTGCCAAATGTTAGAAAGGTTGCCATATTACGCACATTTTTGGTAAGAAATATTTAAGCCAATTCACTCTGGGCAATTTTTGGGGTCGCAAATGGAACTAAATATTACACACATCGTGTTTCATATATCTCGCATGTCAAATAACTCCTCCTGCAAGCTGACATTTAGTTGGAATAAACAGTTTGACACATTGATGCAGAGACGTAGGATGAAAATGACATAATTTGTGTACATTTTGCTTAAAATTTGCCTTGATAAATCTCCACCATTGATTGCAACATATTAGGTCAAAGATTATTGGTATTGCGAGCATATCAATTTATTAGAACGGAACAAAAACAAATATTATCCAAACTATCATGAGAGTTTTCTTATATTTCGCAAAACTTTGAAACCTAAATCATATGTGCCTTTAAAATATGTGTAGCCCCGGGGTTATTTTTCCCTCTTTGACCCTCTCTGTAGCGTGGCGAGCGATTGCGGGTGCTGCCGGAGCCAGCGACGGACCCGCCGGGAGAACGCGAGGGTGGGGGCTAGTGCAGGGAGCTGTGCGCTGTTCCCTGATGCGGCCGGTTGCCGGGGACGCGAGCGGCCAGTTGTTAGGGCCGCGATCGCGTTGCCGAGGTCCCGGCGGCTCGGGGAACAGGATAGTTCGCGCATGCGCAGGGACAAGCAGGAGCAGAGAAGGCCCCAGAGAAGTCGCGCGAGGGCAAGGAAAAGGTTGCGGCGGCCATTAGGCGTTCACGCATGCGCAGGGCAAGTGCGCACGCGGCCCCAATGCACAGACAGCCCCCTGGGAACTACAACTCCCAGGAGGCATAGGGAGACAGGCACCAGGTGCCTGATAGGAGCCAATAGGGCTGGAGGATTCCCAGACAGCCCGATTGATACATTTCGTGGGCTTAGTGTCATGTCAGTCAGGCTGAGGAGCAGGAAGGGGAAGGAAGGGTGCAGGGAGCAAGAGAGCAAATGCTATCTTCTTAAATAATTATATTTTGATGGAATTGGGCTGTTATGGGGTATTTTTAATTATTATTATTGTCTATTTGTATATCATTCACAATACACTATTTGTATAGCGCCAACATATTGCACAGCGCAGTACAATGGAGTTACATATAAATAAGGACAAACATGCACAAACAGATACAAAAGGTAATGAGGACCATGCTCGTGAGATCTTACAATCTGGAGGGAATGATGGACAATATTGAAACAAAAAGGTAAAGAGGCTCCTCATTGTAGGACGGAGTATACTTCAAGTTGGCATATGGCCCAGCTGGATAGCTCATCACATTCAAGTTTGAGCGTGAGGATGCTAGGCAGTGTTAGAAAGTGTGGAGATTGGCCCAGCCACACAGTTGGTCCCAGTGGGGTTGGTGGGAAGGTTAATTGGATGTTAGAGGTATTCCAGATAGGCTACCTTAAATAGGCGACTTTTCAGGGAGTTTTTAAATGTCTGGAGGCTGGGGGAGAGTCTGATGGTGCATGGTAGGGAATTCCAGAGATAGGGGGCAGCACGGGAGAAGTCTTATAGGCGGGATTAACAGAAGGTAATAAGGCAGGAGAAAATGCGGGTGTTGTGGGCAGAACATATGGGGTGTTTCGGGATATATTTGGAGATGAGGCCTGAGATGTAAGGGGGGCAGTGTCATTGAGAGCTTTGCAAGTCATACAGTAGCAAGGGTTTTAAATTTGATTCTAGAGGATACAGGAAGCAAGAGAATGGGATTTGCATAGAGCAGCAGAAGTGGAGCGGTGAGTGAGGTAGACGAGTCTGTCAGCAGCATTTTGGATGCATTGAAGTTGGGATAGGCAGACTAGGGGAAAGACAACTAGGAGAAGTTTGTAGTAGTCAGATGGGACAAGTGAATGAATTGGGATTTTAATTGTATCATGAGAAAAAGGGCTATGTTGGCAAAATTTTGGAGGTGGTGATGTGAGAGCTTTGTGAGGGACTGATGGCGAGAGAGTGAAAGATGACCCCTAGACAGCAGACTTGAGGTGTTGATGAGTATGTGGTATTATTGACAGTGAAGTAAAGTTTGGGTGTAGGAGTGGCAGTAGAAGAGGGAAAGAGTATTAGTTCTGTTTTGGACACTTTAGGCTTCAGATAATGGTGGGACATTATGGAGGAGATTGCCAAGAGAGAGTTGGTGACATGGGGCACAGTATTTAAGTCGATTTCACTTACCGTAGGTGGGCACTTTTTCGTTTTTTCCAAACTTAACTAAGGATCATCCAACCCTCTTAAAACTTGAAATCTACCTGTTATTAAGCATATGCAAATCTATGATTTCCTGACACTTACTGGAAATAAAATTAGCACTTGGCAACTTTTTGTAGGCCAGCCAAAATAAAATAGAGAATGGAGTTCCGTGTATACTGCACTAGTTCCTGGTAGTAACACTGACATGGTGACATCTTTAAAGGTCAAAGCACTTAACAAAAACATATATAAGGAGCAACATGATCGTAAACCAGCTACACATACAACATGTTCAATATGCCCTTATTTCATACTGAAAGCAGTTAGTCTGTGCATTCATTACTCTGCAGACTTCCCTTGTTTGCCTATATTCAGTTTGCTTCCTCAGTACCAGTGATGTCAGCAAATGAAAACCCAGCGAGGCAGCTTCAGAGGCGAGTAGGGGAAAGGATTTTCTCTAAGCACAATGTATGGTCTGTACAAAGTCTGCAGTCTGCAGGGAAATCATCTGATCCTCAAAGGTCTGCCGTGTTTATGCTCTGTTGCTGAGGAAGATCCCTCATATAACACCTTATAATTGTCTTTAGCACTTCAGTTTTCTGCAGTACATTGCCATGTAATTTTAACATTACCAGTGTATTAATGGTAGTGCAACTACCACTGCATTTGCACCCCCCAAGAATTGGTATCTCACTAACAGAGGCCCCATGCTCTTCCTCACAGCAACAAAACTGATTGCCGGGGGACAGAGCGGGCCTGTGTAGAATAGCAGCCCTCTGCATCAACATCGCAGCGTCTTGTGATGCTGCAACATCATAGTGACGCGACATCACTTGGTGACAACTTGCTATCATGTGACACTGTGACGTCATAGCATCACATGACATTGCGACGTTGATGGGAGGGGGGGATGGTGGCTGGTAAAAACAATACCCCCCAATCAGAACTTCTGATTGCACCCCTGATAAACGGACACAGAGACATTCCAAAAAACTGTGATAATAAAGTACTGTTCGACACTATTGGGTTAACACTGACAAACAACCAAACAAATCCAAACCTTTAGGATGCTGGTAGCCTGGAAACTTGATGACAAAGCACTTCCACTGAAGATCGAGTAACAGACTCATTCAGCAATACTGTAAATGAGGTACAGTATGCTGCTAAAGTGATGCAGCATTTTATTCCAGGTCCACTCAATTACATTTTACAGGGGCCCACTTAATAACAAACGAAGACATAGATTCACTAAGCTCCAATAAGGGGAAAAGATATGTTAACACTAAAAATATATGCGTTATTTTTACAGGGTAATCATGTCAGATTTTACTACATGACACGGTGGGTGGGCTAAAATAGTAAAAAAAAAAAAAACAGGAACTCGACAGAATTTTTAAGAGCTACAGTGTATATGGTGAGGAGTGACTGTCACTGCACTTCTCCCCCCTCCCAACGGTGTGTCCTATTTTTAAAAATAAATAAATTACTGGACTGCTGTTGAGGTGTCACCAATAATGCTAAAGAAAAAGAAAAAAAAGTTGGACAGTTGAATTTCTTAGGAGCCTTTGGAATGAGAATTGTTTGAGAATCAAGTGTTTTCTTTATCCTTATACCATCCTAGCCTTATTAGAGAACTGATAACATTAAGGGGAGGTGGCGAGGGTGGACTCACACAAAACGGATTAGCCAGAGGAAAACAAAAACTCCTCCCAAGTCTAACTTTAAGAAATAAATGAAATCAGTTACCTAGCTGAGATGTCTTAAACATGTCACTGGAGTTAGTTCACTAATTAGGACCACTAGGAGGGTTTACCCCTTTAAACAGGGATGGAAAAAACCCAGGCACTCGGTGCCAAAAATCCCTGGCACTTGTACTGTGCACAGTGGTGACTTACCTTATTGACAGCTCAAGTCCCCACTGTGCAGCTCAGTGAGGGAGCAGGAGGGCAGGAGATAGGACAGCAGGATGCTTCGACCGCCTGAGAATTGGGGGTGGGACTAAATGTCAGCCTGTGGGTGGAGCTAATTGAAGGAGGTGAGCTAGTAAGAGTCCTTCCTGCTCTCAATGCACACTAGGATGGGGGAGGAGTGTCTGTATGAATGAGAGAATGAGTGTGTGTCATTATGAGAGAGAAATTGTGTGTGTGTGTGTCTGTATGAGAGAGAAAAAGAGGGAGTTTGTGTATCTGTGTCAGCATGTCTGTGTGAGTGTGTATGTTAGTGTATCACAGATACACACTGACACACACAGTGACACAGAGCTGTCAACAGGTGGGGAGGGGCAGAAGAGTAGACAACACCCTCCCTCCACACACCCCCCTAACAAAAGTACAGTGAGTACTTGCTTACTGACGTCCTGGTTTACGACAGATGCCTTATCCAACGCCGCATAATGCAGTCCGCTGGACTCGCTTATCCAACGGTCGCCACAGCCAATCTAAGCAATCTAAGCTGTCCCCCCCCCCCCCTTTCATTTTCTATTACAGGTGGTTTGAGGCAGAAACTGGACCCTGTTCATTTCAGTTCCGGGGACCCCGTGTTTCTGAAGATACACACGTCAGAAGGGGGTGCCAGTATCTCAACAGTTTTCAGCTTCTTCGTCACATGGGCCAATAGGAAAAGGAACCTCATGACGTCACAGTTTCCTATTGGCCTGCATGGGAGCTTTGAAAATCAGACATATAGGGAATCCTTGAGGATTACCGGCATCCCCTATTATAATATAAATTTAAAAAAAAAAACATCTTGGATTGCCTCTTTAAAGGATCAAGCCAAAGCCCACTTGGTATTAATGGCTAGGTAACGCCCTGTAGATTACTATTTGAAAACAATGATTTTTTTTATGACCATATTAGTACTACTTGTGTATTTTGCACCCTCCCTCCTCACCTCCCTCAACCAACTGCTTGACCTGCCTCATCCCAGTCAACATCCCCTCCCATACCATATTGATCGACAGCAGAGCAATTGAATAATGCACTGAACAGATAGTGTAGGCAATGTTATTTCTTGTCGTGAAAGTACATAAACAGGATTTTGTGAAATAAATTGTTCATTTTTAATTAAACAAAAAAAAAAGAACTAATGTTTAGGACTTTTAGAGGGTGTAGGATCATTCCATTGCTGAGTTGGCCGCTACAATTTCTGCCATGTTCGTGCCCCTATTTGTGGTGATAGGGGTAAAGATCACACTTGAAGGCCTGGTTGTGCTGCTATTACTCAAACGTGTTGTTGCTGTTGGTGTTGTATAGTTTTTTCAGTGCTGTACTGCACAATGGAATCAGCAATGCTTTTAACTGCTTCTGCCGACCTTTTACCAGACGTGAATTTTCCATTGGCCAGTCTTCCAATAATCTTATTGTAGACATCGACTACTTTTTCCACCACAATCTGGTTTTCTTCATCTGAGAATTTCATATTCCGAATGTGCTGCTTCTCAAATGTTGGAGCACTGGCTTGCTCTGTATCTGGAGGCTGAAGCTTTGTCTCCACTGGGGCTTCATGCTGTCCTCGGCTCCCTTTGGACTTTTCCCAAGGCTGTCTGGCCTTTCTGCTACCCTCCCCCCTGAACTCACTTCTAGACTCCTCTCCCCACCTCTCTACCTCTCCTCCACTCTTATGCTCCTCCTGATGAATTTCACTCCTACACTTCTACCCACACCCTCCACTATTTTGCTCCTTCTGATGCCCTACACTACTTGCTTCTACCCATGCCCTTAACTGATACATACGCCTACGCTTCTCTGCACACCTTCCACTCCTATGCTCCTCCACACCCCTTGCACTCTTCCTCTCACCAACACTCTATACACGCCTCCTCCTTCATCTTACACCATTCATACTCACAATACTACTCTACAAGGCATGAACCAACAAAGACTCAGACAGCAACCAAACACCTCCCAAACTGCAAAAAATCACGCAAATATCACAGCACCACACAGACAGACAAATAACAGACTAGACAACTCACTCAGACTCGCAAAGAGCACACATTAAAAAGCAAAAGTCTCCCTCACCCACCCAACAGCACTGCACAAGGTGTGTGTGCTTAAAATTGAGGCTTATATAACTATGTGTTTACATGATTGCAACTTGTGCAAGATTATCTCTATTTTAATGCATGCATTACATTTACTCTATTATTTATTGCAATATTTAACTCAAATGTTCATGTATGATCAAGGAAATTTTATGAAGACCAACATTTTAGGGTATATCTGTAAGGTAACACGCGCTCTTTGATTTATTAACTCCACTTTAACCAAGTTAAGTAATTCATTGCCAAAGTGTTTGGTGTTCAGAAAATCGAGCTTTGCATATGCCCTTCCTTCCAGTTTAGTACTGAACTGTGAAGTCTGCTATAGCAAATGTAAAATGTACTTCATGTCTGCATCTGGAACAGCGATGGATATTTATAACCATTGTTGTTTCAACAGCTTTTCAAACTGAGGATCAATAGCCTACTTATGAACAATAGAGCAACACAATTAAAGCAGCAAAACATGTAGCACTGCAAAAAATGCAGTTTTATTACAGGATTGAATCAGGGTGTCTCCGGAGCAGAACTGTGTTAATTTCAGCTCTGGGGACCCCCTGCATCCATAGATACTTACCTCCATAAGGGATGCTGGTATCTCTGCAGCCAGGGAGCATGTGGGCCTAACAAAATGGTGGCTTTAAATGTCCTGCATCACGCAGGCCAATAGGAAGCCATGACATCATCCGCTGCGGTTTCTTATTGACCCGCATATTTACATTTAAACTCCACAGAGATACCGGCAGCCCTTACGGAGAGGAAGCAGAGGGTCCAGTAAGCTCCGAAGGCCCCCTGCTTCAACCCTGTAATAAAACAAATGTAAAAATTGTGCAGTGCTACATTTTGCTACTTTAAAGAAGAAATCCAAGCAATATCCTACTTGTGTTTAAAAAAAAATCAGTTCTGTAGTATTTGATAATACTTACTACATTTTTTTAAATTCAACTCAATTCAATTTCCAATGGGTTTTAATATAAGTGCTGCAAAGATCTTGCACTGCTGGGGAGGCTTTATCCCACCTCCCCAGCAGTGCAAGATCTTTGCAGCACTTTCCTGTTTGTGATAATTTGTTGCCAATATTACCAGCAGTTTGTGCTGCAAACTGTAACAATAGATAATGTTACCTTAGTAATATAAGAATACAATGTAGCTGCTGAGTTACACCGACTGAAGGATTGATTGAAACTGAAAGGCAGCCATTTAGGATCTTTGCTGATCGATCACTGGAGAACGAATCGATCGACAGCTTAGGTAATTTGTTTTCAATAAAAGTAATCAAAGGCAGCATATATTAAAACAAAAAAATATATATTTTTTTTGTTTTTAAAGTGCCGCAGGGACTGTCACTTTCAAGAATATTAAAAACGTATTATAAACTGGTTTTATTAGAGGCCCCTTATTAGCTAAGGAAAAGATAATATAGGCCTGCCAATCTAAAGAGTGCACTCTTCAGCACTGAATTATACTGTAAATCATTGTCTGAATCACAATGGTTGCCAAATTTAATATTTCCTGAAAAAAAAAACTATTTCAGTAATTATACCAAATAGAAAAGTACTGAAGGATATCAAAATATATTATGTAACCAGGAGGGGACAGGAAAAACAAGCATACCATGTAAAGGGAAACATTGGATCGTGCCATTAATAATTAAATATGTGAATGAGCAATATTTCAACATCTCACTTTTATATTGATGCTTGTGGCAAGTGCTGTTTTAGCAACTAATATGTATGTTTTTTTACACGGTTGTTGAATAATCATTTTAAAACTTCAGCTTTGTAACCTGCACACTCTACATTGGCCCGTAATAGTGAATCCTCCCACAGGAATGCAGTCGTAGTTAATACGGATGTTAAACCAGTTAGGCTGCATTAAAAACATAGAAACTGGAAAAAGCTCAACAACACTCAGTCAACTTTTATAAGCTTTTAGCTCTTGAATACTCTTAACATGCAAATCCAATGGGCTTTACTTATATTCATTATTTCACAAGCCCGATTATTAGTCACACATTCTAGTTACGTTTTAACTTTATTTATCCAGGATCACATTGGTTAATAATGCATAAATCAGGTAACATAAGACACAACTGGCCGTGAGCAAATGTTATGCATTTTTATCAAGCAATATTCTATTACTAGAAACCTACTAAGGCTTTGAAATGTTCTGAATTGAATTTTTTTGCTATAAATTTTGCTTTGTAGTTAACACAATATTTAACTTTCTAAGACGCAGCAGACTCGACCTGCCACTAGATGGTGACATATCATGATCATTGCAAGTACAGGATACCATTTTACTCTCTCCCCTAGCATGGAAGTGGTTAATACACATATTGTAAATCAGTTCACTTTGTGTTGGGTTGAGACAATACTAAACAAAATATGGGATATGTAAAATATGGTGTCATTGACCCAAGTGAAGCCTGTAGACATTTGCTCTACGTATCCCCCTCCCCCAAATAAAAGGTGTTTAATAGGCTACACCTACTGTACTACATTTTAAAATACGTTTTGTTGTCATATTCATTTTTGCTAATGTTCTCAAACTTTCTATTGTCTCCCTGTTTCTGTAAATATTTGCTTTTAGATGCATACGCTTTTGATCACTTTTAACAGAAATAGGAACGAGCTGTGTGATTAAATGCTTATGTAGCACCCATGTGGGAATGCTATGTTATTTTATTGGGTTAATGGTTCCTAGAGGAGTTAACTGCAGTAGAACAGCCTTCCATCCCATTCGGTGGAGTTGCTAGGCAAACACATAGCCACCCCACCTTTAGAAGGTGCTTAGTGAGGTAATTCAGTAAAGATACTATGTAGGAACGTAACCATTCCCTTTGTAGTCATAGTGACGTGTGATGTCACTATGGGGTACATATGATGGGGATGGAAAATACCAGATCAGATGTTAGTGGACCTAGAATGAGGGGGATCTCATCAGTAAGATTAATTTCTATAATTAAGGGTAAGCAAGGCATTTCTTGTTCTTAGGGAAAGTATCCCAGTGTAGGGGCCGTATAGATATATTCTTGAACAGGTCACTTGCCACAGTAGAATAGTGAGTTCCTTGGTACAGGTACTCTTCAAGGAGACATGGAGGTGTTGCTGGGGAATTACTTAAGGTTGGTCTCATAGTTCTATTCCCAGTAATACTATGGAATGCTTGGGGAATAGATTGCCCCTGCTCATATCTCTCATGGTTGAGGAATACCTGTTCATATGTATCTAATCTGCGACAAGAAGCTGCCCTCTGTACGAAAAACACTCATATTTATTCTTGAAATTGGCAGTTCAAAAAACGTTCCTGGAACCCTTTTAATTCTGGCTCACCATACCAGCCCTGCACGGACCATCAGCACCTGAGAATTAAGGTAAAAGAAACACTGAGCATCACCTACATCAAGGGTGCGCAAACTACTGGTGCTCGCGCACCCCTTACCTTGTTTTTCGGCGTCAAATGACGCCACAGGTCATGTGACGTCACTCCGTGACCCCGCAACGTCATTTGACAATCTTTATTTGACGAAGGTTTCATATAATATTTAAGACATGTAAACTCAAATTAAGATATATGCACCGTAGAACTATGGAATTCTATTTTAATTGATACAAAATCTTTCCTAGTCCAACAATAAAAAAAAGAGTGAAAGACCCTATTTTAACGGTATAATGTATGCGTAGTAACCGATGAGCCCTGTTTTGTATAAAACCTATACAGCTTTATCAATGAACAAGAGTGCACCGTATTAAATGGAACACATTCCAGCAATGAAGAGGCTGGTAAAATTGCCTTTCATTACAAACCATGTATATTGTTGCAAAATAAATACATTAACACACATATTTATAAATAAACATACTGTACATGCTGCCGCTTGCATGTACCACCCGTAAAATAACATTCAAGATAGCACTTGCTAAAGCTGTGCCTCACCTTCCCATAATGCAGTGGACATTATGTTTTAAAGGTTGCCAATAACTTGTGATACAGATCTATTTGTGGTTTGCAATATCCACCCACACTAACTGTGTCGCACAACCGAGTAACTCCCAAATGACTGTAACTGCCAAACCCATACACGTTGTTAAATACTAATATGGGTAGCAAAGTAGTAGATGTGCCTATCTTTGCCCAAAATAGTGACATTTAATCCCATTCATGTTCTTGAGTCTCCTTATATGAACTTCCTATCACCTAATTGCCTCATTTATTATCAACTCTGAGAATGTAATCAGCAACAAGTAATAATCTGCTCTGAACAGATCTATAAATAAATGCACACGGATGTCATATAATCCCATAATTTAGGCTGCATTGTATGCATTGAATGCTGTAGTAACTTTAATCCCAGTGCTTTCATTTTTAGTGATGGAGGTACAGTTCAGCATAACCTGCTCAAAGAAATATGTTTTGAATTCTGTTTAACATTTAGAACAATGCAAAACATTGGATATTCAGAGAAGAAAACCACCAAGTCGGAACATCTTACCTAACAAAGCACCTTGACACCAACTTGTACGAAAATTGTAAGACTATGGATGAAAGTTGGCAAATATTTTAACATTTCGCCATAATTCACAGGGGGTGGGACGTGAACATTTTTTACTTTCATATCAGCACACAGTCTTTGCTCAAATCAACAAATTGACTTTGCTCAAAATTCTTAAAAAAAATAAGTGGAAATGTTCACAATAGCACCATGAACTGCATACATCCAAAATGATTTGTAGAAATTAAAGTCTTACCTGTCAGAAAGCTTCTTGGCAAATCCAAAATCTGTTAGCTTGATGTGCCCTTCCTTGTCTAATAATATATTTTCAGGCTTCAAGTCTCTGTAAACAATTTCTTTGGAGTGCAAGTATTCTATTGCACAGATGATCTCAGCTGAGTAAAACAGTCCAGTGCTGTTATTAAAGCGTCCCATGTTGCGTAAGTAACTAAAAAGTTCTCCTCCAGGTACATACTCCATCAGCATATATAGGAAACGATCATCATGAGAGGTCCAAAACCTATAGTCAAATGGACACATCTTATTTATAAGAAAAATAGAGATATACTTTGGAACGTATTCAATTGTTATTCTTTAAGCCGTAATATAACAGAGGGAATACGACTACATTATATTTACAATATGCTGCATAAAACGATATCAGAAAATATTGCAATCTAGTATTGCGGATTTTCATAGTAATCAGATTTAAGGCTTCCACCACCAATTATTCCCAGACATGTCAACCCTCACTGATTTCTTGTGAGTCTCGCTGATTTGGAGTACGTCTCACAGATTTTTGTCATTAATGGTCTAAACAACTTCAATAGAATCTCGCTGATTACTGAAGTCAGTAATTTCCATTCAAATTACATATTTTTAGTCAAGAATCCCTAAATCTCACCACTTTTAGGCCTTGAAGGTTGACTTCTCAACATCTCAGATAACAATCAGATAGTTCCTGAAGGCCTTCTATGTATACACTTGGCTAAATGAAGGAACGTTTCTGGCATAGTACAAAAGGACTTTTGTGCATGGGGTACTTACTATGAAGACACATACTCAATCACTTATGAAAAAAGTTTTAATAGTCACTGTATAGGTTTCCAATGTGAAAAAATATATATGCCATTTGGCTTAACTAATAAAAATATGAATGGGTTTATGTATCAAGTCAAAAGTGGTGCAATTCTGGGGCAAAATAAAATCCTATTGATTTTTTTTTTTGCCCCAGAAATGCACCATGTTTGTCATGGTGCATGGTGGGGATGGATCAAATTAGCTGTGTAACATCACTGAACACTTCAAGAACAATAGCCTCAATATATTTCACAAGAGAAATTGGGCAAAACAAACCTAACCCTTTTCATACCGAAATGCTCATGGCGCCAGGGTGCCATATTCTGTCATCAGGGCCCTGTGATTGCTTGTGTAGAGTACACATTACCTTGAACCACCCTTTGATATTAGGAACAGAACAGGAACTTCTCTTCTGTCCGAAGTGTGATGACGGCTCCCACAGATTTCCCGTAGACATAACCAAAAAAAGCCATTGTGTTGAGGTGATGTCATAGAGCCATCAGAATGTGGCCTCTTGTAAAGTTTCCTCAACATCATAGGGCACCCACGGGAATAAGAAGCCTTTTAACATTTTAAAAGTATATTTGAACAATTTTAGCAGTGTTGTCTTAACTTCAAAAAAGAAAGAATCCTGTTATGTTGATAGTCTGGAACGGTCTAGGACATTTGGTCGCGGCCGTTTCTCTGCAACCAAATGGCTGCTGGCGCTTTGCCACACCTCACTACACCACCAGAAACTGCCAATGCCGGCCACTTCGCCGATAAGGTAAGTACCTTACTCTAAACAGTAATTAAACTTACTTAGAGGTGGCCGGCAGCAGGGATTCCAGCGGCGGACTGGCTTCGGGTCAGTCTCTGCGAAGCGCCGGCGGTCATTTGGTCGCGGCGTAACGGCCGTGACCAAATGTTCCATTCCGGTCTGAAGTTTTTATTTGAAGATTGTATGCCAAGACTATACAGACAATCATCATGCATATCAACAGCTAGTTATAGGATAGGCAGGACTTTATTGTGTCTGCATACAATGGTACAGCTGCATAGCAAAGCACAAAAAAGATTAATATATACAAATGCTTTGCAGAATTTGCCTCATGCATCTCAGTTTGCAAATGGCTATTTAACAGAGATGGTTGCGTTTGTCTGTAGCAACACAGCTTGGAGTATACCTGCATGCACTGGCTAGCATTGTCAAACCTCCGTGCCAGGTTACCTTCCAATGAGAGCTGTGTCCCTGTGTGCACATTTCCTTGTTACTGTTCAACTTGGACCGGTCTATATAAAACTACAAGTCACCAATGCTTTGGGAACGGATTTCTGTTTAACGGTCTACTAGCAAAACCTGTCATGCACTAACATTTCTGTTATCGGCATGTAGTGAATATCAGAATAGCAGGGGAATCAGAAATGAATGAGGAAAATATAAAAGTAACCAAGTGTAATAAGTTGTTGCAGTTTGTTTCTTTTTACTGCTTATTTAATGTTCTATTTAAATACAATCGTTTTAATCTATGTATGCCAATAAACACAGGTGTAGTTTGAGTGTTATTAATGTGAATTTAAGAAGGCTATAGAATAATTTAACATGACTTTCATAGAACACCGTATTCTGAAAGCTCCTTATCTATCTACCTGTATTACACAGTTCCATCTCATATCCCTACCTTAATGCCATCTCAATTAGATCAATCTCCTTAATCCAAGCATTATCAGATAACTTCACCATTTATCATTAGACCTGTTTTCTCCAACACAAGTCTTCTACTCTTAACAGACTACAACAGATATATCATCCCATCTAAATACTAGAAGGCCTCCCTCATCCTTTGTCATAACATAAATATGATTCTTTGATACTTAAGGGATAGTTCTATAATGTCGGAATTGGATGTTCGAGATGTTTTTGAAAAAAAATTCCAAAGGAATTCAATGGGGATTGTCGTCTGAAAATGGCCTGAACAACTGCTTCGGACAATAAAGAATAAGGCCCTTAATATCAACATTGGTGTGTCTATCATACTTACTCTCTCTTCCTTATACCATTGAACATTTCCTCCTTTTCTCATATTAGCACAATTAGGCCCCATAGGTTTGGGCGATTACAAAAAAAAAAAACTCCCACAATAACGGTATCAATACATTTATTGCGATAAATATTTGGTCAAATTAAAGTCCAAAAATGTTCTAGTAAATCTAAATAAAATAAGTACATTTTCTTAAGATTTAGTAGAACAAAGGGCCCTTTATTTCCAAACCCTTTCCATGTCTGCCCTTCACCTTTTATCACTTATACTGCTTCAATCTCTCTAAAATCACCCTAATTCATCCACCCCTCATCCCATCACTCTCACCCTTAGATTCTCAGCCAATTTAAAAACATATTTAATTTTTAAAATGTTCCAAATACATTGTCAATTTTTTTTCCATTTTTTTTTAACATTTGTTAAATTAATGAAGAGGTTGGAGGAGAAAGAGGAAGGGGGTTGAGTACAGGCGGGGAGGGTGGGGGGTATTTAAAAGGTTTAAGAGCCTCAGGGGGGCAGGAAGAGGTTAAGAGTCTCAGAGCGAGGGGTGGTGGGGAGGTTAGATTCCCAGGGGGGGAAGGAAGGGTTTAAGAGTCTTAAAGGGAGGGTGGGGAAGGAAGGAGTGAAGAATGCTAGAAGAAGGAAATAAGTGAGGTGAGGGGTTGTGACCTTTTGTTTCTTGCTGTACGCTGTCTCTCATGCTATCTCACATGGAGCTGCCCGTGCATCTCCTCCCTCTATGCAATCACAAGCGTGGTAGGAACAGAGGGAGAGAGGAGGGGAATGAGGGAGCATATCTGACAGCTCGGTGAGGGACTCCACAAGCCCAGCAGCTGCGACCTCACACTCTGGCACCAAGTAATACCGTGGTAATAAATTATCTCACATATTGACTTTCCATCAATTTTTATTACCGCAGTGTTACTCTGGTACTGGTATATTGCCCAACCCTACCAAACCCTACCCCCCCCACACGCAATCTCTCCTCCCCATTGCTGCATACAATTGTGATGCCCCTTTCTAAATTTGTTATATCAAAATTATGACCACTAAAACATGAGTCCTCACCTTCTTGTGAGGACAAAAAAGCCTCCCGTCACCCCACTCCCCACAATATTTTGCCCACTCTAGTTTCTATTTCTATGTTTCAACTTATAAACACATGTCACAGTTTCCTTTCCCCTACATAGGGGGGCAAGTTTTGTCTACTGAACTGTTGGTCTATCCACAGTAGAAGTGCGTAGAAAAAAAGAGGACTTGCCGTGGAGAGATGCTCTTCTAGGTTTGCTCTTCTTCCCCTGCCTTAGCAATTAGCTTGCCTGCTCTGGCACCTACTTTTGCATAAACAACTGCTACAGGTGCTAAAGTGGTGCGTCTTCTAATAAATCTGTGTGGAGAGCAGACGGATTTGAGATGGGGCATATTATAAAAAAAAATATGGAGTCAGGTGGACAAAAGAAATGCTTGAGGGCGGATACAATATTGTAACAGGTCAAAGATGTTGCATGAAGGGAGGGTGAGTAATGGGAAGGGGGTAGAAGCCACTTGGCAAGTGAGATTGCTCGAAAACACAGACAGTGTGTGATGCAGGCGCATTCTGTGAAATATGACACAATTCAGCCCGTTTGTTAAAAAATGCAATATACATAAAACTGAAATGTTTGACTTATTTGTTGATAACAGAATGTTCGTTACTAGATGAATAGCATAATATGGAGAGTGAGAAGGTTGTGGTACTTACAGTCTAACTAGAAATGGATGGTTCACCTCTTTCAAGACCGATTTTTCGTTGTGCACGTGCTGCTCTTGTTTTAGACGAATGACATCAGGAATGCTCATTACTTTTAGAGCAAAGTAGTGCTTTGCGGTTTTTTCCTTCACTAGATGAACCCTCCCAAAAGTACCAGTCCCTGAAAAAGAAGAAACACACAAACACATCAGCTGATGGTTTTGTAGATAAAAGTTAAATTGGAAAAAGAGTAGCAGATCTATGGTGTGTAAACAGCGGTGGTCAGCAAAAAGACATTTTCAAAAACTAAAATGGAGTAACATATAAAATGAAATTATTGCTTTCTTGATGCGCAAGTATCGACACTCAGAGCTTCTAATCACATAATTCTTTCCCCTGGACTGATTCTAGTTCTTACTCATCAATGTATCAGAGTTTGTGCTTTATCTTTACCAGTGAACAGAGTTTCTCAACAAGGACTTTGAGGTCAGAGAAACCTGAAGTATTTCCGTGGGAAAACAAATTGTGATGTTCGTGTATTATTTAACAAAAAAAATTACATTAACAAACACTGTTACTAATTTTGAAGTCCATAGTAAGTTCAATGCATGGTAGTAATTGTTTTTTTTTAACTTTCAGTTTTAAGGGATCTTAATTGCAAGTAACTTATTGATAAGCTCAGAGGGTTCCTTGACAACTGAGTCATATGAAGAGAAGTTCCTTGAAGGTGGATAAAAAAAAAAAAGTTGAGAAAATGTTCAATAACCATTTGTCGAAATTGCTAGAGATACACCATACTATTGTATGTGCAAATTATCAGTGTAAACATAGAAGGATTTATGTATCAAGACAAAAGTGATGAAATTCTGAGGCAAACAAATTAACAGTTACAGTATGTTAACAAGAAAAGCCTTTTTGCTTTCAAGGGAAGTTCTTCAACACATCAGGTGCAATTGCTTTGATACTACAAATTACATATTTACAATTCTAAATGACTAACCAACCATTTACCGGTAATACAGTATCAATATCTAAAGCGTACTACTAATACTGATCACATACAGATGTAGCAAGCCTTTCTGTCACCATAAAGCAAACGGCCACAGCGCTGGGGGAAAGTGTCTGGTGTGATTGTGCTGCAGGGCCCATGTTTCCAGATCAGACCCCCCCCAGAGAAGTAAATCCATCTGGGCCATGAGCAGCCGCGGCAACACAAACAGTTTTGCTACATCTGTAAGCAATTGTAAAATTTTCCAGTACGTTTCAGAGAAAAATTTGAGAAAAATGATATTCACGTTTTAATGGAAGATGGCCATTGCATTGAATCTGCACACAATAGCTTCATTCCGTGATCAAAGGAACCCCTATCAAATTAATGTTCACTACTTAACAGACGGAAGCAGACAAGAGCAAAAACTTGTAATCATATTTATTAATGGTGTATGTCAGTCATTTAAAGTTTGTTTGTTTAAAACAGTGATCCTCATTGATCCCACTCTGTTTTGGAATGGGTGACATCACAGCCAAGTGACAGTGTCTCTCCAGGTTTCAAGATAAACAATAACATTTAATAAGAGAGCACTACGAAGATAACTGCTGGGAAGCTTCCTGTCTGTGAGCCAGGTAAGAACCTATCTACCGGTTTGGTAGCTTCCAGTAGGTGGCAATTTTGAACCCGTAAAAAAATGGATAGTTGAGTATCATCTCTTGAATGTCTCTTGCCCTGTGTTAGGACAGTGGCAGTCCTGAACCAGGAAATCTCCCTGGTTTAACCAATGTAATCTTCAATCATAAATAGCTATTTTTAATATTATTATTTTTGTAAAGCCTTTTACTAGATCTTAAATTATGAAGCAAATATAAAGTCTATAATGTGACAATCCCACAACAATGTCACTCATTATTATCATCAGTTTTCCAATACACATCTGTGGAACCTTATAAATTAAGAAGTTTTCCATTACAATGTGATTAGTTAGTCCACAGTCATCAAATCTCACTCACTTTAATCTATGGACAAGATGTCAACATTAAATGTTGTTTTGAACGTGCTGCAAGGGTTAATGTTTTCACATTCTCATAACCCAGATACTTACATTACATTTAGTAATAAGCTAGTATTGACATGACCACAATTCAGAGTAAAAAACGAGGCTTACTGTCACTATTCAAGACAATAGTTTGCTTAACCGACGTGCACTTCCTAAAGCTATTACAATGAAAACATGTTCATGGTAAGTCATACAGCTACAGTAAGTTACAGAGCAGAAATAGAAACCTGAAAAAGAGCTTGGTTTCATAAGGATCCCCCAACATGGCCACTGAGGCAGTACATCTACCTCTATGATCATGGCTGCCGAGGCAGAAAGTCCTCCTCATTCTGGATCTATTGCCTGCACATGCCTGCTCCCTTTATAAGGTTGCATTCCCTTCTCTTCCTTGCCTGTGTAAGGTTCTGTTTTGCTGTACTCCTGCTGTAGCCTTATCCTGCCTGTCTAGTTCCTCCCTGTTGCTGACCCCAGCCTGTGACCTTGACCAACCTTTCTCGAGCCCTGACCTCGGAACTGTGACCCCTACTATTCTGCCTTCTCCAGCACTGAACCCAGAATAGTGACCTCACTCATCCTACTGTACCTTCTCCTACCCTGACCTCACAATTCTACTCTTCAGGATCCGGATCCCAGGTGGTATGGGTTGGTCTCTACTCTCCACCTCTGCCTAACGGGTCAGTCTCCTGGACAGTACACAGCGGCATACGTGACCGTAACAGGTTCAGAAGAACCAAAATTTTCTTTATATCTGTAATATAGTCTATTAGAAAATGTTGCTCTTCTCAATAGGTCCAGTGTTCTATATACCTCAACTAACCCTGCCCATTTTCTCTGTCACCGTGTGTGTTCCTATCTTGTTACATAGGCCGTAGGCAGATATACTGTAGTATCTGTTTTTCCGGGAGCTTCTCTGAAGCTTAGGGGCAACTGGTCACTGCTATGCAATCAAGTCCAAAGAGTCCTTATGGACTGTTCCCATCCCAATCTCTTATGTCACGCAAATTATATGCTGACATGAATCATTATACATTGGTTGTGTTTTACATAATGTCTCTTCATAGGACTTAGACAGCTTGCAGAGTGTGTTTAAACATGGACATGCAAACTAGACTTCTGAGAGCAGAACACATTCTAGCACTGAATCGTACTGTATACATTAAAAAAAGAAGCAGCTTAATATAAAGATTTGTTTTTCATTGATAATCTTTAATAAGGATACATCTATTATTTGCTCTCCTGAAGCCTTCAAAATAACTTTACATGCTGTTAATCCATGGATTACATATACTGAATACACAAAAATAAAAACAAATAAACAATTGAAGATACTTTGTTTTGTTATTTCACTAGCTTTTGCATTGCCCTTGATTTGTGTTTAAAGCTGTATCACTTTTCCTAAAGTTTTTGTCAACTTTTACATAATTCCTTCTAGGCTTTTTCGGAAACAATATGCAATGCAAATTCTAAAACCAATGGCAGCTTTAGTATATAAACCACCTTCCAACATCATTTTACTCCAATGGAATAGCATTTGCATTTGAATTGACACGAAATCTTTAAAACAACAAATCCCAAGGCACCAGCGACAAATTTACCTGCGTGGTGTGGAAGGTAAGTATAGAAACTGTACTGTCATGCATTGCCCAATCGTTTTACATCTGATTTAGCCGCAAGCAGAATGAACTTCATGAACTTTGTAAACTTGGACACAGACTCCTGAGATGTCTCAACTCTCTGACTTAAAACGTAACATTCAGGATTTTGTAATGATACCGAGATGCTTAAGACTGGCCCAGCATACAGCTTCTCATTCAAAGGGCAGTTCCATTTAGCAGACAATAAACAATATTTTACACAATTGCCTTTCCTAGAAAGAAATAGGCCCACATTTATTAAGCGGTGTTATGCCATAGGACACCTTCTGTCACTGGAAGATATGACATGACCAATTTAAGTGACTAAATAAGCCAACAATCTAGGTACAAGTGCTGGAAGGTGCCTTATGGAATAGCACAGTTTAGTAAATAGGGCCTTTAAAATTAAAAACAAAACTCCTTTTGCTTTTTGTGTACAAATGATTAATTTCTATTTTCTATGGATCCATTTTTTTATATCAGCTTATAAAAAAATGTCTAATTATGCTGCCATCATTAGCCAAACAAAACAACAAAAGGGCAATAGTGTGGATCAACAATTAAAGTAGCAAAACGTGAAAAATTATGTTTTTTTTTTAAATAAAGCTGTTCTGTAGTATTCAATAAAACGGTCTGCATTTTTTTAAACTCCTCCTGCCATTTTTTAATGTGTTGATCATCCTTTGGCAACAAAGTATCACAAACAGATCTGTTGCTGCGTTCCAAAGAGCAGATTGTCTATTACTCCAAACACTAATGTGTTACACATAGTAATATAATGTTACATATCAGCTGCAGCATTTCACAGACAGCAGCATAAAGAGAGAAGCCGGCCATTTTGTTAGGCACACAATCAGGACATCAGAATTTTACAGATTTAGAACAGGAGTACCAAACGATTGCCAGTTTAGGTAAGAATATAGAAATATACATTGTCAACTGCTTACTTATAAAAAAAAAATAGAAAAAAAAGGGGGGAAATAGTACTGCTGCTTTAACTTGTATGTCCAGCAGATGAAAAATTGTTATAAAAGAGATTAAGTAAAGATTGTAAGAAACTTCCACAGAATTTGGTAACTATTAATTTAAAATACCTGTTTAAAATTCTGTTAATCACCTACATTCAGGGCTAAATTCAATATAGGCCTACATTAAAGGAGGTTTTAGGGGCGTGTTTGGCAAAAAATCCTCATTGAAGTCAACAGTTCTGAACGGGCACATTTGAGTATACTGAATTTACCCTGTACCTACCCTACCTTCCATTCAAAATCCTCCTAAAAGATTAGCCTTGATGTTGATTTTGTGTGCGAGCATACCGCAAATACCCTATAGCCTTCAGTTATATAGAAGAATTGCTTTGTTTATTGTTGCCCCAAAATGGATATTCATATATTATTGGTTTTTAATAATTGTTAAAAAAAATACAACTGCAGCACAAACTAGCTCTTGTCTGCTATATACAAATAAAGAAGTATATTCATCCTGAAAATCCAATTTGAAAGCTGCCTAACTCTTTACTCTGTAACCCCATTGCTGCCAGGGGATGTGAGTTCCCTGCAAAAGGGGAAGAGTACACAGAACTTTACTCAGTGTGTGGAGTAAGAAGCAAGTCAAACAAGGAGGAACACCTCAATCTAGAGAGTTTTCAAGCTATACTTTTGAAAAACAAAAGTCGAAATACTACTTTAAACTCCCTGAGTGTTCAACACATCAATATTTCAGGAAGGTCTTTTTAAAGCCAACTGCGAATATAATACTTGGTTAGAGCGCACTGGAAAGGAAATGTAATCTGGCTTCTGATGATTAGCAGTGTACAGTATTTCAGTATTGTTATTTCCCGTGCAGTCCTCTGGGCCTCGTCTGATGCAGACAGATCTGGCAGAGAGATATACAGTTTCTGATGTGGGCTAGTTTGAACACCTGTCACAAGAGAAAGAGTGTGTGGCACAGGTGAGAGGAAGTAACGTTTACTTCCAAATGGTTCTAAACAGGCAGGCAACTCATTCACGAAGGATCCATTTTAATCTCTACATTTAAAAAAAGCAGAACATTTGTCCAAAGAATTAGATGATGAACAGTCTCAAATGAAGTAATCATGAACAGCTGTTTTAAATGTAAAATGATAAAAACACTGATCTGACCTAGGCTTTCAAATTAATTAAAAAAGCATTTAATTTTAAATCTTGTTTTTTTTATTTAAAAAAAAATCAGTTGTGTAATATTAGATAATCCTTACTGCATTTGTTTTCCCTCTTTATACCATTTGTAAATAATTGTTAATGATTTTTAATGTATTAATCTTCTTGGGTTGCTATAGCAACCATTTCGGAAGCTACACCACTTCCTTTCTTGAAATAGGCAGCCATATTGGGTGCCCAGGGAAACACGATCTTCGCTGATTGGTCACGGGAGAACACATTGATCAGCAGCTTAGATAATTGCTTTGCAATAACAGAAAGGAACGGCGGCATTTATTAAAACCAAACAAAACCGGACAAGATACAATACCCCTTGAAGCAATTGCAATAGAAAAAGGGTTGTGTGACTCTCACATTGTGTGGTCATTGGGGTAAGATCAATTTATAATATTTTATGTATCTTTTCCTAGATTTTTTATAAGTATTATAATACTTCAGGTGCATGCCCAAGTATAAAACATTAAGCAAAATCTTCATGAAAAACAAAAACTATATATTGGACAGCATGTTTGCTGGTCTAAATGTAATAATATGAATGTTTAAAATACTTTACAGTATAACTGGAACGTCTGTGTCACATATGGCTTGTGTGCAACTGTTAAACACAGACACATCCAAATCTGTGATGCAAGGGCTTGATAAATGATGCAACAATTTATAAGCAGTAAAATATGCTGTACATTATTCAAGGGTTTTCTTTACCCATATCCCCAACATGTCCTTATTAGAGAGCCAATAAAGTTAACGGAAGGTGAGGAGGGGGACTCTGGCTGTACATACACTTGCTAAATATACAGGGACATCCCACACAAGGGAGTAGCCAGAAGAGATCAAACTCCTCCCTAGTCTACCTTTAACAAATAAATGAAAATGATTTATAGGTGTCACATTTGGGTAAAAAATTGTATCAATCACCAAGAGTCTGCAAATATGTTAGTGGCATTAGTTCACTATGGTCCTAGGAGAGATTGTCCCTTTAAAGTGGAATTAATTTTAGAGCCTGCTTAAGCTAATGACAGTTACAGATTGGGGTCAAGTATCAAAGCAAACTTGGAGCAAAATGTATGCACACTACATTGTTTTGTGTCTCTGTGTTAATATATCAAGGTCTTTGCTCCAAGTTCTGTGGTCTGTGCTTGCGATTTGGGAAGTGCCAATAAGACCAGTTATGGAGGAGGTGCATGATGCCCAGATTTTAATGAGATGCATCAGACACCGCATCTCTGTGGCAGTTTTATATCTTGTGTTCAAGTCAAAACCTTCGCTAGGTACTGCTGCGGCACATCTGAGTCTAACACATCGCCGGTTTTTCCCTGGCTTTTTCCTGGAATGCGACGCACTTCACCTGGAGCATGCCGCATTCATTTTTCGTTCTCAGCCACGGGTCATGTGCGGTTGACGCGTGGTTGATGCGTTTATTGAGAATGGTTCGGATTTAATAGGTTGCAATTCTTCGCGTGTCTGCCAGATGGCAGATATTCATGAATTGTAATGCGCATGCGCTTCAGTAATGTGTCGACTTGCAGGTGTTTCGTTTAAAAAAGATACCACAGTGTGCTATTGTAACTTGGCCTTGAGACTGAAGGAAGAGGTTGCAAAAATGTATCAATTTAGGCTTTTCATATTAAAGAAAGACAAAGACCAGTTTCGGTTACAGTATTCTCCAGAGACCCGCCGCCCGCCATGAGTGTTCAAGTGCAGCCCGTTTTCCAAAAACCCGACAGAAGTTACGCGTATTTGATATGGGCTGCGATTAATGCAACAGATGATAAGATGGCAACAGTTGCTCAAATTAATCAGTATTTTATTGAAAACTATGACTTTTACAAATTTTTGCCAGCTCCTCATACGTGGAAGCGTGTAATAAGGAAAAGGTTATGTAGCGATCCCTGTTTTTATCGTATTGAGCCACAATTTTTGGGAGGGTATTGGTGTGTATCACCAGCTTTTTCCTGTATATTTATATTACAACAGTATATATATATTTTGTATATTTATATTACAATAGTACTGTATATATATTGTGTATATTTATATTTATATTAAAACAGTATATATATTTTGTATATTTATATTACAACAGTATATATATTTTGTATATTTATATTTATATTTCAACAGTTTTATATTGCTGCATATTAATAGAACAATATATTGTATCCTCTTGATCTACTGTCTCTAATATTTTTACTTACCGGAATGTTTTTCTTTACATTGTAGGGAGACAACTCTTCTGGTGGACAAAATAAGTGAGGAGAATGATGAGAGGAGTGCATTAAGGGTCAAATACATTCTGCAGGAAAATCACAATCTCGCTGTATCCAAGACCAGCATAAAGAAGATGAGATGCAGCATTGGATGGAAATATGGACGTGTGAGGTTAGTACTGGACAGTACAGGAGGTAAAAGTGTTGTTTAGGAAACTGTACTGTACGCTAAAATTATTTATTGCTTGTCATTACAGAGCGTACCCCATGATAAGGGACGCAAACAAAATCAAAAGAGTGGTCCAGGCCCAGGCATGGATCGACAGTGGGGAAACTTTCCAGGATTGCATCTTCACTGACGAGTCTACTGTGTCGCTGGAGAGATTTGCAAGCTTTGCATTCCACAAAAAAGGCTGCATATCTTTGAAGCCGCGGCCAAAACACCCCGTGAAGCTGCATGTGTGGGGTGCCATTTCTACGCGTGGACCAGGATGCATTGTCATCTTTGAAGGTAAAATATATCAAATATAATGTAGCCTTATGCACTGTACTTTACTAGTGTAGCCTTACTGTATGCACTGTACTGTACTATTGTGCAGTTTTTTGAGCACTTTTCTTTTCTTGCTATAGGAATCATGAATAAAGCTTTCTTCCAAGACAACATTGTCCCTGAGATAGTGCAATACATCACACGCGAGTTCCCCAATGGTCACCGCTTCTACCATGACAACGATCCGAAGCACACCGCGTCAACAGCGCATATCCTTGAGCGCGGTATCAACTGGGTGAAGACGCCAGCGGAGTAAGTGCGGTAACCGTGTCTCATTTGTTTCCCACAGTTTTTACTGTGTACTGTATCTCTTAAACTAATTGTCCTTTTTTTCCAATGACAGATCGCCAGACTTCAATCCGATCGAAATGGTCTGGCATCAGCTGAAGGACCATATCCGGAAAGTGGCGAAACCCTCCAAAAAGGACGAGTTGTTGAAAGGCATAATGAGTTTTTGGAACGATGTACTCACCGTGGAACGCTGCAATAAATATATAGACCATATTGCCACTGTGTTGCCCATTGTCATCGCGCGTAATGGGCAAGCATCAGGAAAGTAGTACTGTGCTATAGTATTGTAAGTACAGTATGATACAGGTAAGTATGGCACAGATTTGTTCTTTATCAATAGTCAGAGTATACAGTAGTTACAGTTTTTTCTTTACAGAGAGAGCAGCACCAGCCATCAGGTTACAGTACATAGTATTTAACAGTAGTCAGAGTATACAGTAGTTCCAGTATAACGAAATCACCTTGTACCAGGAGGGAAGATGAGTCAGCGGGCACTACGGTGCAGGAAAAAATCAAAAAGGCTGGACTGTGCTACAAAAAAAAAAAAAAAAAAATCCTTTATTCAGACATGGTTAAAAATTGAGAGGAGGGAAGAGAACCCCTGCGCCTCTAACGCGTTTCACTCGCAATCGAGCTTTTTCAAAGAGTAGTTCCAGTATAGACTAGTTTGACAGTACTACAGTAACTGCCTACTATCTGCTCAATTATTTCTTTCCAGAGAAAGCAGGACCAGCCATCTACAGTAATACTACACATCACACAATGCCATAATACAGTACGCACATAACTGCACTAATTTTTTGTTTTCTTGTTGCTTCAGGAAAAAAGGGTGGTCTGGGGGGAGGTGGGGTTTTGTGTCCAGTCAAATTTGTTTGTACAGTAAAATGTACAGTATATAAACAGCAGTAATGATGTACACAAAACCTCTCCTCTCTCATTGAACTACTGTACTGTACACAGAATGAGGAACAAGATAAAGACGGAAAAAATAATATTACTATATATATATATACACTACCGACACACTTTATTAAAGTGTGGCCGGTACCGCAAGCCGGGAGATTTCCCGGCTTGCTAGTGGCCGCCCCTCGGCGTGCCGCGCGTCATAGACGCGCGGACATGCGTCTTCGGGAGCCTGCGCCCCCTGCACGCGCGTCCAGGGCTCCCCGAGGGAGCCCTGGTGTCCCGCGATCGCGGGACGGCGGCAGGGGGTTCCGGGGGACCCAGCGGACCCGGCAGCGGTAGGGAGAGCGCCCCGATCGGAGGGCGCTCTTCCGCTGCTTCGGCGCGCGCCCGTCACCCTCGGGCGCGCGCCAGGCTACTGCTGCGGCCAAGAACGGGCAAATGCTCGAAT
Organism: Ascaphus truei; assembly: GCF_040206685.1. Classification (NCBI taxonomy): domain Eukaryota; kingdom Metazoa; phylum Chordata; class Amphibia; order Anura; family Ascaphidae; genus Ascaphus; species Ascaphus truei. The sequence goes on along the minus strand of NC_134485.1, from coordinate 98,183,669 downwards.
AAACTTGGCCGCAGCAGTATATATATATATATATATATATATATATATATATATTATTATACATTACAGTACACTGGCGACACACTTTATTCGAGCTTGGCTAGTCCCACGAATTCGGGTATACCCGGGTGTATTGAGGTTTGTGACTGTTTTCTGCCCGAGTACATTGAGTTATTTTCCAAGCAGGGATTGAAGCATTTTATTCCCGCTGGCTGCAATACTGCACAGTATATATATATAAACTGCATTACAATTCATGAATTTATGCCATCTGGTAGACACGCGAAGCATTGCAGCCTATTAAATCCTAATCATTATCATTTAACAGATCAGCCGCCCATCAGCCAGGCATGAACCCAGGCTGGGAAGGCAAATGCAACGGGGCTTGTCAGAGGTTAGTAGTGGCTTATTCCAGGTATCTGCCAGGTACATACCGGGTATTTGCTCGAATAAAGTGTGTCGGTGCAGTATATATTATTAAATAATATTCTTATAAATGTGCATTATTCATGTTTCCCCATGTTTTAGAAATGTTTTCTAAATGTTTATCCAATTTCAATCTGCCAAAAGAACTTAATAAAGACTGCATTATGTATTATTCATGATTATTTTTATATTTGTATTTTTTGGTTCCTGATAAAATAAAATAAATATTTATTCACATTCCTGCTAGTCGTAATAATTTACAACAACCACAACCCACCCACCCCTACAGTACACCAATGAATAAGAATGAATGACAAAACAACATGAATCAGTTAATGTTTTTTTTAACTCTCAATTCTCACAATGCTGTGCAAATCGGATTTACATTTCAAAATCGAGAAGGGATTTTCCAAAGCGTTACCATAAACAAAGCCTCAAAGGGTTGGGGGGGTAGGGTAATTACATGCAGACGCACTGAGGCTTTGTAGCTCGGCTATGGACGGATTAAGAACACAATGGCAATATTCAGAAAATTAACGACTCTGTAGAGAGAGGGGGTTGGGTGACTCATGCGCAGTAAGCAGCAAGCTCCCATCTCTAAAAGGATTAGAGTACACGCAGGCGCAGTGAGGCAATTGACGCTCGGCTAGGGTCGGATTAAAAACACAATGACTAACTAACTTCAGAAAATGAATGACTCTGTGGAGGTGTCTGTCGATAAGAGTTTGTGTGTGCATGGGGGAGGGATGAAGGATTAATTGTGCAGCAGTTCAAAGAAATAACATACTGTACTGTAGAGTACAGTAATTTCAAAAGGCAGTTCATCATTATACTGTAATTTGATCCCTAAACCCCCCAAATACAGTACAGAAAAAGCACATAAATCAACCATGTGCAGGCAAACGCACAGATTTAATATTGTAATATCAAGATTGTTTTTGCAGGCTTGTGGATAAAATAACAGTTAAAAAATCATAATTACATTTTTTTGGGGGGGCACTCAAGCAAGCAGTGGTGGGTGAAGTTACAGGCGCATGAGCAGGAGTAAACTAGCTCCCATCCGAAAGAGGATTACACACAGGCGCACAGAGAGGTGATGCTCTGTGCAAATCAAATTCGAGAAGGGATTTTCCAAAGCGTTGCCGTAAACAAAGCCTCAAAATTCCCATCTCAAAGAGAATTACACGCAGCCGCAGTGAAGGCTTTGTAGCTCGGCTATGGACGGATTCAGAACACAATGGCAAGATTCAGTAAATTAACGACTCCGTGGAGAGGGGGGGGGGTTGGGTGACTCATACGCAGTAAGCAGCTAGCTCCCATCTCTAAAAGGATTACACGCAGGCGCAGTGAGGCTTTGTAGGTCGGCTATGGACGGATTAAGAACACAATGGCAAGATTCAGAAAATTAACGACTCCGTGGAATTTCAAATCCTTGAGCTAGCATTCGTGGGGGAGGGGGCTGCAGGGTACAGCTGCATGAAGTTCAAAGCTAAAGACATACTTTAATTTCAAAAGGCAGGTCATCATAATAATATACCCCCAAATACAGTACGTAAAAAGCACACAAATCAACCATGTGCAGTCAAACGCACAGGGTCGCAGTCAAAAGCTACAGCACAGATTGAATATCATAATACAGTAAGATGGTTTTTGCAGGCTTGTGGAGAAAAAAAAATTACAATACATTTTTTTTTTAAATTTTTTTTTTTTTGGTCAACTACCAATCACTCAGGCAAGCAAGCAGTGGTGGGTGAAGTTACAGGCGCATGCGCAGTAGATTCCTGCTGTCAAGCAGGAATGTGATTGAAACCAGACACACGTTCAAAGGAATGTTGTGGGAGAGATGTACTGCATTGCACAGAAGATAAGAAGTTGAAATACCCTGCAGTGCAGTTAATTATCCTGAGCGAGGGGAGAGCGCTGTATATGCCGAAATGTGACACTGTTACAGTACTGTACACGCCTATGCGTTTCAACAATTTTCAAATGAGACATACCGTACAGCAGCATAGCACTGCAAATGCATGTATACTTTAAATATGCAAATTTACAATTACTGCACGCGCACACACAGACTGTGTACTGACGTAGGTTGAACCGCGAAGGTATTAGACTTCAAAGACAACAGCTCGCAAACGCCCCCTGAGTTTTTACACGGCATTGCAGTATTGCAGACAGCGAGAATAAAATGCTAATATCACGAGCGCGAAAATAACGCAGTTCACTCCGGGCGAAAACGACAAAAAAACGCACCTAACCGGGATTATCTGAGAGTCGCAGATCTAGCCGTCTTAGACTTAGATCGCCCGCCACTGTACGAGCTGGCGTAGCACTTTTTGGCTAACAATTTGCGTCAAATGCAAGAAATACTTTCTTATTTGGTTTAAGTGCAAGCAAAAAATGGAGCAGTGCATGAAAACAAAATTCTATGCGCTCTGTCTCTACATTGATGCATTTCCACCTAAACATGAAAACTAGAAAGTACTGCAGTGAAAAAAAGGGCCAGACACCAACATTTACCTTGTTTACTTTAGTCTTTTGTAGGAATGTGCATCAACCAATACTTCAAATCACTACAATTGTTTATATGCCCACACTTTTTAGATTAGATAGTAGTATTGTGCAATTATATAGAACCCTTATGACATTTAGTGAACGTGAGGTTGCGTACATTGCTTCAGTAGAGCACAATCATAACAGAAGTGGAGGGGGCTCGATTTACGTGGGTCACTGGATTCTGATTGCAACCACGTGATGGCTATTAATCTTCCAGCATCAAAATGGTTGCATTGCCTCAGCGGCACAACTCTGCAGCTAAATATATTTATAACAATGCTTAATAATTATCTGCTAATGATGTATCCAAGGCGGCCCTTGTGTCGTTTATATTGTTCCTACAGCACAGGCATCATTGTGAGCACACAGTGAGCACCCTGCAACGCTGGAAATATATGGTATTCAGAAATATTATAAATTGGTATAGATAAAAGAAACTAACCTGAAAGCCTACACCCTAATTGTTTTGCCATCAAATGTTATAGAACTGCTTGTAGAACAAATTACTACTAAATCAAGTGTGCTCTTGTGATGAAACGTAGGATAGAACGTTACGGCTGGATTTGAGTTACCGGTGAATGCAAATTTAGGATGACAAGTAAAGCAACATTAATTCGATTCTTTAATAACAAAATGCATGGGTCTAATCTGCCATGATACATGGTTCATATAATACTTTTTCAGTGATACATTCTAAGCATAGTATCATGGAAAGAAACAGAGTTCCTCTATTGCCCTCATGATTAAAAATGTATTAAACACACACCGTGCACAAAGCAGACTATATTTAAAAACTATATATGGGTCCAGAGAGAGAGAGAGCTCTTCCTACTGATCACACCAGTCATATTCACCTACATTAGATATATAAACATCAGCTATACTAATGTGAGGATATCTAATCAGAGTCCAGAAAGAAGCCGCTGCATGAGGTGAAATGAATGTCAGGCAACATGCATGAGGGTCTATAGCACACCAGTCATGTTTGTATCACCCCACTGAAGGCTAAGGCTACGCTTACCTTGCGACGGCGAAGCAACGTCGCTCCAAAACAAATACACTGACTCCGTAGCAAGCGCTTATAGTAAGCGCGATGGCGACAAAGCGATGGAGTGGCCCAAAAATTTTAAGCCGGGTCTATTTGATTTTTAGAGACAGTCGCCACATGTGACTGTCTCTAAACCAATCAGAGACCGCGGCCCGCCCCCTTTCGTGACGTCACTGGCCTTGTCGCCAGCGACGTCGCTTAAAATCTAATTCTAACTTTCGCTAGTGGCGACGGCGACGGGTGATGTAATCGGTCGCGACGCCAGAACTATAAGAGTGGCATTACAGTGTTTGTTGGAGGCTACATCTACTCACCTTTCATTCAGCAAAAGTGAACACAATCATCAATATCACTCAACATCGTTGACTTTACATTTCTTGAATTTCGTTTGTAACAAGATATTTGCTCAGCAGATTTATCTTTCTATTAAGAACCTATTGAGTTATAATTTGTTATATCATTTTGGGGATGTGATGGTTGTACTTACAGTGCATATTTCTTGATCAGCTATCACAAGGGGGGCAAATTGCTGGTCACTGTTACCATTTAGTGTTTGCTTCCTTGATATCGATGCATAGGGCAGCACATTGAGTATCTATGTTGAAACGGTTCCTTCTGATAGACAGGATTTATGGTAGAATCCGCGCTGCTGCTAGTGCTTTGTAGCTGTTAGTTATAATGGTTGAGATATAGTCACAGATTTGATACTGTGTTGACTTTTCAATTAATATGGCCACTGCTACTAGGCTCCCTGAAGATAGAGGATTAGGTATATGTCTCTTAGTTCATTAGAAGTCTATTGTAAATGTAATTGTACCCACAACCTCTGTACAACTTATAAGAGCTATTTATTGTGGGAAGACCACTACAATAACAAGCAGTGGAAAGCAGTGATGTACTGTATGCAGTTGAGTCTGTCAGACACATGCATATTATAGACACATAAAAAACAGATTAGATATCCTCACATTAGTATAGCTAATCTTTATGTATATAATGTAGGTGAGTATGACTGGGGAGATGAGAACTCTCCCTCTCTCTGGACCCATGCATAGTTTTTAAATAATGTCTGCTTTGTGCACTATGAGTGTGTTAATGCATTTTTAATCAGGAGGGCAATAGAGGAACTCTGTTTATTTCTGTGATACTTTACATACTGTGTTCCATGCACCGCCTTAAACTGAAGGCTATTTGATTGGTGGAATTGAAGTACCTGAGCTAGGCTTTCTTTAAACAGAAATTCTAAGCAAACGGCTTTCTTTCTTAAACCCCTATTTAATATGAAGATACTTCCCAATGGTAGGGGAGCCTGAACTTCTGACCGTCTGAAACTGGGCACATGAAAATAGGTACACTTTAATAATCTAGTAAACCGTAGCATATAACCAAATGAGAACCTCCTATGATGGCATTGTAACACATACAATGTATCCTTTTACGAAGAAAACATATGCCATGTATTATAGACAAAGGTCATTTTACTAATAAAATTGATTTATTTCAGTAGACTAAAATATAAATAAAACAGAAGAAGTGGTGATAATTTTCCTATGACCTGCTGATCATTTATTGATTCTGTCAATGATCTTCAAGGTGCTGTAATTAGCTGAGAAATATCCTGCCTGAGAAGCGGCTTGAAAGCATATTGAGTATGGGCCTTGGAGAGAAGATATATGCTACCACAGACCCTTCAACCTCTAGGGCATTAAAATACTGTAGGTGCACATTATTTGCTATGTCAATGTGGGATAGAGGAGCTTACAACCAAGTGATCATACCTAAGGAGACACAATAAATGGTGCCATGGCCATATCATATTACCACTAATTAATATGTGCACTTTTATATATTATGCATGTACTTGTATATATACAATAGAAGTGGTATTAAATTCCTCTGATCAGCTGATTATTATCTGATCAGTTATCAAGCTAAAGACTGCTTTAATAAGCTGAAGTTTCTAGACTTCAACCCCATGCAGAAATAGATACAATACAATAGGTACAGGACATAAAAAAGGGACCTATCGTTAAAAGTATGCTAGAGATGCACAAAAAATAATTTTGTTCACAAATAATTAGCAAAATTGAAATAGATCAGTTAGTACAGTACCCACTGACTTATACACAGTACCTATCAAACCACTCTTCTATATAACATGTGGAGAGATACCTGTGAAATAAGCGTATTTGCATATTTAAATTATATCATTTGCATATTTAAATTAGCTTATTACCCAAGTATCTCAGGTGTGTTTACATGCCAACCATTGCACTAATAGCTGCATTTCTGACCTCCTGGGAACATGGAAGCAAAACCGTTTCATACTTGACTTTGGGAAACAGCAATAAACACGTATAAATAAATACCTCAAAGCACATCTAAATATTACAGACTGCAGTTTAAAAGCTTCCTATTGGGGAAAGAGGAAAATACCTCTCAAAACCAAGTCTGAACAAAGCACATCATAGGAAAGTACGGCCAATTAATATACATTTTAAAATGTATAGTTACAATTTGTTTTACTTCTTTGTAGTTTACCAGTTACCACAGAAATGAGAGAATCTCTCTGATGCAATTTCCTGTCACAGCTTGTCTAGCTTGCAGCCTTACCACTTGCCAGCCTGTTACCACCCTACATCACCCCCCCCCCCTCCTTCCTCTATGAACAAGTAATGGAATGAGATTACAAGCGCAACATTACATTGAAACGTATTGCAATTTACTCGGAATAGGGGACTGTGCACTAAAGCCATTATCAAATTGTTTATAACAAGTCGGTTGAATTACCATTTCCAATCAATAATAGCTATCCCAAGGAGGGGAATAGAACGCATAGGGATACATGGGGCTTATTCAATAAACGCTGATGAAATTGTCAGAAAACTCCGATTGAGGTCAATGGAAGTTCTTCTGATCTTATTGAACAAGCCACTATCAAATCAAACTGCACCACATGCATCGCAGACACAATCCTATTGATTTTAATGGGAACAGTGTAGATTCCCCCCTCCCCCCAGAATTGCACCACTTTTACCTTGATACATATGCCCATACACTCTTTTATTGCAAATAAAAGCCAAATAGCATGTCAATGTATATACAAAATCAGATTTTGTTGCACGTGCAGACTGTATTATTTTGTCATTTGTTCCATGTTAAATAAACATCTAAACAAGATCTAAATCTCACAATCCCCAGTACAACTATGCAAAACTATACATAAATATAATTTGCTTGCATCTCTGGGAGCACAGAGATTCATGTAGCTTATAATGATTTGTATAGGAATATTGATAACTTTTAAAGTGTTGGCCAGAAAACCCAATGGGATACACATGACAATGAAATTTAAAATCTGAAAAACCGGAGATGACTGGTTAAAAACAAAAGCCATTAATTAATATGATGTGAAGCCATTAATACTTCTTAATGGAAGTTAATACTTTGCTAAGGAGTGTTAAAGGCTTCAGAATATATCAAATAGGGACTAAAAGGAAAAAGGTCACTGTAACCTACCAGAGACTCTCAAATCCGCCACCAGTCTGAGTTCTGAGACTTCAGCTCTCACATTTTAATCTTGTCTGTGTTACATACACCCATAACATATAGTCTCTAACTGTCCATGAAATGTCTGTAAATACAGTATAACTTTAACCTCTCTTCATTTAATGTGACCATATATTGTCAACATAACTCTGTGCTCAGGACTTGAAAACGAGAGGTAACTCTCCATGTATTATTTACCAGGTAAAATATTTTATAAATAAAATACAAACTTTGCACCTTTTGCTTTGCTCTCTAGTAGGGAGGAGACAGGCCAATGGTGGAGGAGGCATTTGTCTCACATGCTTTTTTAGTACCCCATTGAAAGAACATCACTTTGGATGAGACCAACAAAGTTAAGGATGAGTATATTTGTTTAATGAAGCCAATTACATTTTCAGCCAGTTTGTAAAATAGTTTTTGCAAAACCATTGGGCATCAATGAGGAAATGTAGATACAGTATATGGCCCTAGTGGTTGTATTGGGTCATTCATGTTTAATGTCACAATAACATAGACCCTTTAGTCTCCCAAAAGATACTGGACAGTAACAGTGAATCAATGCAAGAGTGCAAAGAACAGAATGGTCCTTGATGCTATGACCAAAATGTTTATAAGAGTATAAAGTGTGCACGTGTCATAGCAACATTAATGAATGCTGACAGTGAACTTCATGATACCTAGTAATATTTCTCCCTTGGATCATATTGCCCTCAAAGAAAAGAACTTCACACCTACTTATAACCTGGTTCTTGAAGGGATCATACTGTTTAAGTCAATTACCCAAGAGATTAGACTAGTGCCCAGCTAGCAGCATTACTGGAGTGTCAGATAATGGTGCAACCCCTCTTCTGACCAATATTGAAATCCAAACCGCCAAATCTCTGCTTTAATGTTGCAATGCAAACGGGCCTTTAAAAAAAAAAAAAAAAAAAACTTTTGACATAGGTTTAAAGTAGTGGGTCTCTGGAGTTGAACCACCTTAATTCAGCTACCCCCTACTCCCAGAGATACTACTACAGGTTCAAATCTCCCACGTCACATGGGTCAATAGAAAGCCGGAACGGATGACATCATTACTTCCTATTGAAGCAGGGTGCGGGAGCTTTTGAAAAGCGGCCATTATGTGAACCCCAGCGAACGATTCAGAGTGGCTACCAGCACCCACTATGGAGGTAAGTATCCCTGGAAGCAGGGGGTCACCGGAGCTGAAATTAATGTGGTTAATTAGACCCCCTCTGCTTCAATCCTCTGTTAAAATAAATAATAAAAAATAAACGGCCAACTTGGATTGCCACATTAAGGCCTCTGCCAGGTAGGGAACAGGCGCGCTGGCGTTCGTGTGCTGAGCCCTGCTCGGCTGGGCGATTCGTGGCTGGCAAGGTGCACGCACGTCTGGGGGCATGGCCACGACGTCACGAAGCTGGTTTGCCCTCATTGGGCGAACCGCTCACGTGACACGCTTGCGAGCAGCAAATTCAAATTTGCTTGCTTAGCAAGCAGCTAAGCACCGAGTAGGCATGCCCGCCCGCTCACGCTGGCCACACACATTGCCGCAATGTGTCTCATCGTGGCGAGCGTGAGCGCGCGCCCGCTCAGCCCCACCCTGGACGAGGCCTAAGGAGGATTATACTTGCTTAAGGAAGACAATTACATTGTTGTTTCTAAATGTTTGGTTTTCCTTGATATTAGGGATTGTACATTTAAGAGGTTAAAAAAAAAATTCCACTTTCCTTATATATAAGCTAAACAAACCAGAAATCCCCAGCACACTTATTGAGTGGAAAGAAAGAAGCAAATCATGCAATGTACAGCAAGTGCGTTCCACTGAGTTGCTTTTATATTGTATTTGAAAGTATAGTTTGATCCCTGGAGAAATTAAACATGTGACAAAATCCCCAAGCACAGAAGCCTAACATGACTAAACCTGTAAACAACATTGTTTTCACCGCACTTCAAAACTGAAAGGAGCACTGCAACCCATTAAAACATTTTTAAGTCCAGTAGAATCGGACGGATTTCTTTTTTAAGATGAACAAAATGGGATTCCCCATATCACACAAAATCATTATGCAATTATATTATTCAAGTGCAGTTTATCGATGTTAGAACAAGGTGAAATAAATTAATAAAATAACTGCAGTAGAAGCGTTTTAAATGTTTTTTTTTTATTATTATTTATTCTGTAATCATTTGAAGCTGAAATGTATAAAACAATGGAAAACAAAATTAGCTGTAGATTCACAGTCATATCTCCAATAAGATTAGAACAGCAATCCTCGATTTTATTTAACTGAACCCAGGGTTACACTGGAACTAAGTGGTCCACCTAGTTCTGTTGATATTTGTAGTTTTCTTGTGCTGGTTTTCAAACTGCAAATATAGTGGCAGACTACAAACATGGCTGCCAGGGCCACCTATTCTACTGGAGTGAGCCCTGACCCTGGCAGCCATATTGTTTCTCCATTTTGCCCAATCTCATATAGACTCAGAATTTCTTAATCAATCCACCAAGAATTGTGGCTAGTGAATTCACTGCAATGGTTATTCACTCATTGCTTTAAACATGGCCCTCAAAAATGTAAAATGTGATAGCGAAGTGCAAGTTCAGCCTTAATTAAATCTCTGGATGGATTAGTCTACCACAGAGATATGGAGATAATTATTCTGTCTCTCTTAAATATAAAAAAAATTAGGAGCAAGCATTTGTTAGGCATCCATCCCCACCCATTGTCGTCTCTGTGTCACTATGTATGTGTGTATCTGTGACACTGACACAAACACACACACTCACACAGAGTCACAGAGTCATAGAGACACAGTCGGAGAGACTCAGACACTTTCTGACATCTGTGTCTCTGTGGCTCTGTGTAATACTGCTCCTAGCCCGTTGAAGCTGGCATCCACGTGCAGGATGTACGGTTGCTCCGGGTCTGCATAGGCCAAGACAAGGGCTTAATTGAGGCTCTTCTTCAGCCTGGTGAAGGCATTCTTGCAGGCAGAAGTCCATTTGTCCCCGAACGGTGTTCGTGGGGTGGCGGCTTTTTGCCAAGGCTCCTCTGGGTTGATCTTCAACAGATTGTTGAGTACCCCTCTACAAATCTTTGGTAGTATCTTCAAAACCCCAGAAAGGATCGTAGCTCCATCAAATTATCTGGTCTGGGCCAGTTCACCACGGCTTCGACCTTTGCAGGGTCGGTAGCCACTCCTTCTGCGGTCACTATGTGGCCCACCTAGGTGACCGAAGTGCGCCAGAAGCAACATTTGTCAAGGGACAACTTCAAGCCTTTTCCCAGTCGATCCAGAACATTCAGAAGACATTCTTCGTGCTCTTCTAATATTCTTCCGAACACGATATCGTTCAGATAGACCAGACATTCTTGGGGATTCATATCACCAATGGTCTTTTCCATTAACCTCTGGAACATTGCATGTGCACCACAAATGTCTTAGGGCACCCAGGTGAACTGGTAAAACGTGAGTGGGCAGAAAAACGCTGTCTTCTCCTGGTCTTTGAGGCACATGGGTACCTGGTAGTAGCCAGACCTCAGGTTCAGCACTGCTGGATAAGGCATTGAGGGCCTCTTCAATCCGTGGCAAGGTATATTGGTCCGGCATAGTGTGGTGGTTCATGGTGTGGTAGTCCACGCATAGGTGCACGGATCTTCCGCACTACACAATAGCAGAGGCATATGGGTTACAGGACTCCATTACATTGCTGCAGAGAGAGGGCAGCAGATCCTGGCTACGAGTGGTGTGTAAGCCATGCTCCCCACAGGAATTTCTTGCTTCAATAATCATCTAGATCAGTCAAGTGGATGTCCTTTTTGTTGAGCAGTGTCCACAGCTAAAGCTGCAGCCGACGAAGGAATTCCAATAATTCTTACCCCTCCTTTTGTTTGAGGGCATGGAACTGGGCCAGCAACGCAATGGGGCCATCCTTAGTGCCATATGCTTTGGTTAAGGCCCAAATCAGAGCTTGGGCATCGGCCTCTGCATAGCACTCACGATATAATCAAACTATGTTGGCGGCTGGGGGCCTCAAACACTCCACGAATCGCTGTCTCTTGATAGCGTCCATGCAAGTCGATTCTGGCAGCACTTGCACTGCATGGTCTCTCCACTCTGCAAACTCCTCTTCTCCCAGCGGCATGGGACGCACCCCAGAGAAAGCTTTAAGCTTGCGATAGTGATGACCCTGGGAGGACTGCGCAAATTTGTTAGCCAATCTCTATAATATTTCCTCGACGTCTGTGCCTCCAGACGAGCGGCGACTAAGGCAATCCAACCGTCCACTGTGAGCGAACTCTGGATTAGCTTTGTTCTGTCTGGGGTCATTCTCAGGGGGTGGCCGTGCAGGCCCCACTGAGACAGGTCGGGGATTGAAATCCTCCATCTGTATGAGTAGGTCGGAGTATATGAGCGGGAAACCAGTGGGTAGAGCTTCTGCAAAATGCAGGGCCCGTGAGGCATCATCCTCACTTAACTCGCTGCCAGCTGTAACTATGACGATACTCCAGCGGTAGGTAGGGTCCCACTTTCAGCCTAGGGCCCGGGCTCCGGCTAAAAGAGAAAACCACCTTAGGGAGGTGGAGACTTGCTGTGGTGGTGTGCCGGCCGGGACACCCCCACCGCAACCACGTGGCGGGGAGACTCATGGAACTCCATGGCCCACTGATGGACCTCTTGTAAGGCGGATTCCCTAAATTTGGTTCTTTTATCTTGGGCACCCCAGGTTTGAATCTCAGCAGCGCCTCCAAATGTAGCCCCCTTTTCCTATGCTTAAGGGAGCTACGTGGCAACTATGTATGCTGCTATACCTGTTTGCTTACAGGAGGCTTCTGCCTCTGGGTGCCTGGGTGAGCTCTTTCTCCTTGCAGTGCAGCGCCTCCACCTATGAGGGATCCCAGCATTGGCGGGATAACCCCTCAAAGGAACCAATACACAGTAAAGAACAACACACCACACAATGTATATAACTAAGGTTTACTGTATATACCTACTAACACATACAATAACGGTAATAACTGTACCCGCAGTGTACACCCAATGACCCAACACGTGGTGGTTCCCCAAAAGTACTGAGGGTGCCGTGGTACCAATACCCCTGGCATTCTGTCCCAGCAATTCCAACCAAGTGTGAGGTAGCGCTACCCCCTGTGGATGTAGTTGCATGTTGGGTACCTGTCTGGGTACTCAAGTACCCAGGTGCTGTTTGGAGTAGTGAGTTGGAGCAGTTCTCACGTAGTAGGGCCTCCAACACAAATCCCCTATCTCCTAAGAGTCCTGATCCACCTCGTAAGGTGAGCTCCAGTCGAGAGGTCTCAAACAGTCTCTCAACCCTGCAGTCTATAACATAAGGGGTGATCCCTGCAGTATGGCAGTCCTCGCAATACTCAGCTAGAGTGACAGGGACTATCTGGGGCCTAAGGGGCAAGATCTGGCCTCGTCCAGGAAGCTACTGCTCCCTGGACACTACCTTCTCTTCCTCCAGCTCCCTCAGGATTAACCGGAGCCTCACTGCTCCCTCCTAGGAGTCCTGAGACCAAAATGGACATTTGCGCCCTTATCCAGCAATGCCTTATGGGGCTTGTACCTTTTGCAGACATTCAAAGATGGCCGCTGCTCCGGCCACAACTGCGCATACGCAACAAGTCTGCAGCAGCCGCCACTCACTACCTTTCCCAACTCCCGCGGAGCTCTGGCGTAACAAAGATCAGCCAGGCAGTTCCTCCTCACCAGGAGGTAAGGAGGGGGACTCAGCTATATCCATATACTTGTAAGTAGACCCACTTCAAAGAACAAAAAGATACAATAAGTGCACGTCCCAAAAACAAATAATAAAGAAATACTTCACCCAAACACCAGGTTCGATGAAAGGAGACAGAACTGCAGCAAATGTGATCAAAAGACTATATTATCCATAATAGCCAACATTTTGGTCCACTATGCAACCTTCATCATGGCGGTGATACAGCAGAGCGACACCCAGATACTGAGAATCAATTTACATTTAATTATTTCAAAGTAAATGCCCTAAAGAGCTCTGTTGAAGCATCTCAGGGCATGGTAATTGATCTTGAAATCGATTTTAAATCAAAACTATTTTCAATCTACAGCCATTCTTGAACCTGCAACTCAACTTGGACCAGAGTTGTGCTGTAGTAGAATAATTGCTGTTGTGCTTGGAAAACAAGTTTATTCTTATCGCTGTACACGTATAGGACAGAAAGCCTGGAGTTATCAATAAAATACAACCCTGATGAGACGTTTCATTTTTAAGACAAAACTTAATTCCCACGTACACTTGGAAAGCTGCAAAAGCCCCAAATCATAGATTGTAAGCTCATATGGGCATGGACTGTGTCTGTAACAATCCTATGTGCTGCGTACCATGCACTATACTGTAATTGTGAAGCGCTTTGAGTCCCATTGAGAAAAGCGCTATATGAAATAAAGTTATTATAAATATTATTATTACTCCAAGCTACTTCTTTTCCAGGACTATCCAAATAATGTTTCAAAGGGCATAGGAGCCCTTTCCAACTGGTCCAGCTGAGACAGAGGGAGGCCTCAAACTTTACTCATCCATCTACCTGTAGCTGCATTCTTTAAATTTTGTTAGACGGCCTTATGATAGCCTCGTCTGAGACCTATGTCTCCGGGTCTTAACGACAAAGATCATCTGAGACGTTTAACTATTCTGTTTATCCAGACCCACTTGTTTTTACGGTGACACAATATTATAGAATCTAAGGCTGCGCTTATAGTGCCGTCGCCGGCGATAGCAACGGTGACGTCACGCTGCGGTCGCTGGCAAAAGCAAATTGACTTGACTTCCAGCGATCGCGACCAAGCCGTCGGGCCACTTCTACTATAAGTGAATGCGACGGCGGCAATACATTTGTTTTGCCGCGACGTTGCGTCGCCGGCACTATAAGCGCGGCCTAAAGGAGACAAAAAAGAGAACAATCTAATTGAAAGGACACATTGAGTCTTTTTTTAATGTTATATAGGGCCCTGTTCTTGATTAGAAGGAAACCTCCTCAGGCAAATATGCTCTCCTTATGTCTTGTTATATTAGATTTATTTCTAATATTCTCATTCGGGACCTAGTCGCTGGTATTCGCTACGAAGGCAGGTTTCAGAAAAGTATGTTTAAAGTGAGCTAAGGATTATTAACATCTTTTTGGTAAAACAATAGGCCTGGGGGGTTCTAGTAAAATGTGAACTGCAGGTAAACACTTTTTTCAACAATTTATAATCATTTTTGTTAGTGTATTCTTCCATAGGAAGCGATGCTATTTTTATTTATTTCAATACATTTAGCCTTTTATTTCATAATATCAATATTTTATATTGGTTCAAGTTTTCAGTTTACATGTTTATTTGTTCAGATTATCGGGTTTAATGAAAGAAATATTAAATTAACAGATGGGACTTCATAATTAATTTTCCCTATTTACGTTATACATATATAATCTTTGTAATTGTCAAGTCAATTTGCCTCATTTTGTTAAATATATACGTGCAAAGATTAAATCACTGATATGAAGCATGTCAAAAAAATTTTTTTACTACTACTACTGTACTTGTATACAGTACTAAATGAGTCATGTATGAAAGAAAATAAATGCTGTTTTCATGTAAATGTAGTGCCTACAGGAATATATCAGCTTCCAATATGTGGAGCAGTTATTCGCTGCAAATATTAAATCAAATATTAAAATGCAGTATCTTTCAGTTTTTTTCTTTTCTTTTCTTAGCATCAAAATCCTCTGCCAAGTCAAATTTACCCACGCTTCTTTCACTGAAGTCAGTAGCTTTCAAACTACCACCTACTAGGAATGAGGTAATACAAATACATTAACAAACACTTGTGAATGCTCATCACCTAAATGTAAACAAGATACTGTACAGTATTCATTGGTTGTCCAAAAGCACCTGAATTGGTTCAGGGGCCTCAGAAGAAAGATACTAATCCCTGGCAAATATAGGAAACTGGATTGAAACGTTTCTTATATTTGGCACACATGCAAGACATGGTTTTCTGTATGTCTTATTGAAATAAAAGGGATGGGTAGTCGTGTATGTAGAGACATATACATATACATACACACACAACTTCGCTAATTACTGTACTTATCATTGTGTGGATTGTATTTATGCACATATTAAAGGGGCTAAAAAAAAAAAGACAGCTTGGACGCTGCTTTCAGATAATGTAAAGCGACAATTGTATGTCTTTATTGTATGTCTTTATGTATATAGCGCCAAAAGTGTACTCGGCGCTTCACAAAGAATACAGTACAGGGAATTATAATTATACAATAAGTGCACAGCTTCGGCACAGGCCAGACATTGGGGCACATCTGGAAAAGTTTGCACTCCCCTGTTCCAAAGAACATTTTATTTGTCAACATCTTGTTACAGGCAGTTAAATGTGTGTCTTTGATATTCAAGGTCATATTTACTAAGCAGTCTCCAGTCATAAGATATCTTCAGGTAGTGTCAGGCATCTTACAGTCCCCATTCAGGGACATAAACTCCCACAGGGGAAAAGCAAAGCAATGAAATGAGTGAGTGAGTTAGTGACATGGGTGATGTTGGAGAGTGAGTGACATGGGGGGGGGGAAGAGTGTCATTGGGAGGGAAGATAAGAATATCTGGCATAGTGGATACTAGCAATGCCCCCATGACATCACTAGAGCCACCCAATCCCTGCCAACTATAGAACACAGAGCCAAACTGGAGTTCCCTCTCACTTCATGAGTGTCTAGTCGATACATGCTAATATTTATATACAGAGAAGTCTTCGCCCCTTCCCACTCACACAGCTTTGGAAGGAGGTGGAGTAGAAATTAAATTATTTTTTTTAAATACGTTTATTTAAAAGTTACCAACAGGAGCAAGCAATCATCCCCTCTCCTGCCAGTGAACTCAACCCATGAGCTTGTCAGAGTAAGAGCTCATTGTGCCTGGAGCCCTACAGTAGATTTCCTTGGTTCCCCAGCATGCCAGTTCAACAGTTTCCAACCCTGAGCCCCTTAAAGTAAATGGGATGCCTGTAAGGTGTCTTCTGGTGCTGAAAGGTGTCTTATGTCAGAAGACTGCTTAGAAAATATGGTCCTAAACCTATTAGCCAGGTATTTCTTGTCAGGGGTTTATTCTGCATGGGGTTAACTTAATACAGCAGCAATCCTTCCTACTCACTTTTTTTTTACAATTTTTTTTTTACAGAATCTGTTGAGGCAGGTTCCCTATTGATGAATCATGCTGTTTCTCACTCTGGGGAACTTCCGGTTCATGAGATATTTATCTTTTTATGTGCCAGTGTTTCTGGTCTCTTTTGAGAAATTAATATGGCTACTACTATATCTTACTCTCCATCCAACAGGCCAATAGGCGATAGCAATGTCATCCGTGCATGACATGGTGGCCTACTATTGGATGACTCCGGCAAACATGTTTGGTTTGAATTATTTTACTGGCACAAAAAAAAAGGTAATTATTTCAGGAACCGGGCGATCTATAAAAAGAATGAATTCTAAAAATGGGGGATCAGTGAAAAGATAGAAAAAGCAGTTAATTTAAAACTTCCGACATTGCTTCAGTGACAACGTAAAACTGAACAGATTTTTTTTTTTGTTGCTTCTTAGATTGTTCAACACTTTACAGTCTTTATGTCAAGATTCCCTCCAGTAATACTCAATGGTGTGCACAGAGGAGTCATGTAGGAACTAGAATCTTCCATCAGGCCAGTGGCCCTCTTAGCGTAGGGTACATAAACCCCACCCAGCCTGCTAGCTGTTGCTTGACAACCTTTTTGTTCCTGAGCAGCAGTCTGGAAATTCTATTGCCCCCTGCTCTTTGTCTTTCCTGGGCTACTATGACTTTGCATCTACACGTCTGCAGACTTTAAAGGTGCCGTTTGTTTTGCCTTGTATTCCCTTTGCACTTCTTGCCTCCTACTGTTTGTTCTTTCCCTGGTTACCATTACCTTGAATCTAGCTCTGCAGACTTTAAAATATCCCTTTTTGTTTTGCCTTTTTCATCAACTGCCTTGGTTTGAACATTAAACACTACTGTATCTATTTAACTGATATTACTCTCTTGTTGTTTTTGGGGTCCCGTGTTACCTCCGAGGGCTCCATGCTCCTGATACCTTAACTACTTGGTAAGGCAAGCTTTCAATAAATGAGCATTGTGTTGCAGGCCTGTCGGCAGAAACGGGGCTGCAACGTCCTTCCTACTTAGCAACAAAATGAATGCATTTAGGCATGTAACACCATCTCTATCACTTTAATGTTTAATGCTATTTTATCGGCTTTCCAAATTTAGATGCAAAAGCTGACTCCAGGAAGCCCAATCAGAAATTCCAGTAAAGGCAACATAATGCTTTTGTGAGAACAAGTTAAGGAATTATATGTGCTGTAGATCAAGCTAGAATAAAGTATTGAATACAGAGATGCTTTGTTCTCTTATGAAGGTATAAAGAATTGCAATGGAAACAAATGTAATGATGCTATATTTTTCAATTACAAAATAGCTTTGGAATGAAAAACTGCTGTATCATTTTGAAGTAAAATCAATGTGCAGAAAAGAGGACGGTAAAGGTTGTTTCTA
The DNA here is from genome assembly GCF_040206685.1 of Ascaphus truei. Classification (NCBI taxonomy): domain Eukaryota; kingdom Metazoa; phylum Chordata; class Amphibia; order Anura; family Ascaphidae; genus Ascaphus; species Ascaphus truei. The sequence continues at coordinate 98,165,467 of NC_134485.1, read as the reverse complement.
AAAGGAAACAGTCATTAAATCAAGAGGAATTGGGGCCTTCAACGAAACCCAGAGTGAGTTGATATCAAAGTTTAAAAGAACTGCAGGGTTGTCACGGGAGACCAGGTTATTTACACCTTTTTACCGAGATCATACATTGAGCAAAACAAGGTAATAAAATAAATTATAATTTATTCGCATAAATTCGCTTATACACAATGATACACAAAATACAGTCAAAAAGACACACTAACTTTGGGACTGGGGTTGGAAACTAGACTTTCCTAGGTGCAGGGAACTCTTTGGGCAAGTTTTACCTTGACCGGGAATAGCCTGGAATCTCCTGGAACCAAAATCGGCATAAAGTTCTATTCGCCACCGCTACATTCTCTTCTGAGAACTTGGTCCCTCCTGACCGTGAGTTACTCTAAATCTCCTGGAACTCAGATCAGCATAAAATCCCAGCTGCGTCCACTATGATTGTTTCTGAGAACTTGGGCGCAAAAGTCGGGACTTAGACTATGGCAGGCAGACTTTCAAGGATTGAAATCAAAGCTGGTTGCTCTGCTATTCGCACAGAAGCAACTTCGAAAAGCCCGCCCGTGCTCTTACTACCGGAGAACTACACGTATAAGATTCTTATAGTATTCTGAGTTTCATTCACAAAACTCAGCAGCCAATCAACACGTGGGAAAATTCCCAAGCAACCACTCAGAGCCAAGCTGGCTAGAAAAGCCGGGTCAGAGGGAAATCTGAAATAGCCAAGGGACATGCGCAAGCTTACCACCTTTCTCCCTGGCTATCTCAATGCCACCCGCTTGGACAGGTTCCACCTGGTCTGGTAGAGCAAAGTGGCAGCCCGGAGGACTGCCATTGACCTGGTACTCCATCTTTCCCCGCGGACCAAATGCTAGTCTCAAATCTGGGCATCCTCTGACTGCTTTGAACTCCAATGTCCAGCAGACTTACTGGCGCCTATGGGTTAGCTCGGGCAGCCTGTTTGGACATCGGTTCTGAATGTAAAAAGCACATTACATTTTAATAAAGTATATTTTACTATACTTCTGAGTCTTGGTGAACAGGGGACAGAAAGGATTTTTTTTGTAGTTTTATTTAAATTTGCCTTATTCCCCACACACTTTCTCTTGGATTCAGACTGGACTCTCAGAGCCCCAATCAACCTTATATACGGTTGTGGTACCCACAAACCCTATACTGGTTGTGGGTCACCTGGGCACTAGCTTGGGTACCCCTTTAACCTAGGGATTCCCTCAGCTACAGGAATAGAGGTTTTATCCCTGTGTCCCATTCCCCTTTCTGTGCTGTGCTGAAGCAGGGTACCCTAGTGGTGATTCGCGCTTGCGTTTTCAAGTGGAGATATTGCCGGGACAATGTGCCTACATGTATCCGAGAATTGGGCATGATTCCCGGGTACATTTATAGGGGAACCAAGAACTCCGGTCCCCAACCTCCTAGGCACATTCTATCAACAGTTCCTCCGCAAAAAAACCTTGAAACTCATACTCGAGCAATCCCTGCTTGTTGGCATGCCCGGAAAGTAATAAACACAAAAAATACTTTAATTACATACGATACATTGGCATGGTACAATGTTACTGGACCCAAGAGCTAACTCTCTTGGACCCTTATACATGGATGAGGGGTACCCAAAACGGGCTTAACCTTAATTTGAGAGCCTGGTTACCCCCTACCGTCACAGGGGTATATAAGAGAAAGTAACATCTTATAAATGGAGAGCATCACAGTCAGCACAAAGGCGTGGCAGTCATGTTGAGTTACATTGATCCTTTGACATTCAGCTGGAAAACAAAGAACCGTATCTGAAAAGAAACACTGAGCTGTTGAAACTGAGACTAGAAACAAAATCTATGTACCAGTGGCAAAAGATATGTAGTAGTATGTTAGAAGTTAGTATGATATCACTCTGTGGCTAAGTGATAACTGTTTCCCCCCGTAAACTATAGCAAATAATTATTTAGTTGTTAATATGATTTTGCATTATTTATCCTGATACATGAGTAGTTGAACATAATTACGGTCCGAATCCCATAAGTTTAAAAAGTGTTGATATTTGTTTTGTTAGAAAAGAGGGCTCCTGTCTAAGGCTGCTTCCATGGTGAGCATGACTGCAGGCGCGGCGCAATCAAAATGTCGTGCCTCTATGATCCATGATCGTGATCCATGAGCAGACAAATACATTTGTTTCTGTCGTGCGACAGCCAGGTCACGTCAGCGATTCACCCAATGATGATAAACCATCTCCGTGATGTCACGGCCACGCTTCCGACACGCCTCCCCGTCGGGTCTACCCCATGGCCACAAATCGCTCCAGTAACAGGCACGCATGACACCCCGTGCACGGCAGCGCGCGCTCACCATGGGCACGGCCTAATGAACACTACAATTTGCAAAAAGTATAAAGCCTGCGGTCTTGAATTTGTTGGCAAGAGCTCTGCAGGGCGATAAGAGCAAAGCAAAATGCTATCCATTTATGTAGCTAATGTATTAATGTGACTTAGGAATTCTTCTCTCAAGTGAAAGGAAACAATTCTCTATGCAGTAGACCAGCAGTGCGCAAAATGAGGGGCGCAATGGCAACATTCGTCAAATGACTTTGAGGGTCACGTGACATGACCCGAGATGTAATTTGATGCAGAGTCATTGGAGAGGGGGCGCGCGAACGCTGCGGCTTCCGGGCAGTGGGGAGCAGCTCAAGAAGTTTGCGCACCCCTGCATGAGTAGACAGTGAACAACTGCAATATTTTGTACTATGCACAAAGAAAGGTTACACATCTAATCAAGAAATCCTTCCTCTTTAACTAGCTCTCATAAATTACGCTGTTATTGCTTTGAAAAGTGGCACATGAACTATTGCCTTCAGTTTGTTATGGATTACAAGATATGTATAACAATGATCACCACAGTGCATTCAGGACCCAGCAGGTATTCACCACTCTACAAGTTATGGTCCCATAGAGGCAATCATTTGCTCCCTCTTTGGGAAGTGGTATCAAAGCCCCCCAGTTTCAAAATGTGGGCAAAATCAATTTCAATGTTTTTTTTTCTTTGTTAAATATGATGCAGATTATCTATCTCAGTTTGGAAACTTTGATATATCACCCCCTAAACCCCATCCATTGGGTCGTAACCCCACCATGATGACCCCAGCATCAACCTGACACCTCGTGTCATCACCCCGAACTCTCACGCTTAATAAGATCACCCCCTACAGACAGTGGATGATCTGCTCCAGAGTTGCAAGCAAATTTGAGGCAAGCATTAGGCCACGGGTCTGGAGTGAAGGACCCTTGACAGCACTGCTTCTTTCAACCCACTGTCAGAAGGAGGCACCAGTATGGTCTTCAAATCTCGTACACAAGATCTATCTATAGTATTTACGTTGATATAAAAAAAAAAAAAAAACAATAGCAAACGAAAACAATCCCGTTTTCTTTCATTCTTTTTATAACTGCTAGAACTGGGTTCATAAAAGAAAAAGGATTTACATGCACACAAATACCACCTGTTCTAAAGGATAAATATAATCAATCTCATCTTACTGGTAAATGTGTTGAGCTGGAAATGTAATTTGTATGGATCATATTAAGCACAAGCATAATCAATCTCTATGCCAACAGTATTTCTTAAAGCAAAGCATCTTTTATATGTTAACCCCCTCATTGCTAGAGGGGCATGAGATGTATCTTCAAATAATAAAAACTTTTGGCCAATAAAAGTGATCATGTTTAAACTTGGCCTGTGCTAATTACACAGATGAACCGTTCATTAATATTTAAAAATGACAAATATTAAAGACATTAAAAAAAAAACCTAATTGTCTCAGACACAATCTTACACCAATAGATTTGTAGATTGTTTTTTTTATATTTATTCACAAACATTTTTCAATGTATTTCTATATTTTTTTCAGAATTGTTTAATATTCTCTAATTTTTAGGGGGAGAATCAATTTTTTCTTATAAATCTTCAAATATTTTTTTTAAATATTTTTGTTTTGCATTTTCAAATATTTTCTAATTTTCAAATATAAAAAAACAACAAAAAAACCCTCCTTTTTTTCTTACAAAAAACAACAAATTTTCAAATGTTTAAAAACGCAAAAAAAAACCAATACCATTTTCATGGCGAATGAGTCATTAAAGGGGACAATGTTATAAGTGACGTTCAATTATACCAATCTGAGGACTATCTTAACCCCATCCCTGTTTCTGCAATGCCTCGCTGGGTCCTTTGCCAGAAAAGGTTAAAATAGGACTGTTCAAGAGTAAAAGTCAATATGGTCATTAAAACTGTAAAGCCTTCTTCACTACTATATAATCATATAGCTCTCATCAGATTGCATCCATAATAACTTAACTATATGCTTGAATATATGATTCTTGCAAATACAATAAATCATACAATGACGTACATTAGCAAGTCAGTGATGACAAAGTGTAAAGGAGGGCTCATGTACATGCCTTAAAAATGTGTAGCACTACTGTTATCTGAAAAATGACCCATAAACTAGGCAGGTCCAGTAGTATACTCCTGTCATAATAAAAATCAGCTGAGCAGAATGCATGCAATTTGTGGGTAGTTTTATCAACTTTTCAATTTATCGTATAGACGTTCTTGTACTGGAGTGTGCACGGTAAAATACAGTTGTTTGTGAATATTACCACATCACTGCACTTTAAAGAGTAATTCATACCCTTCCAGGCATGGGCAAAAATATAAAAAAAAAATTAGGAGCCAGGCAGAATTTTTAGGAAGAGTTTTATTGAGTGGCAGAAGAGGGAGGGACAGGCGGAGGCTGTGACCCCAACCCACCAATGGTTCCATGTGTCAGAGTGTGTGTGTCAGTGTATAACTATGACACACTCCTGCCCCCACTGCCAGAATGTCAGACTCCCCGGGCACGGTTAAAACTCAAAATAGAGAGCAGGGGATGGCTGTCCCGGAATGCTCAAGCTCGAATTTCTTTACAAACCTAATCCCACTCACCCACCAAACTAAGTGGCCAAGCACTGACTGATCGGTCAGTCCCAAGCACAACAAGAAACAGTGCCTTACATCCTGCATTGCGGTAATGCTAGGAATCAGGCAGGAGAGGTTGTGCTGTTACCAATGACTCAGGGCTACACTGAAACATAACTTTTATTTCATATGGTGCTTTTCTCCCAATTGTACATAGGATTTTTACAAACCTTGTCCCTAATAATAGTATACCACTAAAGTTGACCAACCGCTCAATATCAAATGTCGTTTCGTAATTGTATATAAAATAAAAGAATACAACGGTGCAAAGGGAAAATAAACTTAGTTAACAAACGAATATGTAAGGTAGAGTCCTCAGAAAAGAATCCCTATAATTTGCACTTAAAGTACATAGGTATAATATATAGTAGATGAGATATATTATACCATGAGATATATTATATATTCTCTTCATAGGAATATTTGTATTCCTTGATTACTATATCTACTATATATTATACCTTTAAACCTATGTACTTTGAATACAAATTATAGGGATTCTTGTGTGAGGACTCTACCTTACATATTCTAAGACCTAGTCTCTTCCTAGATGCAAAGACAATCTATGTTTTTTGTGTCGGATCACATGGAGATAAAGTGACTTGCCCAAAGACACAAGGGGCCAACACCAGGAATGGAACCAGGTTCCCCTGTTTCAAACTCTGAGTCAGTGCCTTTACTCACTGGGCCGCTCCAAGACAAGATTACATTTGTACGCATCCAGGCGCCTGGGATCTCATGGTTAGTTTTATTCCCATTTTCACAAAATTCTTATGAAGTGTCCAAATACTGGAAAAAAACTGGCGTAAGTGGAATTCAAATGTACGTGGAAATTTCTTGAAACACTTTGGAAAACTTTCTTATGTCTCTACTAGTAATGGTATAAATCCAGTTTTATAGAAAACTTCTAGAAGGTTTTAAAATGTAAAATATGCCTATCTCAAAGCAGGATATTTGAGGATAGAAAAATAAAGCTAAATTCATACACTGACACTCATACACACACTGACATTCTCACACTCACACTCTCTCACATTGACACACTCATACACACTGTCTCACATCTCCGCTCTCAACTCTGAATAGCTCGCCCTCTCAGACTAGCCCCACCTGCCTCTGACTAGCCACGCCCCTAGCCCTTATATACCTGTCTTCTGCTCTCTGATCCCCCCCCCCCCGTTCTCCTCACTGAGCTGTGCCACAGCGACTTGACTTGTTAATCAGCTCAGTCATTAGACGCCAGGATGGGAATGTTATGTGCCTGGGATTTTTCCATGCATTAAAAAAAAATAAAAAAACAGTAATTGTTAGAAATGCAATGAATTTCAAAAGAGAATCTACTACGTGTATGTAAAGGTTGCAGGGCATGTTTGGAGGGGACAATTCAGTCTCACCCATGAAAATAATCTATTTCTTACATTTCTTTTCACCATCTACTTGTAGGTGCAACGGCTGATAAGCGACAAAAACATCAAGACAACATTTTGTACAATATGTAGCCATCCAATTGTCTTCATTGAACAAATGTAGAAATGCTGAAATAGGTGCCTGGATTTGTTTCCTTTAAATGTACGTACAGTTTCCTTTTCTATGGGGCCTTTCAACGGAAGTGTTTCCTCTACATTTGGCACAACCTGTCAAGAGAGCTGATAAAAATAAGGGAGAGAAGGGGGGGTTGTTTGTAAATATTCTTCTTTTATATATATTTAAAAAAAACAATGAAGTCTTCGGTGATTTTTGTCAGAAACGGAACAAATAGCCACATCAAAGCAAATAGATTTAGCGCATAAATGTAAAGTAAAGTAAAGTAAAAAAAAAAGAATGACTAAACTGATGGGTTCAAATGTCTCCTTTCAGAAAACCAACAATACAAAAATTAGATACGGTATCTATATTCATTGTGGTAAATCTGGGTGCATAAAAACTGGGGTATATCAAATGGGTCAAAAAAACCCTCTGCAGTTGATGACGTCACTTACTCCAGAATAATGGAGAGATCCTTAGCACATATGGAAAAGAGAGAAAGAGAACATAGGGTAAAATATTTACGAATAAAAATAAGTATACTCACATTCCACTCACAAATATACAGTAGACGAGTATAAAGCTTTTACAGTGTACAGAGGTCGTCCCAAGCCTTCTTTGAGTGCGGTTGAGGTATTGCCGTTCTCCCAGTGCTCCACTCTCCACTCCCACAATCACTTCTGCCAGTTTCCTGACCGTCCACGGTGTAGAAGGGCACCTCGGTGTTTCCCAAATACAGCTCTTCAATCGCCCTACGCGTTACACTTTTCACTGCTGAAAATCCAGCCTCCTCAGCAGTGAAAAGTGTAATGCATAGGGCGATTGGAGTGCTGTATTTGGGAATCCCCAAGGAGTCCTAAACCGGCGGACGACGTGCATATGAGAGTGGAGCGCTGGGAGAACGCCAATACCTCACCTGCACCGGATACACTCTAAAGGCTTTATACTCCCTTGCACTTGTGAGTGAAATGTATGAGTTCTTCACTTATTTTTATCAGTAAATAGTTTTACACTATCTTTTCTTTTGTTTCTCTTCCATATGTGCTGTGGATCTGTCCCTTAGTATGGAGTAAGTGACGTCATCAACAGCAGAGAGGATTTTGACCCATTTAATATACTCCAGTTTTTCGCGCCCAGATTTACCACATTGGATACCTTTTGCACAGACTTTTTTGATAGTCTGAATATTTGGAGCTGCATCTCAACGAATGAGGGCCTGGAAAGTATGTATATAATATATATATATATATAATTTAGTGAGGCATGAGAGTGTAAGATATTTGCGCTTAATTTTCTGTTTTGCTATATCTATATCCATATCTATATCCATATCTATATCCATGTATTTTCTATTTAATCGGTTATAACAGGTTATCATGGATACAGGATACCAGGAAAAGATAGACAAACTGAACTGGTAGGGTTAAAACTGAATCATAAATATTAAAAGCATTTAGTTCTCTTCATAAATTATATTTATTTTTTTTAGATGTTGACTACACTTCACCTAATGGGCTCCAGATTAATCAATTAGCTCACTGCAAAGTACTTTTTAAATGTTAATGATGGCATTAGTTGAACCATATTTATAATGTGAATAACATAATTTCGCACATTTTCCAATCGTATACAGATCAAGCATATAATAAAACATAAAAAAAATGACGTCCGATGGCCTCACTGGCACTAAATGGGTTAACATAATTAACAATCTGTTTGTACATTATGTCACTGAAATAATTGCAATCTTCGTGTAATTCCTTGGGGAATTTAATCTAAAAATGGAATACCCAGTCTGCATCTCTGTATCTAGGGTCTATTAGTTTCATCATTTGCTAATTTACTGTTAGGAAATTCATACAAAAATGTGCCTATCGCTCTCTGCATTTTAAGAAGAGGCACGAAACAAGTACAGGTAGTTCGCGTTATCCAACGTTTCACTTTACAGCGAATGGAATATCCAACGCTTTACAATGCAACCCTATGGACCATTTTTCGATGCCGGAATGCGTTATCCGATGCCTGAATGCGTTATCCAACGCTCACCGCCACTGATTAACATGGGGCTCACTTTACAACGGTTTCACTATCCAACGCTACTTCCAGAACGGATTACGTTGGATAACCAAGGACTGACTGCCTGTATAGCAATAAAAAAATTATTTTTTTTAATTACTAAAAAAAATACGGTATAGTCCAGAGAACATTGTAATGTTAGTATGCAATAACTGTATTCAAGATTTTAAATTAACTTTTCATAGACCTGTATAAAATGTTAAAATACATTTTTTTTTAAAACTTGCTGCACCCAGCTTTGAGCCCAGCCAAAATTATTCAAACTTATTATGGTGTCAGAAATCCCATTTATGTAGAATGGAGCTAAAGATTTGTGCCAGGGTGAACAGATCCGAACTTCTGATATGAAACTTGCAACAATGTCACTTTGTTCTGTCCCAAAACACACGCTCAGCTCCTTCTAGTTCATATTTTGAATGTATCTGAATACCTTCCCCGTATAATGAAAGCACAGTTTAAATATTTTACCAGTGTATTATTCCTAAAGCTAAAGACGATACATTTAAATTCATGAAGCAGTAGGAGACTGAAAATGGAGAACATATGGATATCTTGGAGTAGGACAAAACTTGTTAGCTAGCTCATTATTTAATCCCATCATAAAAGAAAAATTGCAAGATAATATATAGATAGCATCGTACTGCAGAGTGCCCCTACAAGATTTATAGTAGTGATGTACTGGGTACCCGGAACTTACCTGGTACTAGGCCTACCCGGCCATATTTAAAGTAGCCGGAAATTACCCGGAACCGGCCAAGGGTGCTGGGACCCGGTGCCGGGTATTTTCCGTTCTGCTCTGCTACCTCGGTCCTCCTCTTGGAGAATGGCAAGAGCAGAGCAGCAGAAAACGTACCTGCAGCTGGTGGCAGAGGGCAAGGAGGACCATGGCGACATCCTTGTGGCGGTGGGTGCAGAGGAAGACATTGTTCAACCAGTGGGAGCAGTGGAAGACATCCTTCACAGCCAGTGCCGGTGGGAGCAGAGGAACATTTGACCGGAGCAGGAGTGTTACTATTGGAGCTGCACTGGAAGTCGGACTCCTCCCCGGCTGTCCAATAGTAACGCTACTGCTCAGGTCACATGTTCCTCTGCTCTCACCAGCTCCGACTGGAAAGGATCCCTTTCTCTGCTCCCACCAGCTGAAGAATGACGTCCTCTGCTGCCACCACCTGAACAATATCATCCGCTGCTCCCACCGCCACCAAGATGTCGCCGTGGTCCTCCTCACCCTCCACCGTGGTCCTCCTCACCCTCCACCGTGGTCCACCTCCCCCTCTGCCGCCAGCTACAGGTAGTCAAAAACTGCCCAGTCGGGTACCCGGCCAGGTAATTACCCAGTTATTTTTGGGACCCAAAACATCACTAATTTATAGAAATAGGTGGTCTCCTCTTTGTATTAGAGGGTGTGGGCAAACAGACACTATGTATTACATTTGGTGGCAGTGTCCAGGGGTTTCTTCTCTTTGGAAGCAAGTCCCCTGACTAATAAATAGAATTGTGATTTCAACCTTTTATTGGTTAAGAAACCCTAAGTGAAATTCCGAGGAACCCCAACCATCTCAAATAGCAACTCTGTGACCAGTTGCATTGTAAATTCTTCTGTATTTGATATCATTTTCTAATGATCAGAAAATTACAGGGAGGCCGAGGGAACCCTGGTTGAAAAACACTGAAATAGAATCTTTGTTATTACTCTCCCTCTCAAACCCCCTGTGAGAGTGTATAGGATTAAAACTCTCTCACTGAAGCAGACCAGGAAAAACCACACCCTGGCTTGTAGATCTGCAAGCTGAATGGAAAGGGTAGGTTTAAAAGGCAAGCAGCAAACTTCCTACACTCTCTCTCATTTTGCTCTCAACCTGTGAGAGAGCCTGCAGAGAGCCTGCTGCAGAGAGCCTGTCAGGGGGAGAGCCTTTTGAATACCAGCCTTTTGAACTGCCTTTTGGATACCAGCAATTAGGTTTTCCAGACGTATGCTATTTAAGTTAAAGACTTATTTTGTTTTTTAGGTTTTGTTACCGAATTACTGCAACCCCTGATACGGGGAATAAAGAACTTTCGTTACAAGAAAGTGGTGTGTGAGCTCCTTCCTGACCACATCTACAAGGCCGCTCCATTAAACCCCCCCCAATAGCATCCCAAAGTCTATGCATAGTCTATCTGCGGTGAAGTGTAGCATACAGTAGCTGCCTCCTGGTGCCAGTCAGCCCCCGGTGTCCAACAGATTGAAAAGTGTATTCCTCAAACTATGTATATATTACAATTTGACAAGTTTTCTGAAAGCCACACTACAGAAGTTCCAAAACGTTTGGGTACCCTGTTTAAGCAAGAGGGGTAATGGTTGAGCTCACTTACAATATGACAATATATGGCTCCTATTTACCTGTTTTAGTCATGGTAGTACTGAAAGATACATTCTTCTCTATCTCTTTATTTTCATAAATTGATAGACCCTCACTGTGCTAGATACACTTCAAGGGATTATATTCACTTTTCAAAAAAAAATGTTACACTTAAAGATAAATCAATATTATCCTACTACATATCTCAAGTTAACTTATGTCTCACTTCTTCCCTCCTCCCCCTCTCCTACTATTTATTGTTACCTTCGGTTTCATTTTTTTAAAAATTGCTTTATTGCAGCTCTGCTTTTCTTTATGCCTTCCATTTACAGTCTCCCCTTGATTCTATTTCCTTTTCTGTACCCCTTGTTTTTTTACTATGTTAAAATTTCTTAATAAAAATTTGACTGTATAAGCATATAATAGAGGTTTTAGCTGCTACAAATTAATGTTTAAAACTAAATGTCAACATGTTTGGTAGCAGCTATAAAAAAAACTATTTTAACAGGAGCGATAAATAACTCCAGGTACTGGCAAGTGAAAAAGTCATTTTTCAAAATAAATAATCTACTACTGTCAGTGTCTCTTGTGGAGAAATAGATGATCGATGATAGCCCAATCTTAAAACTTTACTACCTGTACAGCACTGACTTGGTTTGCAATAGTAAAGAGGTTAAACATTGTTAGGGGCAGCATATAGAAAGCCGTTGTTGTGGATATGTATCGGTGACCTGTTGGCCAAGTCCATTTTACCAGCAACTGGGTGGTCCCCTAAGCTGGTAGCACCATGGTTGATCTCCATGAGCCTCCTTGTTCTATAGAGGTTTACAACAACAAACACAGGGATTATGGATGGAGGTATTGCTGCTTTCACTTTTAGGGCACTATACAACTGCCACAAAACACATGTAATCCACATATACAATAACAAAAGGTTGTATTAATTATATGCAGAACCACCCAGAGGCTGTGAGGGGCCAGACTTGCCAGAGCTGGAAGTTGGGTCTGGTGGTCTGGGGGGATAGTACTAGTAATTGTATCTGGGGCGTAGTGGTAATTGAATCTGGGGGTGGTGTAGGAGTGTTTGTATCTGGGGGTGGTGTTTGTTTTTGGGGGCTGTAGTGGTGTCTATCTGGTGGAGTGGTGTCTGTTTCTGGGGGGTGTAGTTGTGTATGTTTGAGGGGGTAGTGGTGTCTATTTGGGGGGGTAGTGGTGTCAATTTGGGGTTTTTGTGTTTTGTATTGGTGTGTATGGGGGGGTAATTATTGTGCAGGGGTTTGTATGGGTATTGGGGGGAATTGTGTGTGTGGCTAGGGAAGGAGGGGGAACAGAGGAGGGGGAAATGAGGAAGTTGGATTGAGTGAGGGGTTAATTGAGAGATAGCAGAAGGGAGGAAAGTGAGAGGAGAGAAGAGGTGTAAGAGAGGCAGGTGGAGAGTGAGTGAGGAAGAGGGGGGGAGAGTGAGAGACAGAGGGTGAGAAATACAGGTGTGAAAGGGGAGGGCTCGAAAAGGCCGCCAACATTCTCTTCTGCAAGAAAACCAGGTTGTGCTTATCGTCAAAAGCTCAATTGACTTGAATGAGGCATTTCCTGCGATAGCACGTCATCTGCGCTTATCACACCTTACAGATCTGTGGCAAAACAAACAGCACCAAAAATATCAAAGAGAAAATCCAATTAACTTTAATGTCAATTTTCTATTTGATACGTGCTGTATTTTGCAGATTTGTTTGCCTCCTATTAATTAAAAAGCAGGTCTGCATTGCCTTCAAAGATGGATCTGTATCGTGAAATTCTGATAAATGTCAAGATTATACTATTATTGTTTGATTATTATAATTATTGTGAACTCTCTTCTACAGAGAACTTTTCCATCCGAGTAGTTTTTTATGGATTTATAGTGTTTTTATTTATCTGGAGTTGATAAAGGAAAGATAAGTTATTTAGAGCATTCTTACTGTATACTCCCAACTTGATTAGAAAAATAAATAAAATGAAAGAACTCCTAGAGGCAGAATGAAGTGTTAGGAATCCAATACAATCCTTGCTCAGCTGTTTCTTCTGACTTGGGAGTCAGGTGGCAACTGCAGTGTAATTTAAAGTACTATTCCCCAGTGCTGTGAGTTGTGAAGAAGTTCTGAATGTCAACAATGTTCACATGGCAGTAAAAGTTGTCTGATGTCAATCACTGTAGCTCACTTTAACTTGGCAAACAATTCAACCTAAATGTTAAAATTGTTTGTTTAACCTGAATGTGTTCTTAAACTGCTGATTGTTCATTTACTGTGTCTCTGCAAGTTTTGGTCCAACCCTGATGGCATGGTCTTCATTTTACACACTTTACACTTCCAGGTGCCCCTAACAAGAGGAAGAGGAATAAGAAGGCAAAGCAAGCGAACATATTTCTAAATATGCAGCAACAACAAACACACAAATTGTAGCTAAAAGAAGGGGAACAAATATGATGTGTAAGTTCCTAATAAAAAAATACATCTTAATATATTTAAATTACTATTTTTTAAGGCCCCACTAACCAAGTTTTGGCAATTTAAACATACACCTGCCATTTACTGTATATACTTTGATGTAGAAGGGTCTTATTCAATAAAGTCACATCCTCATCAGCCATTCGAGTCAATGGCACGTACCTTATTGAAAAAGGACTTAAATTATATCAAGTATATACATAAATAGCACTGAAACGTTATACTCTAAAATACAAGTTGGTAAATAAAGGTATAATTTCTAGCACAAGCATTTTGCTTCTTTATTCTGCTAGGATTGTTATGTACTATATTCACCTTGAAAATCACGCACAAACCATCAGAATATATCTACAGACTAACAGCAGTTATGACCACTAGAGGAACAAACAGACAGAGGCAAGTAGGCAACATGTGAAATGTTCTAATGTATTCATGGTACTGTAGGTGGTGTTCTCATTAACACATTTATTTGCTTATCTCGCTGACCCATGTAAATAGAAAGTCCTTACAAACCCTAAAAAACTAATATAATTTATCTCTTTTCATAAGTGTGTGGTGTTTGCCTACACTCCAAAAAAGAAAGAATAAATTTAGCGGACTGGTAGAGTAAGGATTCTTCACCACTCCCGGAAACCCTAATTTGTAAAGAGAATAACAGAATCGGAATGTATAACCAAATACCCAGTATATGGGTTGAATGAAACTTAACAAATATCTAATTGTATACCACATTATAGGCTGTAGCAGTAAAATTCCGGGCATTATTGAAAACACTGCTCTCTGATTGGTTAAAATTCCAGGCATTATCCAATCAGTAATGCCCGGAATTTAAGCAGCTTGCAATGTGTAGTTTTCAATGTGTTTATTTCCAGCCAATCAGCTTTCAGAACAGCTGAGACAGGGCAGGGGATTCGTCTGAATGAAGTAACAGCTCTGAGACAGGGCAGGGGATTGGTCAGGACGTATCAGCCATGGGTCGACTCCTCCCCCTCCCGAGCTGACTGAGATTTTCTGAGCAGATTCAGTTGAATTGGGGATGGGGAGTCTGCAAAGTAGTAAGTGGCTGTCTGCAGTTTCTTTGTGGCTGCAGTTTGTGTGTGAGTGTGTCAGTAGCAGTGTGTGTGTGTGCTGTGCTGTTGTATATCTGTGTAGAGGTGCTGTGTGTGTGTGTGTGTGTGTATAGAGCTCCAGTGTGTGTGTGTGTGTGTGTGTCCGTGTCAGCAGCAGTGTTTATGGGTGTAGCATGTGTGTTTAGGAGCAGTTTGTGTGTGTGTGTAGAGGTGCAGTGTTGTGTGTGTGGTGGTGTGTGTAGAGGTGCTGTGTTGTGCTCTGTTATGTGTAGAGGTAGGGGGGAGAGTGAAAAGTTTAGTAAGGGGCTGCATTTTTTATTGTGGCTGCAGTGTGTGTGTGTGTGTGTGTGTGTGTGTGTGTGTGTGTGTGTGTGTGTGTATATAGATATCTGTAGTGTAAGCGTATATAGAGGTGGTTTCATGTATTTACCATTTTATATATTTTAATAAAAAAATCTATTTAACTATACAAAAGTGTCTATTATTTAGGAAATAAGTCTACATTTAGCCTATAATAGTAATAATCCCCTCAGAACAGTGCATTACTGGCCAATAATGCCCTGACTGGGTTAAAGTCCCTCGGCTTCGCCTCGGGCCTTCAACTCTTCCAGCCAGGGCATTATTGGCCTGTTCTTCGGGGATTATTACTTAAGTACAGGGAATCAGTCTGACACAATGATAAGATTAACAAAAAAACACCAAACACAGCGCTTGACCTATAACTTGACTAGTGCTCAACTGTGACAACACAATATCTAAAGGATGCGAACTCCCCCCTGTTGAGGTGCCGTCAGTAGAGGAAGTTCCCAGTCACACAGAGGATGCGCAAGAGGTGACGTCAGCAGAACCAGTGCCGAAGTTTACCACGAACAGTGGGGGGAGCTGAAAGCATTGAGACACTGCTGAGAGGAGTCTCCATTACCCTGTCTGAGTTGCGGCTGAAGGGACTTCTGAACAAAGTAGCGGACGACATCCTAGTACTGAGTTTGTATCACATCCACATGTGAGTTCACATTTGGCTGTTTTTTATGTTTTTAATAAAATTGTTTTGTACCACCTACACTATCCTGCTGTACTCTCTCTCCCCCTCTATACCATCCACCATCCAATTTGGGAGAGATTAAAGAGGAAGAAGATTGAGAAAATCCACGTGGGATTCGTGACTACCGCAGGGAAGAAGAGGTTAAAGCACAGATCCTCTCACTTGAAAGAAACAAGAGAAATCTTGTAAGTAGGTGCACTGTGTTCACATTGTCTCTTTTTTACTCATCCAGACATACTGCGCAATTTGTGGTTTTTGTTTTTAACCCTTTATAGGGGGAACATTCAAAATTAACAGCAATCCGGCTCATTGGTTGGGAGTATTATTTGGACTTTTCAAGAACTGCACTTTATGGACACTTTTGTTTTTTAAGCGCCAGGTATCCTTTCTATTTTTCAAGGGAATCAGTCTGTTTGAAGCATTCTGTAAAACGTGAAACATACTATTGTGCAATATGTGACATGTATGGTATAGAAATACAGTAATTTGATGTGTTGTAATATTTGACGAGCGGTTGGTTCACGCGCACCCACTTATTTTGGACAACTATGAAACCGTTGAGGGAGCTGTCCCTGCCTTTCTGAACATTTACTGCTGATTCAAATGATAAATTAGTTTAATTGTTTTTGTCGTATTTTAAAGGAAAACGTTATATTATTCATGTTGAAGGATTTCATAACATTTGACAAGCTTTTATCCTCCCACCTCTACTGTCTAAACGGGATAAAAATGATTATATCATATACAGTATGTGAGAAAAACTATAGCACTACAGTTCTTCCTAAAGAGGTACAGTATATATTAATTTAAAGAGCATTGCGATGACTGCTTTTTCTGCAGAGAGCTCGAAGATCTGGCATTTGTTGACAAAATAATATTGCCATGTCCTGTCTACTGACTGCTGATTTTCCTGAAGAATTTATGAATTTTTGGTTTGTATAATCTCAGATTAACTTTAATTAGTTTGATAGAGGGTTTCTTAATAACTTATTACATGTATTGACTGAATAATAGATATTGTCAAATTAATCTGTGAATAAGTCTAGGAAGTTTGTTATAAACGCAAGTAATACATTCATTAGTATATCACTTAAAGCTAAACTAAGCGTGTTAAAAAAAATGTGGGTTTTTTTTTTTTAAATAGTCCTGTGTTCAAAATAAAATAAATGAGTCTCATCTAAAGTCCTACATTAACCCTTTGGTTGCCGGCGGGGCTATAGCACCAGAGTGCCATGGTCCATCCGGCAAACTGTAATCACGTAACTAACTGCTCCTCCTACGCGTGACTTAATCCGGAAACAGCAGAGTTGTGCTATTCCATTTTCCTGTATTTCAGATCACGTACCCCCTGGAATATAAACACAAACAAGGCAGGAGGTAGCCACTAAGACTACAGCCCCGCTGTCTCCTCTGCACGCGTGCCTGCCAGGCTGGCGGTGTGTGCAGCTCTGGTCCCCGGTCTGCAGTGAGATGCAGGGGGAAAAACAAGGGGGGAGGGGTATTATGGGGGCGTGGCGGAAGGGACGGCCATCACGTCACCTGGAAGGTTCGCCCTCATTGAATGAACCGCTGGGGGGACATGGCCACCGCACTTGTCTTGAGTATTGATCTCAATTTTCCTGTTTGCAGGAAAAACTGTCCACGCCACACGGTGGTCACCACTGGTAGTGGACCCGGCCCCGTTGAGGGGCGGCTCTTGTCCTTGCGCCTAGCGCTGAAGCAGGAACCTGGCCTATGTCATGGGGCCCCTGGTGTGCCAGACTCCATGCTGTAGTGGCTACGTCGTGGGACATCCACAGGGTTAAAATGGGTATATATATTTAAAAAAAAAATGATGATGATGTTATGCCTCCATGTATATTGTTCATGCAAATTTTTGTTCCGTTCTCCCTTGTGTACTGTCAGCACCTGCTCCCGCTGTAAGGAAACCAACTGCAGAAGGCAAGACTGCCTATTGTCCATTGAGAAAAAACAAGCAGTTTGACAGGTGTTAAAGATAATTTTAGCAGCCGACAACTTATCTCCTTTTCTCCTTGCCACTAGTTAACCTTTTCAGTGCAATAGTGAAGTGTATTATTAGTTTTAAGAAACTAAATTGCATAGAACAATGCTGATGTTTCTATATTCAATTCATAATGTAGTAAGTACTCTTGTCTTACAAGTTTACGGTGGAGGAAACCTATGTAGCAAACTGAACATTAATATTTAATGTTCATGTAACGACGCAACACTTTTGTTTCTTTTTTTGTGTGTCTGACTTTCATCTCCGACAGTTACTTCATTGTATGATCTGCTTGGTTTTCCAGTAAGACGCTCTTCCTCACCCTTTCTGTGAAGGTACATTGAAAATGAAATGTAACTGAACAATGTTCTACTTATACTCTGCTTTTCTGCTGTAAACATCCTCTGATCAAGAGATAATCAGTCGAATAATGTTAAAAGTAGACAATTAGATGTTGATGTTAATAATCTATTTTCATCCAGAAGATTCAAAAGTCCTCCGAGCTAAACACAACTGATTTGAAAGCAAACATATACCCAAATAATTTTATGTAGATATTTATATGGTATAATTTAGCAAGATGTTTACCAGGAAAGGACATTCTAACTCAAAGAAATGGGTTGCACAAATCAGTAATGGTTTCTACAGATAAATGCATTTTATCACTTGTCAGCGTGTTAAATAACAAAGGTGTGTGTGTGTGTGCATAAATCCCCTATGACACACATAAGTATATTGATTGACATGCCCTCTGGCCAATGGCTGTGAACCAAATAAAGGACTTAGATGATACGATATCATAGAAAGAGGAATGGAGATATATGTAAATTGAGAGGAGCACATGATGATGAGAAAGAACCACAAGCAGTTAGAGAGGGAGGATCTGTCTTGAGGAGCCTGTGAGTGTTACAGCCCGTTGAGACAGCCTACCTAGTCTGGCAGAATAGCAAGTACTAGAGATAGCAAAAGCGAACCTATATGATGCGTAAACTGGGGGAAAAGGTCCAGGTGGGTGTTGGGGTTCTGAAGCAGTGAGTAACCAAGTTGAAATGCATCCCAGAGATCAGTCCTTCAACCATTCAGTATCCTTTCAATGTAGACAGTTAATGCCACTCTTTGCGAAGTACAAGGCCTGCAACTATTAACACACACACTCCTATAAGAGCACCACTGCTGTGCTGGCACCAACAATGGCCCAGTAGATAGAATATGGGCCACTGGGAATGAGAAAAAGACACTGTGGGACAACTGCACAGCGGATACATAACTTTTATCTCTGTACGATTTTCAGTAAGTACTGTTTATGGCCCTCCAATTCGGAGAACAACTGTATTTGATCCCTGTGTTTTTCACTTATAAAGTACCATTATTCATAATGTGTCCCGCTACGATGTCTAACCCCAGCAAAAAATATTCTCTCTTAGGTACAGGGGAATGGACTCAGGCCCTTGTCCTAGTGTACACACATATTAATACATATAGGGACATAAAGATACTTAGTTAAGTTATGGTGGGTAAAAAAAAGGTCAAAACGGCTGTATGTGCTTTGCTGGCTATGCATCTTAACCCTGGCTGTGCTCAAAGCTGTGACCATGCAGGAAGCTTAAGCCTATAGGGAACCATGTTAATGGTTTTGAAGTAAAGGGTGGCACTGTGTGCTCATTTGCATGTCATTTCCCATAATCCCTTGCTGCTAGTGGAAGTGCTGTGTGATAATGGTGAAAGGTGGGGTTGCAGAACTGTCTAGACATGCAAATGAGCATACAGTAATAAATATATATATTTATTAAGGTTAATGTGGGTAAAAAAAGTGACAAAAACCCTCCACAGTAAAGCATAAAGCAACTGTAAATGTATATATATATATATACACACAGTGTTCGACAAACCTATTCCCCCGCACGCCCGGGTCGAGTGGATTTGACCTCCTTATGGCCGCCCAAGCAGTGCATGTGTTTTTTTTTTAATTTTCCCTGCTTGCGCTGAAAAAAAAAATGTTTTAAATCCAGTAGCCTGATTGGCTGACAGGACTTGGCAGGCTGCCAAGTTTTTTTTTTACATCCAGGCTAAGGCCACGCAGGCGCATCCTCTTCCTGCTGCTTGAAGAGGTTAGTACAGTACTCCATTGCATCTCCCAGTCCCCGCTTCCCCTCCCTGTCCCCGTGTCTGCCCGTGGGGTGGGTGATGGTAGCGGGGATGGGTGATGGTAGTGGGGGTGGGTGATGGTAGCGGGGTTGTTCCCCTCCCCTCCCCCCCCAGTCCTCCCCCTAGTCCTTTCTTCCCTCCAGGTTCCCGTGTCTACCCACGAGGTGGGAGATGGTAGCGGGAGTGTTCCCCCCTCAGCCCCCGCTTTCCCCCCCCCCAGGCCTCTCCCGCCCTGCGTTGGGGGGGGGGGAGCATGGTGCTGGTCGCGGCCTTTCCTCTCTTCCTTTCTACCATCCATCCCCCCCCCTCGAGTCCCAGGGGTTCCGCTTTGCCGGCCGCACTCACTGCTGCCCCTGGCTTTTCCCTCTCCGCTCTCCTCCTCCCTCCTAGGAATGTGTGGGCAGAGGAGGGGGGGGGGGTCATCTGTGGTGTCGGCTTCTTCTCTAAACTTTCATGTGAGCTAGTGTGTGTGTGTGTGTGTGTGTGTGTGTGTGTGTGTGTGTGTGTGTGTGTGTGTGTGTGTGTGTGTGTGTGTGTGTGACAGACAGTGTGTGTGTGTGTGTGTGTGTGTCAGACTGTGTGTGTGTGTAGGACACCAGAGGTACCCCCCAATCAGTCAACCCCCCAGTCTCTCTCTGTCTCCCGTCTCTCTCTCTGTCTCCCCTCCCTCCTCTTTCTGTCTCCCCTCCCTCCTCTCTCTGTCTCCCCTCCCTCCTCTCTCTCTGTCTCCCCTGCCTCCTCTCTCTCTGTCTCCCCTGCCTCCTCTCTCTGTCTCTCCTGCCTCCCCTCTCTGTCTCCCCTGCCTCCTCTCTCTGTCTTCCCTGCCTCCTCTCTCTGTCTCCCCTGCCTCCTCTCTCTGTCTCCCCTCCCTCCTCTCTCTCTGTCTCTCTGTATCCCCTGCCTCCTCTCTGTCTCCCCTCCCTCCTCTCTCGGTCTCTGTCTCCTCTCTCTATCCCCCCTGCCTACTCTCCCTCCTCTCTCTGTCTCTCCTGCCTCCTCTCTCTGTCTCCCCTCACTCCTGTCTGTCTCCCCTCCCTCCTCTCTGTTTCTGGGTATCTTATTTACCCTGTATATCTTAACTGCCCTATACCTACACCGAAATAACCTATACTGCTTTCTTCCAGATCTGACTCTCAAGCTTCCGACGGGAGGCATCGGAATCCCCCCTAACCCAGAAGACAGGTAGAGAACACCTCCCATCCAACATATAACATTGCGGGAATGAGGGTACCTTGACATAGAGGGACTGCGGATCAGGTAAGATCCCAGCTGGGATTGCTGCTTTAGATATTGTGAAGCAGGAACATCCAGACACTGGACAAAGGGTGCAGGAAACTAGTCAGTCATTCACACCTGGCTTTTTTTTGTAAATCCGACATTTACACACACACACATACACACATATACGTAACCAGGACTAATTGTAGTATAATGTAATACAATAAATAAACGAATGTTGTTCTTACTAGGAATTTATTCAATTTTTTTTTTTAAAGCGGGCCTGGGGGCGGGGTTGGGGCCAGAACTAGGGCGGGACTAGGTGGCGAGTAGATTTTTTTTGTTCCGCGAGTAGATTTTTGGGTGATTTGTCGACCACTGTGTGTGTGTATATATATATATATATATATATATATATATATATATATATATATATATATATATATATATATATATATATATATATTATATATATATATTTTTTTTTTTTTTTCTTTATATATATATATTTTTTTTTCTTTTCTCATTAATATATATACAAAAGTATATATACAAAAGATACAAAAAAGGATCCCCTGAGGAAGGTCCCATTCTGTAGGACCGAAACGTTGGGTTTCTGGATGTATTTTTGCTTTCACTAATACATTTTGATTTTCAACATTGAGTGCTGTCTCTTGTTTACCAATCCTTGGAACGGTAACGTATAACTATATATATATATATATATATATATATATATATATTAATGAGAAAAGAAAAAAGTAAAGTGTCCCACTAAAAGCACTCAAGCAAATATAATAATGAAAAAATGTTTATTCATGAACATGGAGAACACAAAAAAGATACAAAGTTAAAACAATCCCCATGGGATCCCTGCAGCTATAAAACATACAAATTGACAGAAAAATACTGTAATATAATATATATATATTATACACACACACACACACACACACACATATATACATACACACACACACACACACACACACACACACACACACACACCCACACTCCATAAACCTTGCCTGACTGCAATTCATTTATAACGTGCTCAGCTCTGCCCCCTCCGTCTAGCTCTGCCTCCAGCCCTCCGATCCACCTACTGAGCTGCAAAGCTTCACACACACACTCTCTCTCACACACAAACATAGACACACATCTACGCTCTCAGATCCGACTAGCTATGCCCCCTCCAAATAACCCTGCCACAAGCCCTTGCATGCCTCTTGCTCTCCAATTCCCCTGCGCTCCTTCAGGTCAGTCATCTCTGCGTACAGCACAGATGCCAGGGGAGGGAATTTTAGGTGCCCTTCGACCAGATTTTTCCATCCCTGATGAAGGGCATAATAGAAAGTGGCATTGTAGAGCATTGAGATGGAAAGGCAGCAGGTGCACGTGAAACGAAGAAGAGGCCAACTTGTAGGATTTGAGCACCGTGTAAACAAACTCTGGGCCTCTCAATCCCAGCCTAGTATCATGGAAGAGCAAAACCAATGCTAAGGCAGTATTGTACAAGCCATTACTTTTTTTTAGCACACAAAGGGGTCCAGGATTCTAGAGGACATATTGGTGCGGTAGAGAACTCAATTTCTTTAGACTGCATTTACAATGCTATTATTGAGACAAGGTTGTCAATGTTATTGCATGTAGGCCTTCAACCATTTAAGTGGTGGAAGACCAGTGGTACGACATACTCTATATGTCTTACAAGTTCCATCCTACTTAAGGGACACCACACACGTGTTGAACTTAATTCAAAATCTCACTTGGGATAGCGACTTCATTTGGGTCACATGTGATGTGGTGTCTCTATATACCGTCATTGAACATGAAACAGGTCTGAGAGCGATAAAAATGGCATTGGAACAAGACAATGAAGTCAGTACAGCACTAATGGAGTTTGTTCTCAATGGTATTCGATGCATTCTCCAACACAATTATTTTAGTTATGATGGGGAGTTCTTTCTCCAGACGTGCGGCACCGCAATGGGTAACAGGTTTGCACCGAGCTATGCCAATCTGTTCATGGCCATGTGGGAACGGGAACGGATTTGAAGTAATAACCCGTTTGGTGCAAGCCTGGTGCTCTGGAGAAGATATATCGACGATGTGCTGTGCGTCTGGAGAGGTACACAAGAAGAACTAACACAGTTCCAAGAATATTTAAACGCCAACTCCTGTAACATTAGATTCACTTTCAATAGTGATCCAGTGTCTATTAATTTTCTAGATCCTACCTTATATATAGAGAACAATGTAGTGCACACAAAAACATATTTTAAAGAGGTAGATGCCAACACGTATCTCTTGGCATCCAGCCACCATCACCCGAGATGGATAGACAACATCCCACAGGGACAAGCCTTGAGACTAAAAAGAAATTGTTCTCAAAAACACATTTATGAGGAACAAGTAGGAGAATTAAAGCATGAGTTTGTGGCACGGAATTATAACAAGTAGACTAAGGCTAAGGCCCCGCTCCCTCAGTCAGCGCGCCCACACTGAAGACAGGCGGGGCGCTGACAGACACAGACCGCGATATGCGGTCTGTAGGGAGCCAGAGCCGGAGGGGGGGGGGCATGGTTTTAGCGGAGGGACCCACTACTCCCCCCCTTCCTCCACGGACTCGGGCTCGGTCTGCAGGACAGGAGGGAGCTGCTGTGGGCTGCCGGAAGGTAAGCAGCTCCCTCCCCCCACAAATGCCCTCCTCACACGCTGACACTCACACGCTGACACTGAGACACACACACACACACTGAGGGACACACACACACACCACCCCCTACCTTGTGTAGGAAGCTGTCTGACCGCTCCTGCTCCCGCCGCTGATTGGCTCATCAGCGCACCACATGACGCGTCACCGCTCGGGATCACAATTTTCTTGCATTCCCTGGCGGCTGACACGTCACAGTGCGTAGTGAGCCGTGCAGCGAAGGGGGACCAGGACCGGCTCGGGTGGATTCCCCTGCTGGTGGGGACCGCTCACGCGGCCGCCCGCGCTGCCGGGAGCAGTGGGTCCCAGCCCTTAGTCTTGGGGCCAGGGACGCCAACATATTTGTTTGGGCCCAGGAGAAATTTGAAGAATGGGTCCCCTGCAAATGTTATGACAATCACATTCGGTCTACTTTGCCCTATCAGGTCTTTGTTTCACTCTCATGTCTTTCTCTCTCACTGTCACACTTGCCTCTGATCCGCGCGGAGACCGACTCAGGGAAGCACCACGGGGCAGAGTCATGCGCCCACGCACTGCCAGGGCAGTGCAGGCGCAGCGGCGTGATGGCGGAGCTCCGCGAGACGCATCGCGCACGCGCACGGGTTGCTCGGCAACCAGGAAGCAGGAGAACGTGAGGGAGCTGCTGGAGCCTCCCACAGGCGGAGACTTGCTGAGTAAACTGCAGGACGTCATCACGTCGCGACGCGCATCGCGCACGCGCGCGGGTTGCCCGGCAACCAGACCTAGCATCAGGAAAGCCTAATTGCAAGCTGTTTTTGATCAGTGTCTCTCTGACACCATTGGTGGACCAGTACACACCCCTGCAAGGTAATTGGACCCTTCCCACATATATACCTGCTTCTGCCTGTCCTTCATTTGCTGAGCATAAACTCCTGTTTATGCATTGTGCTCACCGATGCTGTCTAGTTTTGTCTTGAACTTTGTCTGACCTGTTTGACCCTGCCTGTTACTTGGATTTCTACACTCTCCAGCACTTTGACCCCGGCTTCGTTACTCGACTACTCTACCTTCTATTACCCAGGACCTTGGCTACGAAACTCTACCTACCCGGACTCTCCAACCCTGGAACACGGCAAGTACCCTGACTACCCTGACCTCTCCAACCCTACGACGCGGTACGACTAGAACTACGCATTCCGGACAGGACTGCGTGGTTGTGGGTCGGTGCCTATACAACCCCACCTCAGCCCCGCGGTCTTTCGTCCTGTTTGTGGTGAGCGCAGCGTGACACTCACATCCTTCATTTCAATCCATTGTTTCCCCTTCTGTGTCTCTATTCTCCTCTCCACTCATATTTCTCTTCTTTTCCCCGTCTTTCTCCTCTCCCCCTCCCCCAGCTTGTATTTCATTTTTTTTCTTCTTCCATTGTCTTTTTCTTCTTTCCTTCCTCTAATCTTTTTCCCAATGTTATCATAACCTTATCTATTTATTTCCACCAATGTATTTATCTACCCCCTTCACTCTCTTAGTTTCCCCTTCAATATAAATACTCTTTAACCTTCAAGTTTCTCTTCCCCCCTATCATGTCTCTCTCCTTCATTCCAGCAGGTCTCTCCCCTCAATATGTCTCCTTTCCCCCCTTAGCATGTCTCTCACCTCCCTCCTAGAATGTCTCTCTACTTAGTTTATCTCATTCTCTCTTTGTTCTCCCCTCATGTCCTCCAAATCATAATACAATTAGACTAGCAATCAGTAGTCAAACTCATTAGCTTCCTCTTCTATTCTTACACATGCCATTCTCTTTATTCAATTCCCCATGTTTCTTTCTCCCCCCATGCCCTTATCTTATTTTCCACTTTATCACCCTCTTTCCAACCATCTGAATTATCTTCTTTCCAGCATCTTTCTCTTTTATCCTCCCTCATGTCTTTCTCTCTTGTACTATTTTCCCTTTCTGTCTCCTTCCCTTTCATGTATGTTTTTCTCCCCCTGATTTAGCCCTTCCCTCTCACATTCCTCAGTTGACCTTTCTCCTTAAGGCCCTGCCCTACCCACTGACCTAGGCCCCACCCACCTACAGAGGCTCTTCACAGGAACGAATTTCCCTCTGCCTGCATCCTACATCTCAAGGGGCCGGTTGCAGGGAATTTATATTTGCAGGGGGTCGGGCCCCAAAATCTAGCGGGCCCAGGATAGCAGACCTGGCTATCCCTCCCTCCCCTCCGCACCCCCCCTTTTCCATATCTATGGCCCTGCTTTGCACTAAAAAAGTTAAGACAAGAGAAGCATCTTCTTTGGATGTCACAGTTTCGGTTTTAACCATTGGAACTACTGTTCTGAGTTGCCTAGGTCTTGTGTGTACACCATTTTGGAGATCTTCCAATATTCTCTTTAGAGCCACTGCTTTACCCACCACTTGTCCCGAAATACTTTTCCCCTAGTGGCGTTCTCTTATGTCCATGTAAAGTCTAGTTTTCCATCTTTAAAAAAGGTTTGTACTTTTCTCAAGCACATGTAAATCATGCATTAAGTTACCAGTAAACCCTCTAATCAAACATACAGTATATTTCCATCATATTTGTAGTCTGTCCCAGGTATTATATTTTTCTAATATCTCACAGTTTACCTATTTATTTTTTTAAGATGATTATGAAAAAGATCATGCAATTGTAAAAATCTCTCTGTTGGCCAAATAAGTGATATTTGTTGCAGAATGTGCCTTTGTACCTAATGTTTGTTTCTTGTATGAGATGTGGTCACTGTAATGGGGTGACTTGGCATCACTAGTTATCCCCATAAAATATGACTAACAGTAGGATTATTGAAATGCAGCTGTGCTTGGGGAGAACATACGCAAGTAGGAAAGGATTCCTACATTAAAATCAATTAACAACTGCTACTAATAAAAATAGTGTAAAAAAAAAATGTATACATTGCAACGTTTACAAAGTAAATTCTATAAATAACTCAGTATTTGTATGGCATTTATTTGGCTATTAAGCATATTAATGCCATTGGCTCATTTTACATTGGAGACCATGAATTTTTAGATAACACATTACGAACCAGATATTCATTCTATGTTGATTGATATTTCTGTGCGTAAGGCACTCGAGAGAGAGTGCATATGGCTATTTTTTTTTTAAAATATATATTTATTTATTGCCTGGGACCATTGTTTTAAGATACAACAAAATAAGACATTTCAATAAAGATAGTGAACATGATCAGTCGGGAACTTCTTTGAAGTGTCCAGATAGTCTCTGCTTAACAACCGTCAAAATGTTAAATGTGTTTCTCTTATTTATCATCTGAGTAACTCACACAAATAAATGAAAATAAAAATAAGAGGGAGACAGAAATGGAGGAAGGGGTGTGAAAAAAAATAAAAAGAGAAAAAGAATGAACTGCAGACACTCACCATCTCATACAGCTGCTCACTGGTAGCCAAATCCCACAAACTTGACCTACTGTATTCTGCAATCCAGTTGATACCCATTCTGAGTACTTTAAGGTCCACATCACTTCCTAAAAGATGTCAGGAGGCAATGTGTCCAATATTGGTTTCCATTTATTAGAAAATGTACCGTTTTCTGTGCAGTGTCGCCAAATGAATCACATTTTCCCTAATCATTACTGCGAACAGCAATGATTTTAAACTGCTCAACCATTGGAGAATACGTTTTAGGCAGTTAACTACAATCAGTTTTCATGCCTGTAAAAGGGATCACTTGCGCCAATTGCGTAAATTGAGAGTCATCATTGTTCACACACCATGGGGGTTATGCACTAAGCAGTGATAAGTGCATTTAAGTGAGATAAAAAGCCATTATAGTGTGATATTGCCTGCTGTGAGATTCACAAAGCAGTGATAAGTGCTTTTAAGTGGGATAAAAAGCCATTATAGCACGATACTGCACTGTTATCACTGCATTGTGAATCTCACAACAGGCAGTATCACGCTATAGAGGCATGTATCTCACTTAAAAGCACTTATCACTGCTTTGTGCATAGCACCCAGAAAACCCACGTATCACTGCTTAGTGCATAAACCCCCATGTATCCAAATAATATTGCTTTAAAGTCATAAGAGATGTTTTAACATCTTATTTCAAAATTAAGTTGTCTACCAGACTGTTCTTATCTTTCTGCAATACCACAGGCAATGTGAGAAAACCACATTTCTTACGTGTTATCATTGAATTATGTTGAAATTTGTTGAATTGCGCTAGAGTCCATAATGCCTGATTCACTATCTTAGGCCTCAGATATAGTGGGCGCACACGCGGCGGAGCGCATGCCTGTTGGCCGAGCGATCTGTGGACTGACATCCACAGCAATGGGGAAGCGTGGCGGAGGTATGGCTGTGATGTCACGAGACCGCTCACGTGACCCGGCTGTCATGCGACAAAATCTTTGTCAGCTCAAAACGCTGCCGCGCCATCGTGCTTCATTATGCGGTTGCGCGTTCTATGGCCTGCCTCATAGAGGTGCGGCCTGTTGGCGCCATGCACATAGTTGCACGCAGTATGGATGCAGCTATAATCTGTAACTCTCTCAAATTTGCATCCAGAGTGATGGAGCAGACACCTCTCTACTCCTCGGTCAGTACTCCAGATCTGGTGGATCAGGGAAATCTGTTTGCCACTTGGCAAATAGGGGGTTCCAATGTCTAGCAATACGCAAAATTATTTTAAAAGTGAAACCGGTTTGAAGGGAGATCTTAAGTCCAGATGCCAGAGCATTGTGTTCCTATAGAGTTGGGTTTTCACTTATCAGACTGGTTGCGTAGTGTCTCAACTGCAGGAAAGCAAATACATGTTTATTTAATAGTTGTTATTTTTTTATTAAATTGTTGAAAAAGTTGGAAAGATCTGCTGTCCAAACTAAAACACAATTAAGAGATATTGACAAGAACCATATTTTTATTTAGTGGATCAACATTATATTTAAGGGAACCAGAGTTATCTATGGATTAGATTGTAGTATATCTAAAATTGAAAGGAACATTAGTTATAAGGAGACACAACACCTTACCCATTTTCTGTTTACAAAATAACTCACTCTCCAGTTGGATGATATTTTAGGACTTATCACACCATCGTCTATAAATAACATCCATGGACAAACTAGTTGAAACATTAAAGTACTTTACAAAGCAAATAATATTTTAAATAGTCTGTTAAGTAACTGGGCAGGAAAACAAACAAACAACACAAATGCATTCTTAACATTCCGAAAAATCCCAGGTTGATTTTTTAACAAGTGACACAAGTGGGCACTTCATGACTTTCCAGCAGTGCAGATTGCTTCAATTTGGTCATCAATCATTAAACAGATTAGAGTCCTATGTTGACGATGTTTCAATTTGTGAAACATCACTTCAGATCATCACATGTATACAGGAGACCCAATCTACATGAGCAAACCCCAAATACAAATATTAAACTTAGCAATGTTTTTGTAAGTACAACTTCCCTGAATTAATCACATAAAATGACTGACAGTTCATAAAAATGGATTGATGTTTAAGGGCCATGGTACATTTTAAAACAAATCTATGCAGTGCATGCCTACTATTCATTACAGTAGTTGAATCTGTGCATTTTTAAATAAAACCACAGAAGCCCATCAAATTAAAAAAAAAACACAACATGCATTTTTAGTGAGTCACATTTTGAGTACCATTTTTTTTCATCATCATAAAAACACATACTGTACTTATTTTAGAATCACAGTGTGACTAAAGACTGACTAGTTACACAAGCGGCTAGACATTCAATGAAAGTATAATTCCACTTCACATTTCATAATGAAATTATAAAATAGTGTCCGACTGTATATTCACATTTTTCATATGTAGGCCTTGTAATATTTACATTTTCACATACATATACACAGACATATATCCCATTGACATGTTCTAAAAACAATTCTAGGCCATGTTTAGTGCAGCCTTGACATTGCAACTGCAAGGTTCGTCCCACTAATTAGCCCATCAGAAAAGCAGAATATACTACATATGTTGTGGTGCATGTGTTTGACAAAACACTAAGCTTTTGGATATACCTTCACCACCTTAGCATGCTCCAGGAAAGGCACAAGCCATATGAGTCAGAGGTTGCTTGTTCCATTCTTGGAATGGCATAGAATGTGGTGCAATTAGATGATCACTCCTATATGCCTCTGAAAGCAATCTGAACAGAAACAGTGGGCCAGCAGGGGTGGGGGAGAGGGTGGGATATCTAATCTCACTGGACATTTTGGCACAAAGGGGTTTAAAGCAATAAGCTTTTCCCAACATATTTTTAAATCTAAGTTTATTTTAAGATGCATCCTTGTTCCCCAAAATATCCTATATTTTTTCTTAAATAATAAGATAAATTCTGTCTTTTTATATTACAACAACATATGCTGTTCCTCAATTTAGTCAATATTGTCTAGATTTAAAGCAGCAAACAGTGCTTCTAATTGTCATTGTATTATCAATATTATTTGTTAAACAGATTGAGAATTATAGGGAGGTGGTGTTTGAAGCAAAACTTCCTGTTTGTCACTCCAGTATACCTCGGGTCCCGCCATTATTTGCATCTTTAATGAGGGTAATATGATCACCATAATTGCTGACAGGGTCAGTCAGTAACAAGACAATCGCCATGACAAGCAACATTCTTATTATCGATTGGTTCGGTCTGTATTATCTACAGCTCCTGGCATTGCCGGTGGATTTCTACAAAAGGAATAACAGTGGATTGTATTCCAAGTATAAAAAAAATGCCTTCAATCAGATAAGGTGTAAAGGGCCTTACTTACAAAGAAGTGCAATTCCATCAAACAACTACTGGAGTCACAAGACATTTTAGGGAACATTACAGTGAATGGGTATTACGGTTACTTACAGGTTAGCACCTCTTAGTAAATATGGACCTAAATCTGCTTTACTGAGGGGTCAGGGGGTGAGGGCAGGCAGTTATTAAAAAAATGTTGACAAATATTTATAAGACTAACTGAACTGTTAGTTTTGTCAAATTACAACATGACACCAAATTATGTCATGGGTGGCTGAGGTCTTATTGATCCATCTTTATGCAATCAGAGACCTTTAAAGACACATTTAAATGTACATAAACATCAATTGTTTCAGCAAGTACAAAGCAACCTTTTTTCCCCTAATTCACATGTTCTTTGATGGATGATCCTTTCAAGTAGAAATTGGATATCCTGGTTTGCTGGCCCACCCAGAAATTCAACTTTTCCAAACAGGCATTTGAAAACATCACTGCGCACATTAAAGCATTTTTAGTTACCTCTATTTCTGGCTATTTCATTATAACACAAGGTAAGGCTCATCTACTGCCCTAGGGACATACAGGGTATCACACAACTGCCTCACACAACTGCCTCTGGCTAATTAGCATACAGGACTTTAACCCTTCTTCTGCCATAGGGCTCAGCAACACATTTTAACTACCTATGCTTGCTTAGAAAGATGTTACTTATTTTCAGATCTTGTGGAAAAGCAATATGTAACACACGTTTCAAGCATATCAGATACTTAGTTTTTTTTTTGACTAATGGTGACTCCATAACTACACTGCAAACAAAAGACAGAGCAAAGCTAACAACTTTGATGACTTTTAAATAGCAAAAGTCATTAGATAACGATTGGAGGGTTTTACCAAACAGAAATATAAAAAACTTAAGTTATTAAAAAATACTTATACTTGTTACATTTTTATTATCCGCTACATTTAAATCAACTTTCCTGCTTGTAGAGTTATACGTTTGAAGCAGGGGGTCTCCAGGCCCCCTGCCTCCCGAGATACCTCCATAGGGGGTGTTGGTATCTCTCTGTAGGTAGCCGCTCTGATGGGGCTTGGTGGGGCTAGTGAAACGGCGGCATTTAAATGTCCCGCATCACGTGGACCAATAAGAAACCGCAACATCATCCCTTGCAGCTTCCTATTGGCTCATGTGACCGGGACATTTAAACCAGCAGAGAGATACCGGCACCCCCTATGGAGGTATCTAGGAAAGCAGGGGGTCTCCAGAGCTGAAATGAACATAGCTCAGCTGGGAGGCCACCTACTTCAATCCTATAACTCTAATAAAAAAAATAAAGGAAAGCAGGATTGCTGATTTAATATGTAGCACGACGACGACGTCTGATATGTTGGTGGCCCTTGAGGACTGGAGTTGGCCACCCTTGCACTACAGTATAATGCATTGCTGGGTCACACTGTCAGAGGAAGTATTCATTTCCATCACAATCGTGTATGCTTGTATCTCATTGATAGAATCTCCTCTTTGCATACTGACCAGCATGGGATAAGAATCTCAAATAATAAAATAGCGATTGAAAAAAAAAACTATCATATAATTCCATGGAAAGTCTAATGCTACAAAATATGTACTTGGTCCTTGGCTTTTGCCATTTGCAAATACAGTTATAACGGTTTCTGATGTGTGATAATGAAAAATATCACTATTTCGGAAGTAAAAAAAAGTAATGTTGTTGTTTTGCCTCACAAATAACACTATTTTAATTTGTTCTCTCTGTATTTATTTATTTATAAAATATTTTTACCAGGAAGTAATACATTGAGAGTTACCTCTCGTTTTCAAGTATGTCCTGGGCACAGAGTAAAACAAATAATACATGGTTACAAGTACAGTTACATAAATGAACAGGGTATACATTATATCCAAGACATTGCATGCACAGTTAAAGAAAATATATATTATGAGCGTATGAAACAGTTACAGACCAGGTTAAAATGTGAGACAGCATAGTACAGTACTTCATCCAATATGCTCAACATACTGTAGTCTAAATAAATGTGTTTGTGAGAGTATTGTCGCAGCATTGAAGAAACTTTTTTTACATGTGTATTTAAAGGATCAATTCTCCCTACACTTTTTTTTACCACAATCCAAACTGAGCACCCTCTTTTTACATGGCTTGGAAGTGGGCATTCTCCAGTGCTAAAACATAGTATTTTCAGTTTTGGTGGCCCCCTGGTACCAGAAATGGAAACAAAATGGTGTCTAGGGTTGGCACTCCCAGGTTATATTCAGTGAATGTGAATTAAATAATGTATATGATAAAATTACTCTAAATAGTGTGCAGTAAATACAACATAAATGATAATATATTAAATAAATTTAAAACAATGAATCGGGACTTAGTGGTAAAATTATTATGATTAGTGCAAAACAAGATTTAAAGTGATGTTGTGATAAGTGAACACATGTAAAACCAAACAGATTTGCACCCCTGGCAGAGCAGAATTTGATGGTAGGACTAAAACGAGGAAGAAACCCAGAGGAAAACAGGGGAGAAGAAAAACAGATCAGTCAAAATGAATAGCCAGCTGAGTAGTAACATCTTGAGTTCTAACATTCTCACACCTATACAGGAAAATGTTATCTCTAAGGGTTTGACTTTTGCTCCAACCATTGGACCCAGTAGTTTGTATTTGTTTATAGATGCCAATACATTTCTACGAAGACTAACAGTTAAGAGATTCTTTCTAAGTAAAGATATAGAAATGAGAAATTGGCATAATCCAAAGGTGGATGTTGAACCAGATCTGAGAGATCGACAAGTGGACTTCGTACATACATTACTAAAAACGAAATCCACGGCTTACCCTATAGGCTGGAAAGGTAATCATCTGGAGATTTTCTTCCAGGAAATCACCAAAGAAAATTGACATTTTTACTAAATAAACAAAAAATCTAAACACAATTTGATGAAATTGGAGAGAGATGCCTGACTGAGTTAGCTGACGATAAAAATATATTCATAAAACAAACTGACAAAGGGGGAAGAGTGGTCATTTTAGATAGATTCGATTAAGCAAAAGAGGCCAATTGAATTTTTTTGGACACAAATACATATGAGAAGTTAAATAAAGACCTGACTAAAAATTTTCAGAGAGTATTGAATCTAATCCTGGAGAAAGGAAAAAAAATATGGGTATCTTGGGCGAGAGAGAATAACATTTTGTGTGTAAAGAAAGACCTAAATTACCGATTTTCTATTATCTCCCCAAGATTCACAAAAATTTGAGTAACATTCCGGGGAAGCTCATTATATCAGAATTGAATTCACTTACCGCTAACCTCTCTGCATATATTGACGTATTTTTACAGAAATACGTCAAAAACCTCAGGTATGAGCTCAAAGAGACTACTAATGTGATTAAAGCCTTGGAGCAAATCCAGTGGGTGTGACATTAGTGACATGCAATGTCACAGCACAGTACACATCTATAGGTCACAACCAGGGTTGTGAAGCATTAAAGAGAACCCTACAAAAAGATCAACAACTGCAAAATATTCAAGCAGACTTTATTATACTGTAGAAAGTGTTTATTTTACAGCACACTCATTTTTGGTTTGAGGAACCACATTACCTGCAAATGCGGGGCCACCATGGGGACAAAGATCGCACTGAGTTATACCAACCTCTTTATGTGGGCATAGGAGGAGGATGTCACTGGTCCCATATCGGACTCTGTGTGAGCTTGGTCCTCTGGCATTATTTATTGATGATGTGCTGTGTATTTGGAGAGGGGATTAAAAAAGTTTGGAGGAGTTTATAATGTATCTCAAGTGTAACAATCTGAATTTGAGATTTACCCGTAAACATAGTAACTCGGAGATTGATTTCCTGGACTTACCGATACACTAAGAAAATAATGAGTCCACTAATGAGTACACTAAGACGTATTTTAGACCTGTTGACAGCAAATCATTTTATTTTACAATCGAGCTGTCACCATAAGAGTTAGAAGGACATAATATCCTACGGGGGCAGTTAAGGAGACTAAAAAGAAACTGCACAGATTGTGATATCTTTGAATAGCAGTCAAAAAATCTCCAGAGTAGGTTTATAGAGAGAAATTATGAAACTTCCATTGTTGAAAAGGCCCTAGATAGAACTAGTAATATAGATAGAAAAGATATTGTGAAAGGGAGAGAGAAAGAACAAAGAATATTGACTGACAAAAAAGGGACTTCAGTGCAGCTTTCCTCACTAATTACAACACAGAGGCTAGAAGCATTAACAATATACTAGAAAAACACTGGCATATTATTAAGAATGATATAATCTCAAAGGAAAACATTCCAGAGAAAGCAAATGTTATTTTCTGAAAGGCCCAAAAACTTGAATAACAGGGTGGCACATAGCGCCCTGAAAAGTATATATATAAAAAAAAACTAATAATATGTGGTTGGAGACTTCCGGTGACGTCAGGGAGCATGGTCGGATAGCTGAGGAGCTCCCGTCACCCTCAAGAATAACTTGTTTGAACGAGCAATCTAAACCACGTAAAAACTCACCAAAAACGAACAGACAGCACAGTAAACGGAGAAGAAGATGCCAGCCCGACCAAAAGGGAACCAGGGCCCGGGAGTCACGAAGTATTTCACTCCCGCGCATCACCCCATTGAACAATGCGGTGACTCCCAAGATGGCGCCGAAGAAGCAGCCCACGCGGCCCACACAGATGCAGAATTCGAATCAGGCTCATCAGAACTACTAGAAATGGGGCTGAATAAAAGCTACTTCGAAGCCCTGTTCCACAGAATGCATAAAGAACTGCGCAAAGAAATCCAGACAGATATGAATACAGCGCTGGAAGGCCTGCAGACAGAGATCCACGGGCTAGCAAAGCGCACGGACGTGCTGGAGCGCAAAGTCTCCGATGTAATCATCTCGCAACACAATACAGAGGACAAAGTAATAAGACTGGGCCAAGAAGTCACGGATTTGAGAGACGCCCTGGAGGAGCAGGAAGACAAAGACCGTAGACAAAATTTGAGAATCAGGAACATACCTGAGACGGTCTCTGCCGAGGTTCTTCAAACTTACCTCCGAAAGTTATTCCTGCAACTAGCCCCAGACCTGTCGGATCACGACAGCCAAATGGACAGGGCGCATAGGGCGCTGGGCCCCAAACCCACGGATCCAGAGCGACGCAGAGATGTAATTGTAAAGCTCCAGGCATACTCAGCTAAAGAAAGGCTCATGGTCGCAAGCAGGAGAGCTGGGGATATCCAGATTGAGAACATACCCCTCCACATTTTTAGCGACTTATCCAGATCCATGCTAGAAAAAATGAAGGGGATGAAGCCCCTTACAAACATTCTGCAAGAAAGCGGCATCACCTACCGTTGGGGTTTCCCCTTTAAGCTGATCGTCCCGAGGAATGGAAGGCACTTCACCATTTCCAGACCGGGGGACTCGCCAGCGTTCCTAAAAGCGCTGGGGCTGAGCCAGCACCACGACAGCAGAGCACCTGCCAAGCCCCCCACAAACAACGAGGAGACGGAGGTCCCCCGTGCCTCTGAACGACTGGCCAACCTGAGGAACCCAGGGGTCCCTGAATAAGAAACACCTGCAAATTACGCTGGCGACTTCCCCTGAGCGTTCAGAGACCAACGAAGGAGCACGCGCAAGTCTGCCCGTCCCCACACGTACCTGAGATGCTTCGCTCACCCCCCCCCACTTTATTTATTCTACACTGCCCGAAAAGCAGCCTAAAGAAAAGTAGGAGGGGGAATCATCACTTCAGCCCCTCAAGGATCTGAAGCTGGAAAATATCCTCAACCCCCGAGCCACTCATGGAACCCGACCCGCAAACCCCCGACCCCCCTCCCCCCCATCCCCGTACATACTCCCTCTGTCCCCCCCATCGACGGTACCATCCAAGCTTACGGATGCAACAGAGGCCCCTCCGGCAATCTCCACTGGCATCGCAAGCAAATCTGACCTTAGCACCTGGCACCTGTCGGCACGGACATGAGATGCATGACGAACCAGATATGCAGCCATCCCCTGCTCAGTGGCTCTTCCCCCCCCCTCCTCCCCCCCTCTTCCCCCCTTCCTCTCCCTCATCTCCCCTCCCCCCCTTTACCCCCACTCCCCAACCCACCTCCCCCCCCTCCTCCCCCATCTCCCCTCCCCCCCTTTACCCCCACTCCCCAACCCACCTCCCTGCCTCCTTCCCTCCCAACTGCCCCCCCCTCCTCCCTCCTCCCCCTCCCCCCCATCCTCCCCTCCCCCCTTTCCCCTTCCCCCCCCCGCTTCCCCCTCCCCCCTCCCTCCTCCCTCCCTCCCCACTCCCTCCTCCTCCCCCCCTCCTCATCCCCCCACCTCCACCATCCCCCCTCCTTCCCCCCACTCCTCCCCCCTCTCTCCTCCCCCCCTTCCCCTCCCCCTCCCCCCCTTCCCCTCCCCCTTCCCCCCTCCTCCTCCCCCCTCCTCATCCCCCCACCTCCACCATCCCCCACTCCTCCCCCCCACTCCTCCCCCCCACTCCTCCCCCCTCTCTCCTCCCCCCCTTCCCCTCCCCCCTCCCCCCCTTCCCCTCACCCCTCCCCCCTCCTCCTCCCCCCTCCCCACTCCCTCCTCCTCCCCCCCCTCCTCCTCCCCCCTCCTCCTCCCCCCTCCCCCTCCCTCCTCCCCCTCCCCACCCCCAGTCCCCCTCCCCCCCCCTATTGCCCCCCCACTCCTCCCCCCTCCCCCTCTCTCCTCCCCCCTTCCCCTCTCTCCCCCCCCTTCCCACTTCCCCCCTCCTCATCCCCCCACCTCCACCCCCCCTCCACCAGCCCCCCTCCCCTCTCCTTCCCCCTTTATTGCCACCCCACTCCTCCCCCGCTCCCCCTCTCTCCTCCCCCCACCCTCCCCGTCTCCTCCCCTCTTACCCCTTGCCCCCCCACCTTCCCCCCCCTCCTCCTCAACAAGAGACCCGAGCCACGGTCAAGAGGGACATGAAAATGATGTGTGAGATTGTCTGATGTTACTGATACAGTGTCGAAGTACCGTACAAATTCAACGGGGCAAGATAAACTATATTAGCGTTGGTAACCAAAATGCAGGTTTAAACAGTTTTTGCATCCTACAAATGTTTATGTGATGTTGTTCTGCAATGTTTATAGGACGCCACACTAAGTGGTTTCCCCAGAAGTGGTTTCATGTTAGCTTTCTCACTGAGGGTGTGGGACCCTCTCTCCGGTCTCCGACCGTGTTCTGAGTTCTGGAAGGATCTCTAGGGGTATTAAACACCCCCACCTCCCTCACCCACATGAGAGAGGCCAACTTTCTACGGCCGTCTAAAGGCCCAACGTTCCCCACCTCTCCTATTGCGTCCATCCACCCCACCCCCCCTGCCCCCCCCCACCTCCTCCACCCGCCAAGACAAATCCACCCAAGGTTCACAAGACTTATAGCCCTTACTGTGGGAATATTAAGGGCCTCGGAGCCCAGTGCTCCGAAAAACACACTCACCATAAAATTACATAAAACTTATCACACTTAATGTAAAGGGACTTAACTCAACTAAAGCTAGCGCTCCAGGAATTGAAAAAAACAAAAGGGGATATCATTTTCATACAAGAAACACACTTTAACTCGCCTGTCCCTCCGAACACATTTAAAAGTCTGTTCCCTCAGGCCTTCTATGCATCCTCCCCAAGTGAAAAAAAAGGGGTAGCTATCCTAATAAGGAACAATGTCCCCATTGCCCTTAACAACACTCAAGCAGACCCAGAGGGAAGATTCCTGGTGCTCCAGGACACTCTAGCAGGCTCTTCCCGTAACACTGGTGAATCTATACGCACCCAATGACAACCAAACCCAGTTTCTCAAAAAAGTACTGGACTCCCTGGAGCAGCAGGCACTCTCTTCCTTAATCGTAGGAGGGAACTTTAATATGGTCGCCTCACACACACAAGATAAATCAACAGCCCCAAAGGACCTATCTAACACCACCCAAGGCACATCTTACACTACTCAATCACAAAAAAAGCAAAAAAATTCAGGGAGATAATGGAAGAATTTTCCCTGGTCGATGTGTGGAGAGCTCAGCACCAGGGTCAACGGGATTACACCTTCTTCTCCACCACTCATCAGTCCTATTCGAGGATCGACTACTTTCTAGGTACCAACATCATAGTCCAGGCCTCCTCCCACTCCAATATCGGCCCCATTTCCTGGTCGGACCACACCCCGGTGGAACTCATCCTCTCCCTACCCTTTGTCAAAAACAATCCCTACAAATGGAAGTTGAATGACTCCCTCCTCAACTGCCCAGAGACAGAGACAGACATAAGGAATAAACTCTCATCCTTCTTCCAAATCAACGCAGGTACTGTCTCGGCCCCGGCTATGCTTTGGGAGGCACATAAGGCCTCAATTAGAGGAGACCTTATCTTGATCTCAGCCTACAAGAAAAAACAAAAAATCAAACTCCAAACGGAACTAACAGATAAAATCTCACAACTAGAGCAGCAACATAAAGCGACAGCATCCAAAAAGATATTAAAGCAGTTAAACCAAACACAAGCAGCCCTTAAACAAACACAATTAGAAGAAGTAGAAAGAGCCCTGAGATGGACAAAGCAAAAATTCTTTGATAAAGGAAACAAAGCCGATAAGCTTTGAGCCACAAAATTAGGAGGCATTCGGGTCAAATCACAGATCTCCAAAATCCGTAAAAAAACTGGGAGAATCACATATGTTGAAAAAGAAATAGCACAAGAATTTGCTGACTACTACTCGGACTTGTATAACCTACACCCACCAGGCCAAAGCCAAACCCCCTTGGAGGCGATCTCAAGCTACCTTGAGCAGTGTAACCTCCCCACCCTCTCGAAGGCTGAATTAGAAAAACTACATAGAAACATCTCCCTAGAAGAACTAGCCGAAGCCATAAGCTCCCTCAAGCCAGCAAAAACTCTGGGTCCAGACGGATTCTCTAACACCTATTATAAGACATTCATGCTGACTCTGTCCCCTTACCTGCTCGACATGTTCAACTCCTTCTTACAAGGAGAGCCAATCCCAGCCACCATCATTGCAGCCAATTTAGCCATAATCCACAAAGAGGGGAGAGACCCACTCCTCTGTGGGAATTATAGGCCAATATCCCTCCTGAACTCAGATCTCAAAATTTACAGCAAAATATTGGCAAACAGGCTCAACCCGATTCTCCCCCGACTCATTAATACAGATCAAGTAGGTTTTGTGTCTGGAAGACAGGCCTCCGACAACACCCGCAAAATAGTGGATATCATTGACCACGTGCATCTCACAGGTACCAAAGCAATGATCCTGAGCCTCGACGCGGAAAAAGCGTTCGACAGGATCAAATGGTCCTTCCTAGATCAAACAATGTTGAAGTTTGGTTTTAGCGGTCCCTATTTGGAGGGTGTTAGAGCCCTCTACCAAAATCCCACAGCATTTGTAAAAATCTCAGGAGGCCTATCAGAACCAATAACAATCAGAAATGGGACCAGACAGGGTTGCCCGCTATCCCCACTATTATTTGCACTAACAATTGAACCCTTGCCAACCAAAATTAGAGAAGAAAAAAGCATCAAGGGGATTTCGATCTCCGAAAAAGAATACAACATTTCCCTATTCGCGGATGATGTGATCCTGACCCTCGCTGACCCCCACATCCCTAACCTACAAAAGGTAGTCCACCAGTTTGGTACAGTATCTGACTATAAAATCAATATAGACAAGTCAGAAGCTCTTAATATATCCCTCCCAGACACAACGTGGAAGCTATTACAAACCAATTATAAATATAAATGGAGTACCACATATATCAAATACCTCGGTATAAGAATCTCGAGCTCCCACAAATCCCTTTATCAAGACAATTATCCCCCACTATTCGACCAGATTAAGAAAGACTTAGAGTCTTGGAAAAAACTCCAAATATCATGGTTTGGGAGAATAGTCTCACTTAAAATGAACATTCTCCCAAGGTTGCTATACTTCTTTCAAACACTCCCCGTAGTTGTCCCACTAGCAGCCATGAAAAATATACAGGCCCTAATGTTCCAATTCATCTGGAACGATAAAAGACCGAGGGTCCCCAGATCGGTCTTGCTATCACCAAAAACAAGAGGGGGTCTGGGGGTCCCCGATGTGGTCAGGTACTATCTAGCAGCCCAGCTGAAGCAAGACGTAGTTTTGAATTGCGACCCGGCATCCGCCCGCTGGCTCGAGATAGAAGCACACTACGCAGCCCCATCCACACTTCAGGTCCTCATGTGGTCCCAAGGGGGAAAAGAGGGAGGACCGAGAAGGTTTGAGCTAGGATCAATGAGATGCACATGGGATACTTGGATTAAAAGCAAAGGGAAATATGGCCTGCTAAACACCCCATCACAAATCACCCCTTTTTTCAGCAAACCGAACTTCCCGCCCGGGTGCTCCAAAAAGCAATTTGACCAATTTCAGGGTGCTCCAAAAAGCAATTTGACCAATTTCAGGGTCTTGGAATAAGGCTGGTTGCCGATATGCTGATAAATGGAGAGATCCTGTCCTTTAAAGAAGTACGAGACAAGTACCAATCACAACACCTCCATCTATTCAAATACCTACAAATTAGACATTTTCTGATGTCTCTCGTTCAGAACTCCAAATTTCCCCCACCTACCAGATTTGAAAAACTATGCAGTGTAGGCAGGTATCAAAGAGGCCTAATCTCGGAGATTTATAGGGGGATAGAGTCAGCATCAGAACCCCCGACCCATCAATGCATGCAAAAATGGTCTGCGGACCTGAACATACAAATTGACAATGAGGAGTGGGAGGATATCTGGGAGATGGCGGCAAAAACCTCAATCTGCACAGTAACTAAAGAAAATATCTACAAGATTCTATTCCAGTGGTACCTGTCCCCGGCTAGACTGAGCCAGATCTTCCCCGGCACATCAGACTTGTGCTGGAGGGGATGGTGTCAAAAGGGGGACATGGCCCATATTTGGTGGTCGTGTCCAGAGATTCAGAGGTTCTGGGTAAAGATCCAGACGTTGCTCTACGAGACAACGGGGATCCCTTTCCCCCTGGATCCACTGTCCCTGGTGCTCACTAAACCGTTCGACGACCTACCTCCACCAATGAGTAGACTGGTCTCGGCAATTCTGATGGCGGCCAGGTGCTCAATAGCAGAAGCCTGGAAGCAGGTCAAAGCCCCGCCAAGAAACACGGTCATAAGACGAGTAGACGAGGTAATGTCAATGGAAAAGCTAACCGCCATGCTAAACAAAAAAATGCCGCAGTTCTGGAACACCTGGGACCCATGGATAGGCCCCTAAGGCTAGGGATAATGGGGGAATGTGAAAACTGGAATGAGGAGATGAGTCCAGAACCCAAAGGCGGGAGAACTGGACGAACCTCGGAGGACCACCCCCTCCCCCCCCCCCCTCCGTTTGTCTATTCCCCTCCGTTTTTCCCCCCCACACCCACCCACCCCTCTACCCTTACCCCCAAATCTTAAAACAATATGTTGGCCAATATCCACTCAGTTCAATCAAAGTTAAACAGTTATATGTTGTTAACAAAAAATGTACCTATACATGTATATGTCAATGCCAATAAAAAGATTGATACAAAAAATAATATGTGGTTGACACCCATTAAAGGATTCTTGGGTGCACATTTTGTAAGGCATGCTAATTTCACCATAAATAAAAAAACAAGTTTAAGTTTAATTAAATGTTTCAGGTGACTGATATACTGTTAAGAATCTACCTACTGGAGTGCCCTTGTGGCCTCCAGTATGTAGGAAAAACTACCAGGCCATTAAAAACAAGAATCTGGAATATTTAAGTAACATTAAAAGAAAAGTGATGACACAATGTTAGCAAGCCTGTTTACTGGAATAGAGCAGCGGTGCGCAAAGTGGGGGACGCGCCCCCCATGGGCGCGGGCGGTTGCAGAGGCCCTGCACTCTTGCCAAAGGCATTTAAATTAAATGCTGGGGGATGGCGTCAGGCCACTGCAACTCTAAAACGTACCTGGACTCTGCCGGCATCACTCGTGTCCATGGCTATGTGGCGTCAACGTGGCACAGAACTGAGAGGAGCAGGCAGGGGGGGGCGCAGCAAAAAAAGTTTGCGCGCCCCTGGAATAGAGCATGTTACATCCCATTAGAGAGGAGGGGATGGAGATGTGAACTTACAAAAAGAGAAACCTTTTGTATACATAGAATGAAAACTTTAGTACCCAATGGTTTAAAAGTTGATATCGAACTAGGTTTTTTTTTTTTTTTTTTAATCCTAGGATCTATAGGCATTGTAATTCACTGCTGCCTCTCCTGTGCCCCATAGGGGTTTCCTGTAGAAAGTTTTTATGCAATTGTTTCTGGTGAAACTATCAGTCCTATAGAATGATGTGTCAATACTCTCTCCATATATGTTCAATAAATTGTTTCCATCTTCCATTTCCACTTTATGGTCTAGGTCAAGCCCACATAGAGCATTTGTTTAAACTGTACCCATAGTCTATTGATATATTAGGGTTTGTATGTATGTGTGCTGTTTCATATGTCATGTCACGTGTGCTTTCCCCATATGTCCCTTTTGATGGACTTTAGATGGTGACTTGTTTTGTCTTTATTGATGTATGTATACCTATGGTTATTGTGAACTGCTTCTATATCTGCCATTTCTATTTTTGCCACTGTGTATAATTTTTGGTATTTTTAAATGCGAGTTTAAATATCTTCTCTGATAGTCTTTTAGCTCTTGTGTGTGAATATCTACCAATTAGATGTTAAGCTCCTCGGAGCAGGGTCTCCTCTTCCTTAATGTTACTTCTAGGTCTGAAGCACTTATTCCCATGACCTGTTTTTTTATATTATTTGTTATTTATAGGTTTACCATGTGTATTACTACTGTGAAGCACTATGTACATTAATGGCGCTATATAAATAAAGACATATAATACAAAACAATATACACAGTAAATGGTCCATTAGTATCTTATTGTGAGAGCTTTGAGCAACATTGATTTTTTATGACTTAGAATTGTATTCATTTGCAACTTGATACAATGTGACTTTTTATCCACTTACTATTTTTTTTACTTTTGACACTCTCAAACTTATTTTTATTGTTTTATTCTTCTTAAAATATATTTTTTTACTTACAGAATACCACCATTTGCCCCCTGAATTATAGTACATTTCGATGGTATATACCTGTAGGTGATTATACACTTTATATCAGTGAACAATGGCTG
This sequence comes from Ascaphus truei, assembly GCF_040206685.1. NCBI lineage: Eukaryota > Metazoa > Chordata > Amphibia > Anura > Ascaphidae > Ascaphus > Ascaphus truei. The sequence continues at coordinate 98,121,789 of NC_134485.1, read as the reverse complement.
CAATTTGGAGATAACACCTTTTGCTAAGAATGTTTATCACAGCCTAAATTAATTAAATTTCATTAGGGTATTTAACATCTACCTGGTGAAGGGGAGGTATTAATTTCTGAGGAAGCTGAACGGTCAGTGAAACGCATAAGGTTGGATGCAGAGAGGACTGGAGAGACACGTTCCTGTTTCCGTATGGACGATACCAGAAAGAACAGAGATCCCTGCCTGCTCACGAGACGTGGAGATGCTGTACTGCAGAGACACCGACACAGGGAAAAGGCTCTTTGTTAAACTGGACCATAGATCTGTTCCCTTTTATTACTATGCTTTAAGAATGCACTAATGGTAAGTGTAAATGTTAGATTTTTCCTGGCCACATAAAAGTTGCATTGCAATCTGCACTATTGTGTCTTTGCGTTTCTCCTGAGATCCTCTTCATTCACCTGGATCATCAAAGACCCATTAACATTTATGTGGAAAAATGCCTGTTATTTGTGATAAAATTTGAGTAGCCATTCCATAAGATTTCTTCCGATCCTGCTGCCAGCATTTTTATATGTTTTTGCATCATTACCGGCTTTCTGCTTTTTATATGCTGCCGCCCTATGCTCCTGAGATCCTTTGGAAGAATCCTGAGATGAAAACGCAGTCAGTCCCTCAAGGAAACAAAATGGTTGTTTAATTCTCTAACCTTCCACCCATGTTGGGGCATTTCACTTGGAATGTACCTTTATGACTACTTTTATTATTTACAGATCTAAACTTTCACTTATTTTTAGAGAAAAAGCGATATTACAAAGTGACCCCTCTGAATTGCTATATAATAAAAGTGGTGTCAAAAAAAAAAAAACTGTTAAAAAAATTATGCTTTCTTGTAACAGAGCACAATGTCATTAAGGGCTTTGAAATGAAAAACATAGAGCATTTATCAAGTTATTTCTATTTAACAATAGATTGTGACTCAAATAGCACAATGTCCTGTAAATTATTATTTCTGTTTTTGGACCTGTCTGGGAAATGTGTGTGTGCTTGGAAGTGATTTTTTTTATTTGCTGTACACTCTACGGTGGAGGGTTTTTGTCACTTTTTTTTTACTTACCATAACATACTTTGTGTCTGGTTGTAGCCACTACTAGCTTCACATTGCATAGCAAGTAACCCACTGATGAGACCCAAAAGGTTGAAACAGCGGTCGGTGAGTAGGTTTACTGGTTATGCACTTTAACACTGTGCTGAAAAGGCTGTGTAATGCAGTAGGTATATGCTTATAGTGATCCATGTTAAAATGGATAAGAAGTAAAAAGTGATACACTATGAATGCTCATTTGCATGTCATTACCCAGAATCCCTGGCTGCAGTGGAAGCAGTGTATGCCAAGAGATAATGAAGAAAGACAGGTTTGTGGACCTGTCTCAGACATGTGAATGTGCTCACACTTGGTATTTCTATTTGCTGTAGTCTGTTTAAAAACTGCTAAATTTCTAGAATGCAGATATTTAACCCATCGGATAGACAAACAAAGAGCAGTAGATTACGCCATAAAAGTTATTTATAGGTGTAGCAAACTATAACAGCATGATGTTTCTTTTGATGCAGCAGCCCTGCATAGTATGAAAGTGAAATAAGGACAGTGGCATGTTCAATAAGTTAAATGTAGTTGATTTACATATTTTGAAAAAAATTGACAAGTAGAAGTATTTTAAAATGCTTTTTTTAACGTTTAACATTCCCATAGTAAGCAAATGCTTTGGAGAGATTTCAAGATTTATATCTCATGCCTCTTGTTGATAAGACTGTTTGTCATACCTACAAAATCTGTTCCTACTTTTGCAAAGTATTTATGAAGCCATCATAAGTCAACCAGATACATAAGTAGCGGATTTGCTTGAATCCAAGGTGTTCCCAGGGAAAAACAAAATCCAATAGATTTTTATTTTTTTGCAAGATAAAAGTAATAAACAGTTATTTCAAGGGCGATCAAATCTTTCTAGGAAGCAATGCACACTTTAAAATGAACCGTTATGTTGACCTGTTCTTTTAAAGGGGCAATCTGTTCTAGGACCAATGTGAAAATTCTAGTGAATGTTTAAGGGGTCTCATCTGTGTGATTTAAACCCAAATCTGACACCTATAAGAATTTGTCATTTCTTTTTTAAATTTAGACTAGGGAGGGGCTTGACCACTATGGCCCCTGTGACAACTTTTCTTTTATAGCTAAGCTTCAAAGCATTCTCTGGATGGGGTTTATGGATGGCATGGGGGCGTGGCTAAGAACGTATCAAACCAAGAGTATCTTTATTAAAAGTTGTGAGTACATTTAGATATTGAAAAGGAGATTAAACGTCATTTGGTGGGAGGTTTTTTATTCTGTTGTAAAACTGTCGATCTCACAGCTGATTTACGACAGGGGCTGGGTTTATGTGATATACACGGGAAGAACGAATATTTAAGTCCGAGCAAAGATTATGAAAATCAGATCTTAACAGAGGGGTATTTGGGACCAAATATATGAGATCTCATATTCTGAACCAGTGACCTCTGGGAGAAACCCTATAACATTTGGTGATGTATCGCGTTTTCTGTTATGTCATCACCTTTTTATTTTGAGAAAATGTTCTGCATTTATTTGTAATTGTAGGTTTTCATAATCTTTTTTTCTGTAAGCACTGTATTGTTATGTATATTAAATATTTAATAAGTAATGCTTTGGGCTCTGAATGAACTGTTGCATACTTAGGGGGGAGTATTTACGTTTTCGGACACATTTTTCTACAACTGATTTGGGTGTGTTAAAGAGCATAGTTTTTCCTATAATAAACAGGGACCTGTGGCCCTGGCAAATATTAATTTGACATCTCTTATTTGCATTTCTCTGGTGGTGGCAGTGTATAGATATGATTTCAATTGAGTAAGGGGTTAATATTAACTCATTGTATGTAGCTTGCGCTGCGAAAGTTGAGTTGGCTAGTGTAGCCGTGTATATTAACCCTGATTGCAGTATATGCATACAAGAACATTTTATATGTATTTATGAAAGTATGTGTACATACTAATTTCTTAGCATCCATGTAGAAAGACTGAATTGTGTTGATATATATAACTTTAATATTACAAACAACTTGCAATGTGTTTCACAATGCCACATCTGTTGCGTACACCCAAAGAGTGAGGAAGTGAAGCAGCTGTTTCGATCAAAGTAGATATTGTTTTGCAAACCTACAGTATGCATCTTGCTCATCTCCAGTAAGTGCAGATTACCCACTTCCTGGCCTTTCCTTTTGCAGGTTAGAAATCCAAAGTGAGTACATTTTTATTGCACAGACTTACGAGCAACTTTCCTGAAAAAAAAGATGACTTCATTGATTATGCAATGTGGTGACAGAGATCACACTTGTTACCTGGTTTAGGAAATAATTAACTTAATTACAACCTTGTTGGTTTGTTTTTGCAACACAAGTCAGGACTCCTCCTGCATTTTTGATGTCACACTGTGATCTGAAAATTGCCTCCTACTTATAGGTTATAAAGAAATGTGTATACTCCTTTTTTACAAATTGTTCAAGGCGACTCCCAAGGTGTTAGGAAACTCACAGTTCAAAGTACGTGGTTTCTTTGTCGCAGGAATGGTAAACAGCGTTGTCATTGGAGATGGGTGGTGATGTTTTGCAGATTAGAAGACAGATTCCCAACATGTCCATAACAATCGCTACAACAATGTGGCACATTCTGCCACAGATATTTTGCGGTTGCCACTATAGCCCTTTTTGGATGCATTTGTATGCAAGATGCTTCAAATAAAATTATAGAGAAGCTTCATTAGGCACGGCCAGCACAATGTCACAATGTCAGAAAAGTTCATCTCTTTGTACTTTGCTTTTTTAAATTCTGATCTCACACATTTATTGTGCAATCATTCTGTAGTTTCCGATTCTGGGGGATACTTCACCAAAAGCCAGAGGACATAATAGTGGTCTTTGAGTGGGTCCACTCATTCTGTACTTCTTTGTCCTAGTCTTAGCTGTAAAGGCTGTGTAGACCAACAGGTAAAAGTTCTAAGGAACCAATGTAAAACTGAAAAGTGAGCCAATAGTGACATGGCCACAGTGCTCATTTGCTCATTACCCAGAATCCTTGTTTACAGCATAACCACTGTATGACGTTGCAAAAGAGAATAAAGCAGATTTGTGTACCCATGAAAAATGTGCAGACATGTTTTGTTCACATACAATTCCTGATTTCATGAAGTATTGATATAAAACATTTTTGTGGGCATTATGAATTAAAAGCATCATACCCTCCATCAGTCAAATTGAAGGAGTAACATCCAGATTGCGTACTGTATGCTGTGATCCTTTTTATTTAGTTTTTCTGCCTATTTATATTAAGTGCTTTAATTTGCTTATTGTTTCACTGGTATCCTAACAGAAGATATCCCTTTCAGATCATTGCACCAGATGTCCCAGATTTGGAAGTTTTAAAGATGGAGGGCAGTTTTTTCTAATCTGTGCTTAAGGCACCTTTATGGCCAAGCGCCGTTTTGTAAATAATAGGGATGAGCAAATTTCTTGCAGTGTGTTTCTCTAAACTATTAACTTTTTTCCTGTGTTTTAGCAAAAGTTTTGAGTACAATTTATTTCTTATGATGTTAGCAGAAAGTCACAATGACGCCTTTTACTAGGTTTCCACATTTTACCCAAATAACTTGTTTTAAAAGTCTCATGCAAACTTCAAGCACATTTTAAAAGGGGCAGTAGTTTTTCTGTTTAATTTATAATTATTTGCTTGGGGAAATGTTTTAGTGTTGACAATTTGGGCCCATAAAGTTTCACAAAACTTGCCTGAAAATTTCAAACATTGCATGTATGTATGGGCCAAAGCAATGGCCAAATGTCACAGTGACGACAGGTAAAAAAAATGGGTAACTAAAACAGTTTGTTTTTTTTAGTCTGAATAAATCGATTTTACTGGGGACACTGATGTGGGCAGATTGTCAATCTTACTCACTCCACACAAAAGAGAAGGCATAAGGCTATCAGATTTATTCAGATGCCGTCCCTGCCCTAGCACAAATGAAGAAAAGGGATAAAGGCATTAAACCTAAGTTTCAACTTACAATCATTTGCAATAGAAACTCTCAAACATTATTTTTTTTTAAAGTACTGTGGTTTTTAATACATTAACTAGCTAACTTTCAAATTTTAAGAGTTGCTAAAGTTGTGTACAAAAACTAGTGGTTCTGTGCCGTAAAAAAGATCGAAAGAAGGGGCATTGTCTTTGGACTGTATTTTACATTTAGACATTTTTTAAATGAGGTGGTATGAGGGAGCTTTCTAAGGCCGTGCTTATAGTGCCGGCGACGTTGCCCGAAAACAAATGAATTGTTGCCACCGCGTGCACTTATAGTTAGGCCGTGCCTATAGTGCCGTCGTTGGCGTCGGCGACACTGGCGAAAGTTATGTTTCGCCGGGCGGCGGGGTCGCGGTATTCCGGCAATTTGATTTGTTAAAGGGCCGTCACGTGACACGACGGCTCTTGAAAAATCAAATTTTGCCGGCTTCAGATTTTCGCGACGGCGGCGTCGCTCCGTCGCTTATCGCCATCGTGTGCACTATAAGCGCACGCGGCGGCAGTGTATTTGTTTTCGGGCAACGTCACGTCGCCGGCACTATAAGCACGGCCTAAGCGATTTTATGCAGCCGGAATATTTGATTTTTATGGGGCTGTCGCCTCATGTGACAGCCCCTGAACCAATCAATGGCCTGGTCGACCGCACCATGCACAAAGGAGAAGTTGTGTTCATTATTCGAAACTGCAATCTACAGCAGGTTCTCAAACAAATTGTTACTAAAAAAGGCATCGCTGCAATATTTTCACTAACCAACAAGATCTATTTTTTTCTTATGACAAAAATGAATTATTTCCCTGGAAAAGAAATAGCTGTGAAGCTGTATTTTTACGGCTTCATTTTACTGAATTATTTACTTGTTTGTTAATCAAATGTGGAACCTGGATTTGTGTCCTGGCTGCCGTGATATGAAGAGCAAATCGTGGAATGTTGTACAACGAATGTCCTTGAGGAGGTTTACCGGCTCTGCATTTCATTAAATACAGGGTTAGCTATGCAAGATGAAGTGTATGCGCAATGTATTAGTTCTATATACACATAGATTTGAAACCTACAAAGTGATACAATCAATGTGCCAACTGATATGCAGAGGTACCAATAATCTAAACCTCTGCAGTTTAACCATTGCATCACTTGTTAGAGACTGGAACATGCAGACGTGCTCTAGAGTATTTGCGGTCTTGACTCTTGTAAAGTCATCTCTATATGAAAACAATGGCTAATGTTACTTTACTCCAAATTATTGTTCTGTAGCAATAAAGCCAGCACCATAAACTATTTATATAGAAAGGGTTTTTCTTTCTAAAAGCACAACGGGCAGAAAATGTTATAACGTGCAAAGGTCCCATCTTGGTTTGACCCAAACAACCACTGTGTAACACCAAAATGTCGTATTGATGCAAACAATATGCTCAGGAAATAGGCACTCACTCGCGTTTTGATCAAGCAGAGTTTATTTTTATCTGCATTTCAGTCCCCACAGGGATTAGAGGTTTTAACACTTACTGTTGGGTGCTTGCTAATATTCACTAATTCTGAGAAGTTCATTTTCACGTATTCATGATCATACTACTTTTTGAGCTCACTATTGAGATAAAATCCTTGTTGCACTTTACAAATTATAGAGGGATTACCACATGGCCACATTATTATTTCAATACTACACAGCAGCGGAGCGCAAACTGGGGGGCGCAAGATTTGCTAGGGGGGGTGTGGCATGTTACAGAGGCCTGCGCCCTTCCCCAAGGCATTTCAATTAAATGCAGGTGGGAGGCGTGAGGCCTCTGTAATGTTCCTTACCTGTTGCCAGCCGGGTCTTCAGCGACACATCGCCATGACAACGCAGCATCAATTGACGCCGTGAGGTCATGTGACGTGATGCGTCGCCATGACAACACGCGTCAAATGACGATGCGGAATCATGTGATGTCACATGACCTGCAATGTCATTTGACACTGGGTTCTAAGTGAGGGGGGGGCGTGAACGCTGGGGCTCCCAGACAGGGGGTGTACACCAAAAATTTGCACACTTGCTATACAGTACCATAAAGAGTACATAAAAGGGCCATATTTCCTAGCTGGAACATCGTTCCTAATGGCGTTAAAAAAAAAAAAAAAAAAAAAAAAAAAATATGTTCAGCCCATTCCAGTGAAGGTGTTTTATGGCTAACACAGGCCAACATATCAACGGAATATACAAAGTAAATTCATTTCACAGAAAATATATATGTGGATGTTCACACAACATAGAGGCATTTATCTGTGTGAAAGATCATTGTCATCACTATTTATTACAGTTTCTTGATTTTGGAAATATTGGATAGTCTAGTAATTGATTTAAAAACAAACAAAAATAAATAAAAGCCTTCTAAAACATTGTGCTACATATCCCATACTGAACCTTGACCCTGTTACTCAGTAAAGTATAGTGAAATTGAACCTGAAAACTGCAGGCCAAGCACTGGCAACAAACTGGGCCACATTCATTAAGCAGTGTTACTCCACAAGATCCCTTTCAGCATTGTTTGGTAAATAGTGCCCCATTCAAGTGAATGGGCTGTAAAATATCTTCCAGCACTGAAGGTGTCTTCTAGCGCAGCACATCTTAGTAAATATGGCCTACTCTCAAATCTGTGAACAGTACAACCCCACATAGCCAACCAAAAAAAAACATACTTTTGTAAATAATTTAGCAGTCTAATTGGCTTCTCTAAACAAATCTAACAATGCTTTATAGGAAAGATCTGGCTGCTTTCATTTTTTGAAAATGAATTACGAGTTGAATTTAATCGGGGCCTCTGAATAGGGAAGTGTCTGTTAAGCAAGTGTTTTCTTTACCTTTTATCCAACCCTGTCCAACAAAGATGCAATCGTTGAACACACCGTGACAACAGACAAAAAAGGAGTAGCCAGAAGGAGTGGCTCAGTGAGTAAAGACACTGACTGACACTGTGTTTGAAGCAGTGTCGGTTAAACCCTGTGACATTGGGCAAGTCACTTTATCTCCCTGTGCCTCAGGCACCAAAAATAACATAGATTGTAAGCTCCATAGAGGGCAGGGCCGGTGTCTGCAAAATGTCTCTGTGAAGTGCTACGCAAAACTAACAGCGCTATACAAGAACATGCTATTATAATTACCATGGTTTCAAATTAACTTTAAATAAATACTTTTAATGGTCATATTTTGGTTAAAAAGGGCATCAATCTCTCCGATATAACCAGGTCACTAGCATTAGCTCAGTTTAGTCCTAGGAAGGATTGTCCCTTTAAGTAGATTCAAATGGTTAAACTTAAAAAAAAAAAAAAAAAAACCTTTACACACACGTACAAATATACAAAGAAGGTGCATCAGCTTATATTTTCCCACTCTTTAAATCACTCATGCCTAGCTTGAAAATGTGGCCACTTCTCCCAGAATCCCGCCTTGTATCACTAACCTCTTTAAAAGAAATAAAATATAATCATCATCTGAGGATATAAAGCTTTTTCACGTCTACATTCCTACTTTATACAGTATCTTATTATTGTGCTTTCACTTGAGATGTATATAGAATCTCTTTGTGAAACTGTGAGCCAAGAACAGGAGAGGTTCCCAAATGTCTACGTAAATAAAACATATTCAGCAAGTAGCAGACTTCACTAATGGATATAGAAGTACATCACGGGTAATGGTACAATTTTCCTCACTCATTTAGGAATGCAAAATAAAAACAGAAACTAAAAACAAAGATTTGCTTTGACAACTTCTCTGTGGAAGGGCCCCTCATCTCCATGCTCCTAAAGTAAAAGAAATCAGATTGGTGTGTTCCTTCTCAACCGACCCAGATTGTAAACTCAGCACCTGGGTTCTGAAAAGCTCTGCAGATCATTCTGAAAGAACATATAATCTACTGTGGCTCAGTAAGGCAAGGTGATAACTCTCAGAACAAAGACAAGGGAGATGGGTTCAAATCCTTGGCAAGTCACTTTATCTCCCTCTGCCTCAGGCCCCCAAAAATAGTTTGTAAGCTTTACAGGGCAGGGACCCATGCCTGCAAAATTATTTGTGCAGTGCTGTGTACACAGTCAGCACTATACAAGAAAAAAAACTATGATTATAATAGAGCAAGGCACTTGAACTAGTGGGCCAGGAGTCCAATCACACATTCACTATACTATTTTTTTTTTTTTAAATAAAGCTGTTCTGTAGTATTAGAAAATACTTACAGCATTTAAAAAATAAATTCCTAATGCCATTTTTAAAGTGTTAATATAATGAGCATTCTTTGATTTCTATAGCAGGTCTTATCCCACCTCCCCAACAGTGCAAGATCTTTGCAACACTTTCTTGGTTGTGATAATTTGTTGCCAAGATTCCCAGCAGTTTGAGCTACAAACTGTAACAATTGATAATGTTACCTTAGTAATATAAGAATACATTGTAGCTGTTGAGTTACACTGACTGAAGGGTTGATTGAAACTGAAAGACAGCCATTACGTGAACCCGGGTAAGCAGGATCTTTGCTGATATTCTTTTTTTATCGTGATCGATCAGTAACTTTGGTAATTAGTTTTTGATAAAGATAATCAATCTGCATATATTAAAACAAAAATATATTATATATATTTGAAGTGCTGTTACTAATGCCTCTTTAGGAGTGGCTCTTGGTGCCAACTGCATTGCAGTTCGTCAAGCAGCCAAGTGCTCTTGTTTCACACAAACTCAATTTTAATCCAAAGCAATGAAAAAATAAATAAATGTATATATATATGTATATATATAGTGCATAAATCCTTTCAAAATGTTGAAGTATAATAATTTGAAAGTATTTTTAGACTTCAAAAATTACATGATAATACTCAAGTGGCAATTGTACTTGTAACTTTTTTCTGATCTGGCCCCTTTGGAAAACTACAGCAGTCATAGGTACCATAATAGATCATTTTCACATTGGGGTTCTACTTTGCAGAAAGAAAACCAGGTGCTGGGTTCAGAATCTGGTTTGGTTAACGCAATGAAAAAAGAATCAGATTCCTTTATCACGATCAAGGCATTTATTTGGTCCTTCTCTGTGGACATGTGTTAATTTATGTGGAAGATAACAGTGTCAGTATGTGTGTGAAGGGGCAGCCACTTATACGAAAATGTTACAGAGAGTGTGAGCAGTTATTGGGAGAATTAAACCATTCACAGAATAACATTAACTTCTCACCTCCGCCCCCCCAGCCAGGAACCTTAACATTACAATAAGAACCAAACCAACAGAGTTAACAACTTCCTGAACAAACAGGCTCCAAATTTACCTTTTAACACAGTGCTTCCTTCAACAGACAAAAAACCACAGCCTCTTTTGTTAATTATATATACTGTATTTGATTTGTTTCCATCGGTATGACTTTTTGATACACACAATGCTATTCAAAATGCCCAAACCCCTTTGTTTGTGTCCCTCCATTTGTTGATTGCCACAAAACGAAATAAAACAAAGTGCTAAAAAGCCCAGTAATGTCCAGTATAAATGTATACTTCTGGTTTAGCTCAGTGGAAAATATATGCCGTTTATTCCATCTCCTGTTCATCACTAGGTGAAACAGAATGCAGAATGCATGTCATCCTTATCTATCTCAAAAAAAGTCCCATCAATTTCAAATGTTGGTGTTAAATTCTGTCTAAAATGTTGGAGGCTATGTATAAAGCTTTACTATAAGCAATGTTGTCATAAATCAGACGCACAGAAGAATAGAAAGTTTGTGCGATTCTGTGCGCCAGTGTAGAACACACTTTTTAGATGTTGTGCAGTGTGTGCGTCAACTTCTTATTCACAGAGAAAGAAATTACGCGGGTGTGGAGTTACAGCCAGAGTCTGTGGCGCTGAAATGTGAACGATATGGAATATTAAACTTCATGTGCCACTTTTGTGTACCATAAATGACAAATTTAAGAAGGCACAAAACAATTCTTAAAGCATTCATATGAATATGAAACAGCATACAAAGACAATGTCTCTGTACGTTCTCCCTGCCTACCAATTAGATTGTAAGCCCCTCGGAGCAGGGACTCCTCTTCCTTAATGTTACTTTTATGTCTGAAGCACTTATTCCCATGATCTGTTATTTATATTATTTGATATTTATATGATATATATTACTACTGTGAAGCGCTATGTACATTTATGGCGCTATATATATAAAGACATACAATACAATACAAAACAAAAAAGACCATGACTGAATGTTAGAACATGAATGACAACCAACATATGCCACAAATAATTGTAAGTGAGAAATGTTGATGCAATCCTGTCAATTCTGTTTTTAAAAAATATATATTAAAAAAGATTATCCAACCCTAACTTTCTGTTGGAACTTTTGTTTGTGTGGAGTAGAACTTCTATTAATGTCCAAAATGATGCACCACAAATGGAAATGTGCATGAATGTTTCACATATTTATATTACTGATAAGTGTCTTCTAAGCCAGCAGTGCGCAAACTGGGGGGCGCACCCCCCAATGGGAAGGTGCTAGATTTTCTGGGGGGCGAGGCAGTTATAGAGGTCCCGCGCTCTCCACTCAGGCATTTAAATTAAATGCCGGGGGACCGCGCGAGGCCTCTATAACACACTTGCCTTCCCTTCCAGTGAACCGTCGTCCTGGTAACCCGGCGTCAAATGATGCCGCGGGGTCACGTGGTGACATGAAGTCATATGACCATGCTGGGGGGGCGGGGAGGGGGCGAGGCACCAAGGAGAGCAGGCAGTGGTGCGCATGGGGAAAAGTTTGCGCATCCCTGCTCTAAGCCAGGGCTGCTCAATGCCAGTCTATAAATCCCCCCCACCAACAGTTCAGGTTTAAAGGATATCCCTGCTTCGGCAAAGGTTGCGCAATCAGTTATTTGCTTCAGTCCCTGATTCAGCACAGGTAGCTCAATTAGCCATTGAGCCACCTGTGCGAAGCAGGGATATCCTTAAAACTGACCTGTTGGGGGAGCTTGAGGACTGGAGTTGAGCACCCCTGCTCTAAGCGCTGAATACAAAAAATAAAAATTAAAAATAATCTGCTATGCATCAAAATGAATTCAAGTATTCACAGATGCATGTGTCTATTTTGAGAGAGAACATAATATGCCTGCAAAAATTAACCTACCCACCAATCTACACTACCATTTTTAAAATGACAACTAGAAAATGCAAATGGTGGGGGGGAAGGGGGATGGCAAACTGGCAGCATATTTGGAAAAATTACTAAAAGCAAGTATATACCAAACAAATTATTTTTAAATAGCAATTACAATAGATTCCAAGATGCACAGAGTTTATTACTATGGCAAAATCTATTTCTGCCCCAAATTGCTTATAGTGTAATTTAAGTTGAAGGAAATAAAGTACTACTGTAGCTTTTACTAATTGGGAGTTGGTTTGCTCATTGAGGAACAATGCCCATCAGCGACAAATGACAGAATATTATTTTCATAATACAAAAGGTTGCCGTCAGCACAAAATTTAAATCTCAGGAAATTTTCAGATTAGACAGAATAACACATATTTAGCAGAGGTATTCACTTGGAAAGGTCAAATTATAATTAGGGAATGTATAAAAAGGTTGCAAGTGATGTCATATATAAGTGTATCAGGAAGTCCACTTAGAGGTCTATTCAACAGGAAATCTCTGTCTGTCTAAGGGCCTTACTCTATTGTCTGACGAGCGGGCCCCTCTGGTTGTTTAAGGCTGGGTATACCCATTGAAGTAAATGGGGGTTCGAGGCTGGAAAGAGCCATACCTGGGTATATAGAATAAGGTCCAAAATAAATGTAAAAAATCTATTCATTCCAATTTGCCCACTTCTTGAACACAGCCAACAATTCAAGTGTTACGCACAAGCTATGTAGTCCTTATCAGTATGTTACATTACAGTTACTCAAAATGTTCTTTAGGTGGCATTTTCAAAATATGTTTATAACTAGCAAAACAATTTAAGGCCCTAGTTCCACGTCAATCGTTTTACATTGAACTTATCATCCTAATAAGCCCTTCATTATGAAAAATCTAACGTATTTATTTCAGTTGAAGCAAAATATAAATCTAAAAATATTTTGTAGATGCTCTCAAATTTAGATTTTTTTTTTCATCTGTTTTGCACTTTTGTAGCAATCACCTGAACGTTTGGCATCGCTGATCGATTCTCACATCAGCTAAGTCCTTAAAGAAACAATACAGGATTGAAGCATTGGGTCTCCTGAGCTGAACCCCACTAATTTCAGCTCCGGGGACCCCCTGCTTCCAGAGGTACTTATCTTTGTAGTGGGTGCCAGTAGCCACTTCAGAGTTCTATCTATCTATATATATTTATACATATACATACATACACATACACACACACACACACACACACACACACACATATATACTTAGTTAAGTTATGGTGGTCGAAACTGCTGTCGGTGTGTGGGATTACTGGCTATGCATCTTAACCCTTGCTGTGCTCAAAGCTGTGACCCTGCAGCAAGCTTAAGCCTATAGGGAACCATGTTAATGGCTTTGAAGCAAAAGGTGGCTCTGTATGCTCATTTGCATGTAATTTCCCAGAATCCCTTGCTGCAGTGGAAGTGCTGTGTGCTGGGTGATAATGGTGAAAGGTGGGGTTGCAGACCTGCTAAGACATGCAAATGAGCATAAAGTAATATTTCCATTTGATATATAAAAAAGGATATAGATATATATATATATATATATATATATATATATATATATATATATATATATATACACTTTTTAAAGCTCCCGGGTCCAGCGGGCCAACAGGAAGCCGTGATGTCACCCTGTGCAGGTTCCTATTGGCCCATGTGACAGAGGACTTTAAACTGCAGGAGATACCGGCACCCCCTTCGGCAGTAAGCGTCTCTGGAAGCAGGAGGTCCCCAGAGCTGAAATTAAAGGGTTCAACTCCAGAGACTCCTGCTTCAAATCTGTATTCAAAATGGGAAGAAAAGAAAACCTGTATATTTCTTTCAATTTTATATAACCTAACTTTATAGAAAAACAAAATGTAAAATCAAAGATAATGTTTCTACAATTTTTTATGGAATAGGTAGGCCAATTGATTTGTCGGAAATGTATTTAAAATATAACGCACAACACAAAACGATTACAGAATGACAAACCATAGTCTACATTTCCTAATATTGAAATTGCTGTCCGAATTTTCCTATTAAAAAAAAGCGATGACCGCAAACTGCAAAGGTGGAAGATGTTGTGCAAAGTTTAAACCTTTTAAAACTGAACTCCGCAGTTGCTGCTTTAACCAAGAGTGTACACTCTTTCCTTGGTGACAATCGAATCAGATATACTATATAAAATCAAATTTGATGTTATTTGTGACTTTGCAAATAAGAAAAACAGAGACGTCTGTATATAAATATTTGTAGAATATCAATAAAAGGTTTGAATATTGTTTAATAAAAACATACTGTATTTGTATTTAAATGTGACTTTTCTGGATGGGGGGCCCCAATTTACACTTGGCCCAGGGCCCCAAAAATTCTTAAGACTGCTCTGGTGTGAATGCTCAAGATTGTTGCAAAGTTTAACACACAATCACACTCCTGTAAAGTTTGCCTTTTGACCCCCCAAAAAATCTCTCAACAGTTTAAGTGAATGTTTGTGAATGTTTCCAGCATTAATGTATACTGTATATTTAACAAAAATCACTGCATTCTCAATCCACAGTCCAAGTCTGTTTCAATGTTGCCCGTTGTGCTCAATTTTACCTAGCGGCCAAAGTCAAACATTGGCCTGTTCATCAACTTGTACAAATGCTTTGTAGATCTCCAATACCCTTACACACAGCAGTGTATATTACAGTATGTAATATGTGACTTATGCTTTTTGCAGCCCTGCTTTCTGGCTTACATTTTCACAGCAAAATCAACACATCTTAAATAACAAAACAATTGTTATGATTGATATAAAATGGGTTACTTGGCGACTTTTAATTGACTACAGTTTCAATTTACAGATGAAGCACCCATTATTCTAAATGGGATAGCGTTAACACGCAATGTTTAACACAAGATATATCGTGGATCTATTGAAACAAAGGGAGTGGTCTTTATCACACAACGCATGTGATAAATTGCATTATTTTGCCCGTTACAGTGTTTGTGTTTAAAATGGGCAACACATCTGCAGGCTGCTGTATGTAGTGTAGAACAGACCAGAAAATCGGAGAAGATGTTCCAAGCCTTTGTTGTCCTTTCATAATGCAGAGTTGGTTTAAATGTAAAAAAAAAACAGATATCTTAACTACAAACTATATATATATATATATATATATATATATATATATATATATATATATATATATATATATATATATTATATATATTCAAACTGCAATGGGTTTCTGGTAGAAAATGGGCAGATTAGATCTGATGAATATTTCTAAAATGTTGTGGTATTGTCACATGACAAATATTGGAAATGTTTTTGCTCCAATTCTCCTGATAATAGGTTATGGTGCATACAGTTTATTACAATTGGCCATACCCCCAATTTTACACTTCTCAAATGTTGTTTTTTCTTTGGGCCCCCAATTGTATATTTGGTGCACAGAGCAAGATGACCAAGGGTTGAAGCCCCTCCCCCCCCAAAAAAAAATCCCATTTGAACTAAGGATTTCACTTGATTTAATAATACAGTACACTACTTCCATGCTCTGTACATCCTCTAATTTGTCATGCACTGTATCTTCCATGGTCCGAGGCGTCAGTAAATAACACCTCAAATTTGTTAGCTATATGACAAGATAATCTTAAGACATTGACTCCATCAATGCACATCACGGGTGCAGTGGTTCCCTGGCAGTAACATCACATGCTGACATAATATCTAAATGTAAAAGGGAATCTACAGTAACTCTTAAGTAAAAACATTCCTAACAGCAAGAGCAAGATGCTTCCTATATTTTCATTTCAGGTGAACAGTACGAAAATAGGGTTGTTATTGCTCTGGCCATTTAATGAGACATAAAGCTTGTTAATGTTGATGAGCCCACACCCTTCTGATGCTAATTTACTAAATCCAATACATAGGCAAACAAAAAAGGAAAACAAGGAGAGGGAGTCACCCTTTTATTTTGAACATATGCATGTAATCTCCAGTGCCATGACAGCGAGTGTTTCCATCAACACAAAGGTCCCTATACTATGTAACACAGGACTCATTTAGCACCACATTGAATTCTTAAAACACGATCTTCTAAGGGTGAGGGAATGTTTTAAAAGTCACATAGGTTCATATTTACTTATGTTAAGCCAGAAGGCACCTTCTGGCACCAGAAGGCAAGAGAATTGGCACCAGAAGACAAGTGGACAGGCTGTATAGTGTCTTGAGATGTAAAATAGTGTTTTCTGAGTTGCACCGATAAGTAAATATGGGCCATTATGTCTGCCATGGAGCCGCTTTGTCCTTCCTTCTCCCCAAAACACAGGAAAGGGCAGGGCAGAAAAAAGCCACAGGCAAGAGAGACATTACTGATAACCAAAGTGAGACACACAAATGGCATGCAACCTGGCTGGCTTCTGTGAAAAAAAATAATTGCAGCATACAGGGATTATAGGAGAGCCACTGTGTGAGCATAGGAAGCCACAAGGAATATTGCAGATTACAGGTTTATATCTATTCAGAGACTGACAAGAGGGTGATAGTATGAGTCTTGGGGGGCATGTAGACTGACTGACAAGCAGACCATAGAGTAAGAGTTTGGCGGCGGAGGGAGTAACAGAAAAGCTATATGGCGAGAAGCAAGAAAGGGAGAATAGGAGTAAAAGAACAGAGTTTAGATAGGAAACAGAAGGGCAGAAACATGGAGTAAAAGTCTGAGGGGGGCCGACTGTGAGATTCAGCAGGGAACAGGTAAGAACATTTCAAACATTGCAAGTACCATGGTTGGGGTTAATCATTATATGTGATAGTGTCGATCTTGGCGATCTTAAGCAGCGCAATGCTGACCTCTCAGTTACCACCATGTCCGACAGCAGTACAACTTATACACACACTAGCTAGAGAAGGTTGCACGTTTGCCATTCACGGCGGTGCTGCGCCACAACACGGACACCATGAGTACATATTTAGTACATGTTTTTTTAAGTACATTTTTCCATCTCTGCCCACATACATTGGGCTGTAAAGTGAATTCCAGAACAAGAAGGTGCTCTATTGTAGATATGTATCCTTTTGCTTTAAGTGTACAATGCACATACAAATGAGTATCACCAGGGGAAATGCTGGTGAAAAGTTTTGCCATTCATTCTTTGTGAGGTATACTCATAGATGGAAAAATGCTTGGTGCCTAAAATTCCTCCCCTGGCACGCAGTGATAACTGAGCTGTCAATCACCGCTGCGACCTGCAACGGCGCTCCCCAGTGACATCAAAGCCAGATTTGGCATGCTGGGAACGACAGCGGCGATGACCGACAGCTCAGTGAAGAGGGCAAGGGGGTGAAATCAAAGAGCAGCAGGAAGAGGACGCATGGGGGCAGAGCTAGTTGGAGCCCAAACGTACTCTCAGCAGAAAAGGGAAGATTCCCTAATTGGGTGCTCCAAAAAATCACCTGGTAGGGTTATGCAACATTAATATTGTTGCACCATAGCGTGGTTGTTAGTCCAGTATAATATTTATTAATGAGCCTGGTTTCTTATCCCCATAAAGCCATATAGTCCATATTAAAGTAACAGCTTCAGACACTGAGTTCACCGTATGATAACAGTCACTATGGGGAGAGAGGTCTTCTAACCTGTCCGGTGCCCTGTTGATGCACCCGGCGGTCCCTCCTTGGGTGGGCCTCACACTCCCAGCGACTCTCCGTGGCGGCAGGTGCATATACTCACACACTTGCTCCGACTCAGGTATGCTGTGGTGGGGGAGAAACTCCGTCTGCTCTGTTGCGTGCGTCCGTCCCGGCGGCAGGATCCAGATAAGCGAGTGAAAGGGCTCAGAGCACTGCTGGTTAAAATCAGGCTGGAGGCATCGTGCAGTAGAAAATCTTTTATTGCGGCATGACAGCCAAGTTAAAAAGACATAGAAATCCTCTGACGCGTTTATCATCTTTGATAAAGTCGCAAGACGAAACGCGTCAGAGGATTTCTATGTCTTTTTAACTTGGCTGTCATGCCGCAATAAAAGTTTTTTCTACTGCACGATGCCTCCAGCCTGATTTTAACCAGCAGTGCTCTGAGCCCTTTCACTCCCAAACGTACTCTCAACCCCCCCCCCTGCTCTTAATGCACACTGTAGAGTCTGTATCAGTGCATTACAGATACAAGCTGACACACACAGTGAGACCGAGCCACTGACGGGAGGTGGGGGTGGAGCCAGAATACAGTCATCCACCCCCCGCCCCCTTTGAGGTGAGGTTGGTCATTGTGACAAGTTGGAGGCTATCCATATACTTCTGAAAAGACCATATGAAAGACAGTGTAGACAAAAGTAAAAAGGTTATACCTTTTTAATTGCAAATTTGTGGTTTAAAAGAGTGCAAGCTTTTAAGACCACAAAGTTCCCTTCGGGCAGATTGTTTACAAATTAAGCTGAAATAACATGTCATTTATCTGCCTGAAGAAGAGACCTTTGTGATTCTGAAAGCTGGCCCTCTTTCTAACCACTGGTTAGCTATTAAATGTATACTTTCTACCATACAAAATACCTTTGTCTATTCCAGGGGTGTACAAACTGGGGGATGTGGAGGCCCCACGCTCTTCCCCAGAGCATTTCAATTTAATGCCGGGGGACCGTGTGAGGCCTCTGCAACTCACTTAC
Source organism: Ascaphus truei (assembly GCF_040206685.1). Classification (NCBI taxonomy): domain Eukaryota; kingdom Metazoa; phylum Chordata; class Amphibia; order Anura; family Ascaphidae; genus Ascaphus; species Ascaphus truei. The sequence continues at coordinate 98,102,880 of NC_134485.1, read as the reverse complement.
CTTGATTAAGACTGCTTCGGGTGACGCGTCGCCATAGCAATGGGGCGTAATTTGATACTTGATACAAGGTAAAGGGGAGCGAGGTCAGTAGGGGAGAGCATGCAGGGGGGCGCAGGGTGAAAAGTTTGCGCATCCCTTGTCAATTCTACAGGCTAACACAGTACCATCCCATATCTTTCTGTTGACTTTCACCTGCGTTTCTGTGATAGTCCCAAGATTGGCACTATCACAGTATAATGAATAAGCAAGGAGTGGGAGGCAAGTGAATACTGGGACGGGGGTGGGAGGGGGAAAGGTGCAGTCAGTGCATCACAGATATACTCTGAAACACAAAGTGGGGGTGGGGGAGTGTGGTGTGCTGTGGGGGGACACTGTGACAGTCCTGTTTCCTTCTCCTCCAACCTATGTCCCTTAACAATTCTGTCGGGCTCCTAAGATTTGCCCAGCCCTAAGTGGGAGTTTCCGAGTGAGTGCTTCATTGACACTATCACAATTTAATGAATAACCTCCAATGATTAGGACATATTTACTAAGCTGTATTATAACAAAGTCCCTGCCTTGTTCACTCTTATTGTGCCTTCATTACCTCCGTTTTACATTAGACCCCTTTAGACCCTTTCCCTCTATAGCACTGCACTTCAAGTAGTTTTGCAAAAGGGCCGGATCAGAAAAAGATTACGAGCAGGAGGGCCACAGGTGTATTGTAATGTAATTTAAGATACATTTATTACATCTGTATCATATATATTTATATTAAATCAACCTTAAAATTGAGTTTCAGTCTAAAAAATTGCACTTAGAAGCCTGGGCAATTGCAATGAAATTAGCAGAGCAGACAAACCAAGGGCCACTCCAAGGTCCTTTGCAGACAGTTTGTGCCACAGCCATAACTTGAAGAGCCCTGCTCTATATTTCTATTGTACATTGTTCCCAATTACTTTACATAGTTACATAATGTAGATGAGGTTTAAAAGAGACATACGCCCATCAAGCTCAACCTATGCTAAATTTAGACGACAAATACTTATCCAATATTTGTACTTTTTCCAGAGGAAGGCAAACCAAAAGCTCCAGTGAAATATCATCTAGTGATATCTCATAAGGGGAAAAATAAATTCCTTCCTGACACCAAATATTGGCAATCAGATTACTTCCTGGATCAACATCCTTCTCATGTTTACTTATTTGAAAAATACCTGTATACCTTTCCTTTCTAAAAAAGTTGTCCAATCTTTCTATTAAAGCTATCTATTATATCTGCTATTACAATTTCATTGGGTAATGAATTCCACCTTTTAACTGCCCTTACTGTAAAGAACCCTTTCCTTTGTTGCTGGTGAAATCTTTTACGCCAACCTTAAGGGATGACCCATATAATTTCTACTACCCTTGGGATGAATAGTTCTTTTGAAAGCTCCTGGTATTGTCCTTGAATATATTTTTTATATAGTTATCATACCACCTCTTAGATGCCTCTTTTCTAATGTAAACAAATCTAATTTAGCTAGCCTCTCTTCATATCTCAGATTATCCATCCCCTTTATTAATTTTGTTGCTCTTCTCTGCGCTTTACCTGCAAAAGTTCCATTCTATCCAAGTCCTTCTGGAGAGAATTTACATCCTGCTCTGATTCCACTACCTTACAAAATTTAGTGTCATCAGCAAAGATGGAGACATTTCTCTCTATGCCAACATCAATGTCATTAATAAACAAGTTAAAAAGCAGGCGTCCCAGAACCGATCCTTAAGGTACTTCACTCACAACTTTTACCCAACCTGAAAAAGTTCAATTTATTCAACTCTCTGTCATCCAGTTTTCAATCCAGGTGCAAATATTTTTACTGAGTTCAATTTGCTTTATTTTGTACACTAACCGCGTGTGGCACATCAAAGCCAATACAAAATCTAAATAAACCATATCAACTGCATTACCCTTGTCTAAATTTCTACTTCTCCTCAAAGAAAAACTCAGTCAGTTTGGCATGATCTATCCTTCATAAATCCATGCTGACTATTACTAATAATTTTGATTTCCATAGGTATTCCTGAATATTATCCCATACTAAACCTTCAAGTAGCTTCTCCACTATTGATATCAAGCTTACAGGTCTGTAATTCCCCTGTTGTGATCTAGATCCCTCTTTAAATATAGGCACCACATCTGTTTTACGCCAATCTTGTGGTATTGAGCATGTGGAAATTCAGTCCTTGAATATTAAATGTAATGGTTTGGCTATTACAGTTAAGACTCCTTCAGGACTCTTGAATGTATGCTGCCGGGTCCAGGTGCCTTACTTACTTTAATTTTAAAACATACACACTCCCTCCCACATTTAAATGGTTAAAAGCTCACTCCATGGCATCTCCAACTATCAGGGGAACTTGCCTGCATGCAGTGTGATTGTGACAAATCTATTACAGAGTGCTTTTCCTGGTAATGTACAGGTTAATAAAAGCTTCAATCAGACTTAGAACTTTTGCAACTCATATTGACAGATTTATTATAAATCATTCTTCCTGGCAATGCACAGGTTATTAAGAATTTATATTAGTGTAGGGACCCTTGAACGTGGTCTGCCGTGAAGTTTGGCTCAAGGGCTTACAACAATTTGGCCAAAATGTTAAACTAAAAGACCATTTTATTTATTAGTTATTTATACATGTATATTTAGGCACTGTACCGTATATAAGTTTTTCTGGATGTGCACTGAGCTTTGTCTGTGTTTTATGTTATGTCTCTGGTTTTAAACTTACTTTAATTTTATCAAGCTGCCTATGAACTTTTTCCTAAGTGTAACAGGGACTTATCACTGTTTGAGAGAAACTGCCTCCAAATCCAGCAGCGTGCTGGTTAATTGCACACAGGCAATTAACGAGACTCCACCTGGCTGATTAGGACTCGGAGAAAAGCCTTATATGAGAAACAGGAGACAGATTCCTTAGCTCACATTTGGACTGACAGAAGGAGAGCAGAGAAGCCTGCACACATACACTGTCTTGAGCACAAAGGCTATGCAGAGATCAAGATATCCAGACACCCAAAGACCTATATTTCCCGAACACAGAGGACCCATGAACCTACCAGAGACTGACATGGAGGGCCACCTGTTTAAGGTACCTCCTGAGACTTTGGGTTGATAATCTGGTAATGGTAATATCCTCCACTCCTGCAGATAGGGTCTTGGGAAGCAAGTTATCCCTTACAAAGGGATACGGGTTTGTTATTTTGTTATTTGTGTATGTTTTACCCGGATAAAGGAACAGGCTCAATAAAGCCAAGATATAATTGCACCCAAATCGGTCTCCATTATATGTACCTCTACACACATCTCTTACACTCAGTTGACCAACTTTTTCATGTCTTATTTCACACATTTATCAGCAGTGAGCTAGACCTGATTTAAAGGTTATACAGTATTTAGAAAGCGGTGCTGCTCCATAACAACTGACAGCTCCGGAAGACACTTGTTAATTTAAAAAGGGCCCGAAGGTGTCCTGCAATGCTGTAAGGTATCATTTGAATGGTTCAGGAGGTGTTGTATGATGGTTTAATAATCAGGACCATGAAATGGAAATCAGTGTGAATCTTGTGTGGACATATCAATTGGTGCTAATAAATATTTGTGTTAAAATATGCAATCCTTCTTTAATAAGGTCTATAGCAGTGATTTTCAACCGGGGTTCCATGAGCACCCTCGGGTGTTCCGTGGCCACCAGGGGGGAGAAGAGCTACGACAACTCTCCCAGCTGTCCCAGGCCCGGCGACGCTGCGGCCCTTCACACAGCAGTGAGACGGCATCAGCAGCAACAGCAGCCGCCGATCACTGCTCTTTCCTCTCCCTGCTTCTGCCATCAACTTCCAGCTGACAGGAGGGAGAGGAAACATCATGAAGGCTCTCAGCACCGGCTCCCTTAAAGAGACAGTGTGTGTGTCTGTGTGGATGAGAAAGTGTGTGTGTGTGTCTGTGTGGGGGAGAGAGTGTTTGTCTGTGTGTCTCTGTGTGTGTTTGTCTGTGTGTGTGTGGGGGGGGAGAGAGCGTATGTGTGTGTGTCTATGTGTGGGGGGGAGGTGGTGAGTGTGTATGTGTGTGTGTGTGTGTGTTTGTATGGGGGAGGGGGAGAGAGAGTGTGTGTATCTGTGTGTGTGTGTGTGAGGGAAAGTGAGTGTGAGTGTTTGTGTGACGGGGAGTGTGTATGTTAGAGTGTGTGTGTGCACGCGCGTGTGTGTGTGTGAGAGGGGGAGTGTGTGGGGGGGGTGTAAGTGAGAGGGTGTGTGTGTATAGAAGAGAGAGGGGGAGAGTGAGTGTAAGGGAGAAAGTGTGGGAGAGAGGGAGCGTAAGGGGGAGAGTGTGATGGGGAGAGACGTGTGTTAGAGAGAGGTGTGTGAGAGGTTGGAATGTGTGTTTGTGCGTGTGTGTTTGTGTGAGTGTGTGTGTGTGTGTGGAAGAGAGAGGGAGAGAGTGAGTGTGGGGGAGAGGGAGCGTAACGGGGAGAGTGTGAGGGGGGAGAGACATGAGAGACAGGGGGTTAGGGGGGCGAGAGACGAGGGTGGGGGGGGGTGCGAGGTTTGTGGTTCCCCAGAATTTCACAATCGAATTATAGAGTTCCCTAACCAAAAAAAAGTTGAAAACCACTGGTCTACATGAATTTAAATGACGCCAGGCCAATGGTTTGTGATGCATCTGTGACAAGATTGCCCATTTTATATGATTAATTTAAATTGTAATGCATTCAAGAGGTCATCAAATAGCGTAAGCCCTTCCATAAGATCTACAGTGTCTACCTGTTGTTGGATCAAGCATAACATCCTGAAGACTCCCACCACTTTGCTGACTCAACCAAGATAAAGGAGTATCCAGCAAAGGAGTCATATGTTTGATTGGTGACTCCTGCATTATTCATTATACTTAAGTTTGAAGAACTTTGAAAAGATTAAAGCTACACCAAAATTACTTCTATATTACATTTAGCATACCACAACTTATATGAAAAACACTATGAAACTTACTCACGCAGCTATTTAATTATAACAAGCAGTAAGTGCATATACAAAAAAAATTGGAATGTGCCCATGGCAATCAACAAGATTGTGAACAAGCCCATCTATTTCTTGATTATATATGTTCAATACAGAATTGCATTAGTTACGTTAAATTTCCATTCATCTAAATCAAATGCAACATAAATTAAAGTAGTAATCCCGGTTGCTTTCTGGTTTAATGGATTTAATTTGTTACGCAATTACAACTAGGACTGTGTTATTTCTCGCTCTGTTGACCCACTGTTCCCGAAATATTTACAGTTTTCGATGCCTATGTTGAACTCTAAGACATAAATATTTGGTCATTGGGTCTGGAAACCTTGGTGCCCCATGACGTAGTAGCAAGGTCCCAAAAATAAATGCTTGTTTTCTTAGGGGAAAATCTTCACTGATGACAAACAGAGAGGAATGACTCCTCCCCTTGCATCATCCGTGACAAAGCGGTCACATGATCACATGCCAGGGCACGCTTGTCCCATAGCTCCTCTGGCACACAAAGGAGTAAAAAGCTCCCCCCGAGAAATTGGTAGCCAAATCTTGCAGGTCCCACGGGCCAATAGGAAGCTGCAACGTCATTAGTTGCGGCTTTCCATTGGTCAGCACCAGCGGCCTTGTTGGATTTGACATATGGGAGCAGCAGCACAGAAAACTATAAGTATCTTGGGATCCGGAGCGTCCCCAAAGCTGAAAATAGAGTGGTTCAGCTCTGGCGCATAGTTCCAAGCCGGACCAAAGAGAATTAATGGCACTGGTATCTTTAATAGGTTAAAACTAGATGACTAACGAAAAGAAATCAGGAAAAGTTTATTTGAAATCGTATTTTTACATTTATCCTGGAAATGTTTGCAAACATTGTAAGCTCAAGATCTGTAGCTTTTCAACCCTTATCTCTTCTTACACATTCCCTTTTCCTAGATATTTCTTTTGTGAGGAGTGGCATGCATAACACCTGTGAATCAAATGATGTAATCATTGGAGTGGAGCAAGCAAAATTGGCAATCACTCTTCCTTTGTACAGTCCCGCTGTAAATCAATATAGAAAAATAGTTTGAGCTGTACTCTAAATATTCACGTAAATTATACATCTTTGAATGCATTATCAGCAATCCCACCTGATATAATGTTGCACTTTTTCAATACCACTCTAATTTTGAGCTGTAATAAAATTTGATTTGTAACCATTAATGCAGCAATCCTGCATTCCTTTTCTTAAATTTTTTGCTTTTAGAATTATACGTTTGAAGCAGGGGGTCTCCAGAGATGAACAGTGTTCATTTCAGCTCCATGGATCCCCTGTTTACCGAGATACTTGCCTCCATAAGGCCGAGCTCATGGTGGGGGCGTTGCTGTGTGCGCGCGCACTTTCGGGACTCTTACCTGATTTCCTATTGCAGTTCCTCAAGTGCCCGCAGCGCTTCGACACTGCTACATTTTGGCCAGACAAGTCAATTTGTGATTTCGGGCTGCAGTCATGTGACGTCAGTGTCACATGAGCTGGTTCAGCCAATGAGGGTGAACCAGCTTCATGACGCGTTCGCCACGTCCCCGATTGCCTCCCCAATCTCCTGCAGTCTAGTACACACATCGCTGAGGCTGCAGGAGTGCATGCGGTGGCGCGCACGGTAGCGCACGCCCATGCCGCCACCATGAGCTCGGCCTTAGGGTTGCCAGTAGCAGCTCTGGTTGGGCTGTGTGGGACTATCGAAATGGCGGCTTAAATGTCGCGGGGGCCAATATGAAACAGTGACATCATCCATTGCGGCTTCCTATTGGCCTATATGACCACAATCTTTAAAACATGTGGAGCTGCTACCTGCATCACTTACAGAGGTATCTCCAGGAGCACAAAGTCCCCAAAACTGAAATTAAACACAAGATCCCCTGCTCTCCACCTACTAAGAGAAAAAAATACATGTCTGGCTGCTGTAAGTAAAAGGAACCTAAATTAACCTAATAAAGACCTTCACTGCTTGTGTGGTATCCTAAAGTTGATTGGATACCAAATCTTTACATATACTGTATGGTTGTAAGGTATCTACGATGTAGAGATTGCATGTGCAGAGGTAGACAATTCCAAAGTGCGGGGAAACAGTTTCAGGCGAGGAGAATCCTGCTTGTGCAGCCAATACAACATAGACAAACTATTTCTTCAAAGTGCAGGTCTCCTCTAAGACAGAGCTACAATGTAGAGCTCTACTCAGAAGTTCATAATGAAGTTCTCCATTTAATGTGACAACCAAGAACAGCCTTGGCTTTCACATTAAATGGAGAACTTCATTATGTACTTGTGAGTAGAGATCTACTTTGTATCTCTGTCTTAGAGGAGATCTGCACGTTGAAGAAATAGTTTGTTTATGTACAGATGTAGCCCACTTTATTTCATCTACGGATATCCATGGGATTCAATAGCAGTGACAACAGAAAATCACAGAATATCTTGCCGCAACGTGACAGCGGGAGTAATAATCTGGGCTACATCTATATATTGGGGCATATCTATATATGACTCCATCCTCAGAAAAGAAACACACAATCTATGTGGTCAAGGAAGGTGGCTATTAACCGAATTTGAAAAAAAAAAAAAAAGAGAGGAAAAAAAAGAAGAGTAAAGTCACCAAAAAAAATCTTAACTTTTCTAGAGCTGGTAAAGGCTGCCATGGATTGGTGTTGAAACAAAAAGTCAAAATAGTAATTGTTTAGGAAAAAATTGACTTCATGTAATCAAATTCCATAGGAACCTGTGGGTTATGCACTTTCTTTGCATACTAAGGAGATAGACCTACAGCTTCTCAAGAGCGTTAAATTAGATTATTTAAAGATGAGAGGAAAGAGTATCTAAGATCAGGGTGTGTATCTCTGTTTCACACCTTATCAGCAATATAAGATTTTTTCAGTTTCTTCTAGTACTCAAAGTGGGCGCAGAGTACAACTATTATTACATACAAACCTAAAATCCCACTACTTTTTCCACTTCATAATTAAAAGAACCACTCGTTTTTCCATTTACCACCACTACTCATTCTTTTACAAACTAAAAGTACAACTACTTTGTATTTACAAACTTAGTGTCATGTATTTTTTGTGTGAATCTACTTTCTATTTACCAAGATATCGCCAGTAAAAGATACAAAATGCCAGGTTTTGGGGAAAAAACAGTTTTTTCAAACAAAGTGTTGTGATACTAAGGAGCAGGAAGTAACACGGCTTTCTTTATTTACACCCGCAGTGCAATATCTATTTTAAAAGAAAGGGGTTTTTTTGTTTTTTTTAAAGAACACTTTTTGCACATTTTTAGGTCTATTGATTTAAACCTTTCTAAAATAAAGTTAAAAAAAAATAAGCTTTGACCTCATACTTAAAGCTGCAACAGCTACGCCCCAAATAGTGTTATTTCCGGCAGCAGGGATGCCCCCCAGTTCTTGAATTACTTCCTGGTTCTTAACCCACCACGGGGGGGGGGGGCAATAGAAAGTCACAACGGATGACGTTGTGGATTACTATTGGCCCATGAGACCCCAGAGATTTAAACAGTCTTTTTGTTTCCCATGGAGGAGGCTGAAATGCACTACCTTTGGGTCCCAGAAACTGAGGCTCAAGTGATTTATCTCTGGGCCCTCCCTCCTGGTAAAAAAAAAAAAAGGGGGTGGTGTGGGGGGTGAAGAAGCTTAAAACAAAAACAGGAGTATGGGGGCAGCTAATTTAACATGTTTACAATCTAGAAAACCAGACACAGTACCACTACCAGCAGCACTCCTAGTGACATATATATAAAGCAGAAAATAGCCGTGTTAGTCCAGTTGCGATAGTGCAGAATAAATGAGTTCTTCAGTATTAGGTGATACCTTTTATATTGGACTAACAATTTATGTCATAGGACAAGCTTTCGAGAGTTATCCTCTCTTCTTCAGGTCAGCAATACTGATATACAAAAGGTTAGTAGGCATATTAGACCTCTTTGCAGATGATTACATAGCCTTAGCCGTGACTATTTAGTCTGTTGGGTGTCACACCAGGTTTATTTTGTTAGGTGTTTCAGAATACTATCTGAATGTATCTTGGGCATCTTCTTTGAGGGAATTGTTTAGCCTTGTAATGAACAGGGGATCCATGCTGTATTTTAAACATTTATGTGCTTTGTTTTAACTTTTTTTGTTCTGCGACAATACATTAATAAACCTTATGTGATTTGTACTGATACAAATACTAGAGTGCTTTATTTAGGGCCTTTTTCTCTCTCACTATATATATATATATATATACACACATATATATACACTGCCGACACAGTTTATCCGAGTGCGGCTCATTCCGCAAGCCGGGAAATGTCCCGGCTTGCGAGCCGCACTCCCTCAGCGTGCCGCGCATCACCGATGCGCGGTCACGCATCATCGGGTGCCAGCGCCCCCTGCACGCGCCCAGGGCTCCCCGAGGGACGGCGGCAGGGGGTTCCGGGGGACCCGGCGGACCCGGCAGCGGTAGGGAGAGCGCCCCGATCGGAGGGCGCTCTTCCGCTGCTTCGGCGCGCGCCCGTCACCCTGCGGCGCGCGCCAGGATACTGCTGCGGCCAAGAACGGGCAAATGCTCGAATAAACTTGGCCGCAGCAGTACATACACACACACACACACAGAGTCTTTAATTACCTTAAATGACAACTAAATTACCTAAGCTGACGATCAATCCGTTCTGCCGTGATCAATCGGCAAAGATCCCGCTTTTCCGGGTTCACATAATGGCTGTCTTTTAGTTTCGATCAAACCTTCATTCACTGTAACTTCAGCATCAACAATGTAAACTTATATTACTAAGATAATATTATCTATTGTTACAGCTTGCAGGTCAGCCAATCTCCTTCTGGGAACATTGCAACAGTTTATTGTTTGTTGCCAAATATCTTGCTCTGCTGGGGAGGTGTGCTAAAACCTGCTATAGCAACTAAAGGATGCTCAGTATATTAAAAACTCAATAAAAATTGCATTAAAGCAGCAAAACCTTTTTTTGTTATAGTTTTAAATAGGTATGAAGCAGGGTGTCTCGGAGCTGGACCGCGTGATACAGATCTCCGTAGGGGGTGCCGGTAGCAGCTCTGCCGGTTTAAAGGGCCTGGTCATGCAGGTCAATAGGTAGCTGCAAGGGATGATGTCACGGCTTCCTATTGGTCAGCGTGACACAGGAGCTTTAAAACCCACCATATCGATAGCCCCACATAGGCGAGCCAAAGCTGCTACCAGCAACCTCTACAGAGGTGAGTATCTCAAGAAGTAAGGGTCCCCAAAGCCGAAATTAACGCATTTCAGCTCCGGAGACCCCGTACTTCAAATCTATAACTCTAAGGCCTCGTCCAGGGTGGAAACAGATGTGCTGGCGCTCCAGCGCTGCACCCTGCTCGGCCGGGCGATTCCTGGCAGGCTAGGTGCGTGTGCGTCTGGGGGCGCGGCAACGAAGCTGGTTCGCCCTCATTTGGCGAACCACTCACGTGACGCGCTTGCGAGCAGCAAAATCAATTTTGCTTGCTCGGCAAGCTGCTGAGCGCCGAGCAGGCGCGCCCGCCCGCTCACGCAGGCCACATGCATTGTTGCAACGTGTCCAGCGTGATCGCGCGCGCCCAGTCAGCACCACCCTGGACGAGGCCTAAAAAAACATTTTTTAAAGAATGCTGCTTTCAGAATTTATTTCTGTTATTATTTTTTGAATGCAGTATTACATAATACTACAGAACTGCATAAAACACGTAGGATATTGAATGTTTTGATGTTTTAAGGCACTTTCAAAACAGCGCATGCAAAAATACTATACACCTCAGACATAAATCTTGGCCGCTTTCAGACGCACTTACCAGAATGCCCTCCTTCTGTCTCTGTACGTTCTTCCTACCAATTAGATTGTAAGCTATTCGAAGCAGGGACTCATTTTCCTAAATGTCACATTTATGTCTGAAGCACTTATTCCCATGGATCTGTAATATGTATTATTTGCTATTTATATAATTGTCACGTGTATTATTGCTGTGAAGCGCTATGTACATTAATGGCGCTATTTAAATAAAGACATACATACATACATACATGCACCTCTAGGGCCACGCTTATAGTGTTGGTGACGGATGACATCACCCATCGCTATTGCCACTAGCGAAAGTTATATTTCAGTTTTAAGTGACGTCGCTGGTGACAAGGCCAGTGACGTCACAAAGGGGGAGGGTAGCGCTCTCTGATTGGTTTAGAGACAGTCACATGTGGCGGCTGTCTCCAAAAAATCAAATTTACCCGGATTCAACATTTTTGGTTGCTCCGTCACCGTCGCACTTACTATAAGCGCTTGCGACGGAGTCAATGTATTTGTTTTGGAGCGACGTTGCGTCGCCAGGCACTATAAGCACAGCCTTAGTAAAGAAGCCAAAATAATTTTTAACTTATTAGCGAAAGCCAATATAAATGGTAAAATCAATGGCATTTGCTCAAAATTTCTGATTTGTTCATTTGTGTAGCAACTCTACAAGAGTTGCTACACATACATGCTGCATGAGATAAAAACAGACACAAAAAAAAAAACACTTGAGATGGCTTTGAAAAGTGCATTGAATTGTGTTATTTTGGGGAGTTAATCATTTTTACAAGTTTGTACCTGTTTTCAAAACAAAATATATCCCTCTGCTGCCATAAAAAAATGTTTCATAGCAGCCTGTGACAAATCTGTACTGCACAGTCTTAAATCTTACAAGTGCTGCTAGAGAGTCAGCATAAACCTGTCTTTCATTGCGTCACTCTTTATAACCAGACCCTCCTGTACTTACATGGCAACTAAAATATCCAGTTAATGTAATGCCTTCATTAAATAAGATCATGGTGATATGCATAATACACCCAAAACCACACTTGGTACTGTGATTGATTAATTGAAAACAGACAGCTCATGTTGGTAGGAGAGGATTTATGTCAAATTCATAGATGATTTCTACACACAATCGTACATCAATAAACAGTACACTTCACAGATAACTTTTCCTACCCCTATATCATGTGAGGAAACTGATGAGTGTCTAACTACAATGGTCTAACTGCAGCGGTGCGCAAACTGAGGGCGCGACCCCCAGGGGGGGCACGAGACTGCCTGCGGGGGGCGCGCGGTTTACAGAGGCCCTGCTTGCTTTCCGAAGGCACTTAAATTAAGTGCCGGGGGAGCTGCAGGGCCTCTGTAAACCTTTACTTTCCTTGGCTCCACACGCGTCGCCATGGCAACGCGGCGGGTCATGTGACATCACGTTGCTATGGCAAAGTGACATCATGACGCCGGAGCCGACGCCGGAGCTGAGGTAAGTGGGGGTTAGGGAGGGCGCGGGGTGAGGTGACCGCCGGCAGTGGGGTGCAGGGAAAAAAGTTTGCCCCCCCTGGTCTAAAGTAGAAAACACAGAAATAGTATGTTTAGCTCAAGATGCCACTTACAGATGTGCAACATTCTTGCTTGCAAGTTTGGTCAAATGAAACGGAATTAAGGTCATATGATCTTCATATACTGTCATTGTCTCAGCATATTGGAATATTCTGTCAAAATGTTTGCACAATGTAACTGTTAGCGAAATTTGCAACGTTTGAGACATTTGCGAAGATCTTTTGCACATTTCTAATCTTAATGATACAAAGAATAGACTTTAGATTTTAATTCAGGATCTGTGACTTGAAGTCACCTTCAGACATGAAGTAAGGGCAGTGTTCGTAGTAAGGGCAGTGTTCGTAGTAAGGGCAACTTAGTTCCCTTTCCTTTCTTTAGAGGGTGAACTACTTCCCCTTCCTTTTTAAAACCAGCATGCACTGTTCTCACTCCAGACTATCTATTGCTTGCTATACAGCAGACACTGAAACAGTTGTGAAGTACTGTATGACTTGAGACCACTTTTAGGCAACTTTGGAAAATATACATGGAGCTGTGTATTTAGCAGACTCTACATCAGGGGCGTGCACAATTTTTTTGCTGCGCCCCCCGTGCCTGCTCTCCTCCTTGGTACGACCCCCCTCCTTACCTCGTGCAGTATCAAATGATGCAGCGGGGTCGTGTTATGTCACATGACCCATGGCGTCATTTGATGTCACGTTACCGTGGCAACCGTGACGTCACGACCCTGCAGCGTCATTTGATGAGGTCCTGGAGCCGGATGAACCTTGGTAAGTAGAGGTTGCAGAGGCCTTGCATGGTCCCCCGACATTTAATTTAAATGCCTGGGGGGATAGCGTGGGACATCTAAAACTGCCCGCGCCCCCCCTAGTTAATCTTGCGCTCCCCAGTTTGCGCACAGCTGCTCTACATCACTGTTTTTCAACCTAGATTGCACGCAAGTTTCAAATCATTTGAAAATGTTACCAAATGCAAAAGATTTTACAATGCATCTGATCTCAGATGCGCTATTAGAGAGGGATGAGGTGCCGCAGAATTTCACAATATAATTATAGGGCTCCTTAACCAAAAAAAGTTGGAAACCATTGCTCTATATAGTGGCTGTAAAACAATGTGTCAAGAAAGGCAACTAATTGGCAGATATAATGTGCATCAAGTAACCACTCCCCTAACTTAATTTTATTATTCCATATAAATGGTCACACAAAAAAAAAAAACATGCATGACACAAGTTAAACGATTTAGCTTCACATATTAAAAAAGGTAAAACAGGTTAAAAATACATTCTATTTGCACCAACTTTACACAAACAAGACAGTATGGGCGACAGATACATTGTCTCAGGTTTAAAGCACGACTATAACTTATTCTACCGCTTTCACATTATGGGGGGTCTGTATGAAAAACGCTTGCATTTGCGCCAAACAATAAACATCTGCGTCAATTTGTGAACAGTGACATATGTGTCATCCTTTCAAATCTTGCGTCTTGCATTCGACGCATATCTCCTTGGAGCAGAAACTACCGTCTTCTAACCGACACATTTATTTGGTGTAAAGACATAGGGAAACTGCATCATTTACAGGCGCAACTTTTGACACATTCATATAATATTGCAATGACTCTCTCCTCCCCTAAACACTTCCCAAACACTTCCGTCGCAAATGGGGACAACAATTGAGCCCAAAGCCCCTTGACACATTGACGATATTGCACTGCTTTTGGAACAATGCTCCAGTTTGCAACACTTAACACCCCCCCCTATGATTTCAATAAGGCCATACAGCTGCTGAAACCTAAATACTGTCACTTTTGGCAATTTCCCCTAGGACATTAACTGTGCAGGTCCTTGGTTCACATTGACAGTACTTGTCTGCATCAGATGCTGCTCTATTTCCAGCCTAGAGCTGCCAACTATGATAATACTCAAATCGTTGTTGTTCACTTAGTAACTATTCCCCCGAAAATGACATTAGTTTGTTGCCATTTCGATGGACGAAATGGAAAGCGTGAAACAGCATATAACTCTGGCATGTAAAACTCACCGACAGTGGCCACAGTGTCAAAGTCGTCCAGCTTGTACTGAGGCTGCAGCTCCGGGCAAGGGGGTGAGGCATGTCCACATACAGATAGCCCAAGGCAACCTGAGCTGGGGCTAGCAACTCCCCCATCACAGCTACCCTTCCCAGTACTTCTAGAGCCAGACCTGGCTTTCACCGACCCATCTGCAGCCGCCTCCATGGGAAGGTATCTAGTGATACAGTGTATAGGAGTGTCTACATACAGTATATGAGATGAGACAATGATCCAACCGAGATTCAATTTCTCCAGGGAAACTGCGGATAAATAAGCACCATCTGATCAGGAGACGACTAACCCCTTCACTGCAATACCCCTGGATTGTGGTGTACCCCTCCAAAAAAATGTTTGCAAACAAATTGTATAAGACCAATGAGAGAAAAAAAAAGTTTGAGGAGGTTGGTTGTGTTTATAACTAAGCACAGATCAATTGCAGCCCCGAGTGCAGCCGGGTGGCGCCGATAGCTGTTTGTCTTTAGCAGTTTGCAATCCTGGTTTGCCCCCCTTCATTGCGCCTGGCAATGTGCAATTCTGTATGCCACTGCCTTTGCCCTCTTGCACTGTTCAACGGTGATCTGCAGCAACAGCTTCCTTCTCCAGCGCAATGGATAGCCACCATAAAAAAACACAAAAGCAACAGCACGCACCGCCTACAAGGTCACAGATGCAGCACAATTACAAAAAATATATATATATGTGGTCGTTCGGGCCGGGACACAACTGAGATGAACAAGTCACAGGAATCCAGTGTCACGAAAATGCAATGCTACAAATTACACGGGGAAACAGCAGCAGCACCACGTTCCGGTCCATCTCCCGCACTGCCCTGCTCAGAAATCCCCACGCCAACCTGAACTGACCTATAGCTGAATGCGAACAGCCCAGAGTCCCCACCTGGTTGGTTCTGAGTGGGTGACGTCACAATAAGAGAAAGGAATGGGGAAGACTTGACTTCCCTCTGCTAGTCTAGCCGGAGTTGTTTTCCTGAGTCAATGTATTTGTGTTTCCCTCTCCAGTTGCTGCATGGTGTTCTTTCTTATTTCTCCTTCTTCTTTTGTCCTTTACCTCCCACCCCACCCCACCCCTCACTTTTTGTTCTCACTCTGTTTGTTTTTTTCTAAGACCACGGAGAATGCCTAAACGACGGGCAAAAAAAAAGACCAACACAGAAATGACAGAATGACAGGACTCTCTCTCTATCCAGTTTTACCACACCGCCGTTTCGCCTCCCCCTGCCCTCCCTGCAGATTCAAACCGCAGCTCGTTCAGGCAAGGACAGAAGCCAAGAAGAGGCGGTCTCTCTCAAGAATGGCACCTCCCATTCCTAAAATTGCTGCCACTGCCTCTTGCTTTGTGCTGCTTCTCTTTCAGATCCTGCCTGGCACTTTGCTGAGGACACAGGGGCAGGGCATGTTTAATGCAAAGGCCAACCCAGAGGCAGCGGGAGGGTGGGATTCTCTCTTTTTCCAGCCCAGAAACTGCCCAAAGAGGTGGAGATATGAATGTCATAGGACACGGGGGGGGTGGGACTTTCACCTGGGTAGGACGTTCTTTTGTGTCTTTGTGTATGGGAGGCTTTCTTAACCCTTTTATTATTTGAGGTTTTTCACATCCAATATCCGCTAATCTTTTGCAGATCCTTCTCCTTTATGTTGCGTTAAAGACTTGCATGAAAGACTGCTGCAGCACAATAAAACTGAATAAGATTAACCCCTTCACTGCCAGAGGAGAGGATGCTGAGCATAAAGATGCAATGTGTTGTCCTTTCTGGCACAGAAGTGGTTAATATTAAGCGTAGTACAGTATTAGTAAGGGTTATTAAAGCAAGGTGCAGTCCCTTCCAAATAATTTTTTCCTGGGGAAACTTAAAATTTGCACCCCAGTTGTATAAAAAAAATAAGATAAATAATAAAATAAACAGTGGTGTAGCTATCGGGCTGCTGGGGGTGCGGCCGCACCCCAGAGTGACACAAAATAAAAATAATAGGGCGCCAAAATACCAGACAAAAAAAAGAAAAATAATTTAACAAAAAGACATATAAATAAAAAATAATACAGTAGAGTCCTGGTTATCCAGGATAACCAATAAAATCCGACATTTGCACCCCTCTTTCACTACCAGGCTTGGCAGTGGTGGGGGCACAGCTTGAGCGGGGCGGCACAGGAGTCAGGGAGCAGATCGGCAGTAAAAGACAATGTTAGCGGAGGGAAGACGTTGAGGCAGCGGGTGGCTTGGCTGTGGCAGACGAAAACATCAGATCGGAGCAGGAGCACAGGAGACGGCAGGGGAGGTACGCGCTGTAACACCGGAATTTGACAGGCATCTGACTTTTCGGCGCCTTACTTCCGGTGCCAGTGTTACAGCTCGTACTTCCCCTGCCGTTGCCTGTGCTCCGATCTGATGTCTTCGCATGCAACTGCCAAGCCACCGCCACCCGCTGTCTCAACATCTTCCCTCTGCTGACATCGTCTTCTACTGCCGCTCCCTAATAATATTATTAACCACATCAAGTACAAAACAAAATTTTACCTAAATCTACTACCATACTATGGGGCCTATGTTAGCCTCGATAAGTCACTTATCGAGGCCTTTTCGCCAAAAAGACCTACTGCTATTCAGTAAGCCTCGATAAGTGGCCGATAAAAGGCATTTTCGGCATTTTTTTTCTCCAAAATAAAAACCGTCAGGTTAGCCACGATAAGCAGAGAAGGAGAAGAACTGGAAGAGCACTACTGTAGGTATCAAAAAAGTAGAAAGGAGGGTGCGTATCCCATTAAAAGATTATTTATTGGTCATGGAAAAACAGGGCAATGGAGAGCCCTACCAACGTTTCACGCTTCACAGAGCGCTTTCTCAAGGTATTGTATTGTATTGTATGTCTTTATTTATATAGCGCCATTAGTGTACATAGCACTTCACAGTAGTAATACATGTGGTAATCAAATAAATAACAGATAATATAAATAACAGATCATGGGAATAAGTGCTTTAGGCATAAAAGTAACATTTCGGAAGAGGAGTCCCTGCCCCGAGGAGCTTACAGTCTAATTGGTAGGTAGGGAGAACGTACAGAGACAGTAGGAGGGAGTTCTGGTAAGTGCGTCTGCAGGGGGCCAAGCATTATGTATCGTGTTTAGAATATCCACAGTGCTATTCATATGCTTCTTTAAGCAAGTGTGTCTTAAGGTGGGTCTTAAAGGTGGATAGAGAGGGTGCTAGTCGGGTACTGAGGGGAAGGGCATTCCAGAGGTGTGGGGCAGTCAGTGAAAAAGGTTTAAGGCGGGAGAGGGCTTTAGATACAAAGGGGGTAGAAAAAAGACATCCTTGAGAAGAACGCAAGAGTCTGGATGGTGCATACCGAGAAATTAGGGATGAGATGTAAGGAGGGGCAGAAGAATGTAAAGCTTTAAAAGTGAGGAGAAGAATGGAGTGTGAGATGCGGGATTTGATCGGAAGCCAGGAGAGGGATTTCATGAGGGGAGATGCTGAGACAGATCTAGGAAAGAGTAGAGTGTTCTGGCAGCAGCATTTAGGATAGATTGTAGGGGAGACAGGTGAGAGGCAGGAAGGCCGGACAGCAGGAGGTTACAGTAATCAAGACGGGAGAGAATGAGGGCCTGAGTCAGAGTTTTAGCAGTCGAACAACAGAGGAAAGGGCGTATCTTAGTTATATTGCGGAGGAAAAAGCAACAAGTTTTAGAAATGTTTTGAATGTGAGGGGCGAATGTGAGAGAGGTGTCGAATGTGACCCCTAGGCAGCGTGCTTGGGCTACTGGGTGAATGATTGTAGTTCCAACAGTAATGTGGAAGGAGGTAGTAGGGCCAGGTTTGGGAGGAAGTATGAGGAGCTCTGTTTTAGCCATGTTGAGTTTAAGGCGGCGGAGGGCCATCCAGGATGATATAGCAGAGAGACATTCAGAAACTTTGGTTTGTACAGCAGGTGTAAGGTCAGGTGTTGAAAAGTATATTTGTGTGTCGTCGGCATAGAGGTGATAATTAAACCCAAAAGATGTTATTAGGTCACCTAGAGAGAGTGTGTACAGAGAAAAGAGAAGAGGTCTCAGGACAGAGCCCTGGGGTACCTCCACAGAGAGATCAATAGAGGAGGAGGAGGAGGAGGTGTTAGCAGAAGAGACACTAAAAGTACGATGGGAGAGGTAGGATGAGATCAAGGATAGAGCTTTGTTCCGAATACCTAGAGTATGGAGAATGTGGAGGAGAAGAGGGTGGTCCACGGTGTCAAATGCTGCAGAGAGGTCAAGTAATATGAGCAGAGTGTAATGACCTCTGTCTTTGGCAGCATGGAGATCGTCAGTTATTTTAGTGAGGGCTGTTTCGGTGGAGTGAGCAGTGCGGAAGCCAGATTGTAGAGGGTCTAGGAGAGAATAGGTGTTGAGAAAATGGAGCAAGCGAGAGAATACAAGACGTTCAAGTAGTTTAGAGGCAAAAGGCAGGAGGGAGACAGGTCGATAGTTAGAAAGACAGGTAGGGTCAAGCTTGCTGTTTTTGAGTAATGGTATGACTGTTGCATGTTTGAAGGAGGATGGAAAGGTTCCAGAGCAGAGGGAGGAGTTAAAGATGTGTGTAAGCGTAGGGATTATAGTAGGAGCTAGAGGTTTTAGGAGATGGGAGGGAATGGGGTCAAGAGGGCAAGTGGTAGAGGGAGAAGAGGAGATCAACAGCGACACATCCTCCTCTGAGACAGTGGAAAAAGACTCAAGGAAGGCAGGAGGAGAGTTAGGAAGAGGTGTAGGATGGGGGGAAGAAACAGAGGGGATGTTCTGCCGTATGGATTCCACCTTTTCCTTAAAATAGTCAGCAAAGTCCTGAGCGGAGATGGAGGAAGGAGAGGCAGCTGAGGGTGGTTTGAGTAGAGTATCAAAGACAGAGAACAGTCGGCGTGGGTTAGACGTGTGCATGTTGATTAGTGCAGAAAAGTAGACTTGTTTAGCTTGCGAGAGGGCAGAGTTGAAACAGGATAGCATAAATTTGTAGTGAAGGAAGTCTGCGAGAGTGTGACACTTCCTCCAGAGGCGTTCAGAGGAACGAGTGGATGAACGCAGCATGCGCGTGTGGGAATTTAGCCAGGGTCTAGGGTTAGAAGGGCGAGGGCGGCAGAGAGAAAGCGGGGCATGTAGATCAAGAGAGGAGGACAAGACAGAGTTGTACTTTCTGACCAGGGTATACATATCACAACTTTATTAACATATATATATAGACACAGAATGACATAACCAGCCAATACTCACAGCTCACATGCGATCCACCCACTTTGATTGCTAATGTTCTTCTGATGTGTATATACCTAATCAGTATATTCAGACACAGAGACGTCAGTGACTAACTCCGCCCCCAACTACCAATCCGGAGACATGCGTGGTCTAGCAACCCCCAGTAGTACGCGCTTGCGCAGTAACCAACTGAGGGAGAGTCCTCAATGTCAATGGAGGCCGTGGGGCGTGGGGAGAGCGCGTCATCAAATGGCCCTGACTGTATACCTCACTGGGGCTCTAAGTGCGTGCGCAACTGCGCTCTGCAAGACACTAGTCCCTCCCCGCAGTGGGAGCAGACACAGTGAGCTCCGGATCATCAGCGGAGTGCGCTTGCGCAATACCAACCATCGCGTCAGAGGCTCACAGAATACCCCAAGTGCGGGGTGGGAGAATGAAAAGCCAGAGCGCAGAATTATGCGCAGCACAGAGGGTGAACACATAGTGTGCTGTGAAATACAAACACATAACATTATTAAAATCAATAAACTTAAAATATATATTAACAAAGAAAACATATTTGTAGAACCCCCCTGTCTTAATCTCTTCTAAATGATGTTAATCGACCAGAAGGGGTAAATAAAAACTATCACTTGACATATGTACAGTATAGTCAAACCAACATCCTGATTTGTTTAGGGAGCTGATGATGGTGAGTAAATAGAGTGGATATAGAATGGCAAGCAAAGAACATGAAATTGAGTGGAGAAACCTAATATAATGTGATGATAAGATGTTATTTGTCAAGTGTGACCCATAGAAAGTTATTTTCCCATTTGATCAGTTCTAGATGTTTAAGGAGATCACCACTGTCTCTTATATAAGATGGTAAATGTTGCACAAAATCCTGCAAGTATGTATCCACATATCTGGAAACACCATCTCCCGAAGACCCAATGCTAGAGACTATTGACCTCCCAGGAGGGGAGACCAGAGTCTTATGGATCTTCGAAGATGGTGAAAAATTGGGATAACCGGGTGTTCCTTATATAGAAAATTAATTTCCTTTTGATCAAGTACACCCAAAATCTGCCCAAGCTCCAGTAGTAATTTTAGTTCTCTCAAAAAAGATTCAGTGGGGTCTCCTGTGAGTCTAATATATGAGGTGAGATCTCCCAGTTGCCTGAGGGCCTCATCTCTATAAGAGTTGCTTTCTAGGATCACAATGGCCCCCCCTTTGTCCGCCCCCTTGATAACTATATTTTTATTACTCTGTAGGGTACTGAGTGCTGTTTTCTCATCTTTAGTGAGATTGCTTGTGGCCAAAAAGACCTACAGCTACTCAGTAAGCCTCGATAAGTGGCCGATAAGAGGCATTTTTGGCATTTTTTTTCTCCAAAAAAAAATCGTCAGGCTAGCCGCGATAAGCCACTTATCGGCAGGTTTTCATATTCAAGTAATTCTAGTAGCCTCGAGTAGGTTATTGGGGCTATTCGAGACTCTAAAATGACGATTTCCTCTGAAAATCCTCCCACCAGGAAAAGTTGGTGTGAAGGTGGTGAGAACCTGCCGATAAAGTGGCAAGAGAGAACTTAGAAAAAAAGTAATATATGGGTATGATATACCACTATGCCAATCAATGGGTACAGAGTGGGTATAGTGGATCCAGGCTGGGTGGTTAGGCCTTCTGGGTGGGTAGCGGGGGATGGGGGTTAATCCCTTAATTACTATAGCAGTTATTAACCACTAAGGGGTTAAGGGCCATTAGATGGTATTTTGTCTTGTATTCTTTCTGGTATCGGAGGACATGGACCTGGAGTATGCTGACGAAGACACCATTCATGATGGCAGGGGTAAGTTGAACGTTTTATTTATGCTGGCTGGCTAATGTTTGATTCTATAATGGGCAAATGCACTATTATCCATATGTGATAATAGTAATTTTGCCCATTATTATACTGTATTTGTTTGATAACGGGGCCTATATCTCGGGAAGCAGGGATTCCCCGAACCTCAAATCAACGCGGTTCTGCTCCGGAAATACCCTGCTCATCTACACTAGTATTACATTTTATATTAAAACCTTTTGATCGCTGGCGAGATATGCACAGGGAGAGGCGGCAACTCTCTCTGAAGCTGAAAGAAATCGCCGGGTAAGGCCTTTTCAGAGAGGCAATCATCATGTCACCGGCTACTCGCCAGGTAAGCGAGGTTTAGCCCTGTTTCCCCCCCTCTCTGGAAGATGTACTGCTGGCTACTGCTGTCTGTGGTGTGTGCATACCTGTGAGGGTCCAGGAGAGCTGAGTGGTCCGCGATGGTGTGGGGAACAGGACAGGCTTTTGGTGATCTTTAGGTTCCTCTCAGAGGTGTCAGCGCCTCCAGCTCTAGTGGGCTCCAGGGTTCCCAGAGACAGTCCCCACCAGAGCAGACTTCTCCTACACCCCTGCCCAATAGACTGTAGACTCAGGCAGTGGTATATAAAAAGGGATGCTTTATTGAGACATCCACAGTGGATGGTATTACAGCGAATGCAGAGTAGATTGATCTGGGTCCCAGACTTCTGGATGATGCTTGGCTCTCTGATAGCATTGAGGCCTCTGATCTCTCTCTCAGTCAGCCCATGAGGGACTGCCTGGCATGTCCAGGAGGAGCAGCACAATCTCCCTAGGAGGGGTGGAAGAGAACTCCCTATAATTTTGCACTTCCTCTCTGAGATACCAGAAGGGAAGGGCACAAGGTCTGCACCACTATTGGCTATACACAGACCGTGTGCACCACCACTCCCGTCACTCAGATTCAGCATGAGGGGGGTCTATGCCCTTAGGATAGCCTGCCACAGCCTGTAGCTACTAAGGACTTACGTGACAGGAGGCAGAGAGGCAGTCTGGACTAGCTATGGCTACACTCTCCCTTGGGTGGAAAATTCCATGTCCTCACTGGAACTAATTTGATGCACCATCCATCACTTGGGAGCCTGCAATGTAGTAAAAGATTACACATATGATGGTACAATATTAACCAGAATACATTCACTGATAGCAATGACCCACATCATCCACTGGTTACAGCAATGATATTTCTAACTCTTCAAACATGAAGAGTATGGGTTCACTACTTGTAATATTTAGGATCAGGCTTTTGAATTATCCATCCCTCAAAATCATTTACTCACATAGAATACACCTTAGGGGCACCAGCTTGCTGTCGGACTTCTACCCTACCCTCTCCATGAATATACATATCCCTATAAGCCATAATGGAGCATATACGGGAATCAGTAACAAATTCCTTGACACTAGTTTTAGATTGGAGGTAATCAGTGACTGCCAACTTGAGTCAATCATGCCGGTTGTCATGAATTTCTTACATGATCGGTTTGGGTACATAAGGGAGGTCGTACCAGTGAGACTGACGGTACCGGTTTCTCATTGCCCTGTCAGCTCGGCTAAGCCTTAATATCTTTCAAACAGCTCCCTGGCCAGGTAAGACCCAAAACTTAGGCTCATTAGGGTACACCTCCTGGTATAGAATGGAAGGGCCCTTGGGTGTCCTAACTCCTAAATTTATTTCTCCCAACCGCATATGGACGGCTCAAGCGGTGTCCTCTGGGGAGAATGAGCCTTCCTCCCACCAATAATCCACTATGGCCCCATCAACTAGTACGAACCTGGTCCAATCCATGCTGGTGACATAGCCTTTGAACATAGGGTCCCATCACTGAAGAGGTTCCCCGTACAAAGGTTCAGCCCTCGGACTACTTGGCCTGGTACATACCTGGGAGGATACTCCTGATGTGTTAGATTGCTGATATTGTGGAGACTCCCTGAAAGATCTAAAAGACTCCGGTGATTTAGACACTGAATTATGAATGGGTGCTGGTGGTTCTCCCTTTGAGTCATCAGAGCTGCTATGCCCCCTCCCAAAAAAACAATCCCCCAAGTCAGGGGATAACACAAGGGACACATCATCACACGGGATCCGTGAAAGCACAAAGGTGGAAGTGGTAGGATCAATAGCAGTGGCCTGGGCAGGGGCAGGAGTGAGTAGGGCCGGTGACTGGGGCCTAGCAATGTCCATGACTTGTCCATATTGTGTGGGCTTACCACGGCCTCGTGTATGTGGTAGCGGAGTGACCTCAGGGGTCCGGTGACCCCTTACAATGGGCCACATAGCGCGGGCATCAGAAGGTATCAGTCCCAGACTCACCACTGTTGGCGCTAGTGGTGGTTCAGTAGGCTCCGAAGACGCCATCTTGGCGACGTCAGTATGATGCGACAGTCGCGCGAGAGTTCCAGGGAGGCACAAGCCCGGCAGCGCAGAGGACGTCATGTACATCACCCTGCGGAACACCGAAAAAGGCCCCGCCTGGCTCCTCATCCGGAGAGGCCGAAACAGAATTCTGCTGGAAGTAAGAGGTAGGAGCCTCACCCATCCGAAGGTAGGGGACGTCCTTCGATTCCTCTGCAAGCAGGTCCTGAACAACACCGGCATCTTCCTTAGGCGTGGGACTTCTCCGGATCTCCAGCAGCACCACGGCCCTCTGGACGGATGACTCGGAGCTGGAACGTTGTCGCGGGACGCAGGTAGGTGATGGTCTCTTCTCTACAGGTCCCGTACAGCAGATGTCATCTTCTGGGACGGGTGGGGACATCTCCGCCAGGATGCGATGTCGTGGTGATTCACTTGCCCGGACGACCAGTTGTATGGAGCTTGCCTACTCCTGGGCCGACTGGGGAACCGCACATTACATACCTGGGGAAGTCCTCTTACCCTCCCGGTCGTCGGGCACAGTTGACACAGCTTTATGCTTGGTTAAGGCACTCGGGCCCACGACATCCTCCGCGACATAGAGGTCAGGGTAGACCGGAGTAGATGAGGCGGCAGGCCAAGCGATAGGGACCGCAGTAGGACGTACCGTAGGGGCCGCACCGGCTGGTGTGGAGGCCCTGGCAATGGGTACAAATAGAGCAGATAGCTCAGGGCTGGCAGGCCTCATGTAGTAGGCCCCGCAATGCTGGCATCAAGCACTTAGGCTGACGTCGCCTCCGGGGAGCCAGCATCGTGGGCAGAGACACTGCAGATGGATCTGGCCGTTTGCCTGGATGACCAGATAACCTCCAGGGAGATTATAGTTGGCAATCTCCAAGACATCAATACTTTTGCTTGTAGCCATTGAGGTAGTATACAGAGAGGGTTTGTATAGTTGTTACTCACTCTTGCTCAGCTCCATGGAACTGAGGTGGGTGCAGCAGGTTGCGGACGCCTCCCAGATCAAGAGTAGGCTCTGATTGACTGGTTAGGTTTTGCTCCTCCCCTGGGTGGAATTTGGGCAGTGCTGAGTAGAGTGTGACATAGCTCCGGCTGAGCCAGTCACTTCGAGGGGCAATGCCCGGATGTGGCGCCGAAAGCTTGCAACTGATTTGCAGAAAAGTTTGCAACTTGGCTTTGCATCCCATGCGGTCCCGTTTTTCTGGCGGGAGCACCATTTTGGATACTGTAGAACCTACAGACATGCGGTGGACGCCATTTATGGGTGCACCCCCATAAACAGAATTAGTGTGCGTTGGTACTGAAGGGTCCTTACGGTACACTGTAAGGGCCCTGGCCCATGTTCAAATAACAGAATGAAGGGTAACATGCTCCCCGGTACCATACCCTTGGGGTGCGCCCCATCTGGCACTGTACATAGTGGACAGGTACACACGGTTCTTTTGGTACACTAAAAGGCTGTCCTGTGGCTGTCTTGGATACGGTGAAGGGTGTCCATGCTCCCCGGTGACATGCCCTCGAGGTACGCCCCAATAAAGTTATTTCATAGGTAAGGGTCTAGGCAGCCCCCTCCCTGGTTATGCCTCAGGGAGAGACTCCCCCCTTCCTTAACGCAGATGGGTGCTCGGGGTCCCTGGAGTAGCATCAGGGGGCCAGCCCTGGCCTATTTCACTTCCAGCTGCCAAGTCTCTGAAAGCCTGTCCTGTTTCTGCCATCTCAGCAGCGCCATCAATTGTAGCCCTGTTTCCCCCCTCTCTGGAAGATGTGCTGCTGGCTACTGCTGTCTGTGGTGCGTGCATAACTGTGAGGTTCCAGGAGATCTGGGTGGTCCTTGATGGTGTGGGGAACAGGACAGGCTTTTGGTGATCTTTAGGTTCCTCTCATCAGGGTGTCAGCGCCTCCAGCTCTGGTGGGCTCCAGGGTTCCCAGAGACAGTCCCCACCAGAGCAGACTTCTCCTACACCCCTGCCCAATATACTGTAGACTCAGGCAGGGGTATATAAAAAGGGATGCTTTATTGAGACATCCACTGTAGATGGTATTACGGCGGATGCAGAGTAGGTTGATCTGAGTACAAGACCTCTTGATGATGCTTGGCTCTCTAATAGTATTGAGGTCTCTGATCTCTCTCTCAGTCAGCCCATGAGGGACTGCCTAGCATGTCTCACTCCCAGTTGGGAGGGGCAGCACACACCTCCTTTCCCTAGGAGGGGTGGAAGATAACTCCCTATAATTTAGATTTTCCTCTCTGA
The DNA here is from genome assembly GCF_040206685.1 of Ascaphus truei. Lineage (NCBI taxonomy): Eukaryota > Metazoa > Chordata > Amphibia > Anura > Ascaphidae > Ascaphus > Ascaphus truei. The sequence continues at coordinate 98,076,641 of NC_134485.1, read as the reverse complement.
GACACCAGAAGGGGATGGCACAAGGTCTGCACCACTATTGGCTATACACAGACCCTGTGTCACCAGGGCCATCTTAACAACATTAGGGGCCCCTCGGGCAAGCAGTGCACGGGGCCCTGCCTACACTGTCGCTCCCAGCCTCTCATGCGCTCACTAGCAGCAGCAGGCACCGGAAGTGCTGCACTGCTAGGCTGCAAGCGGTTTTGACGCAAGCGGGTGCCGGGTGGGCGGAGAGCGAGCGGAGCCGGGCCGGGGTGCCGGGCGGGTTGAGTGCGAGTGGAGCCTGGAGTGAGTGGAGCCGTGGTGCCGGGCGGGGGGAGAGTGAGTATTGTTGCCAGGTGGCTTGTCCAAAAATACTGGACACAGTAATGAAAGGTGCGATGCACTCGAGAATCGTTGGTGGGAAAGAATGTTATTTATAAATGACCTGACTGTTATGTCATTAGTTCTAAATTTCACTCCAAGTATTCACCAATTTGCACCAATCTATATTCTATTTCGTAAAAAATCTGGGGAGGAGTCTTGGGAGGGAGCGCCCTTCCGAGAATTGTTTTAGGAAATAGAATATGAAATAGTGCAAATTGGTGCATGCTTGGAGTGAAATTTAGAACAAATGAGGTAATGGTCAGATCATTTATAAATAACTGACCTGCAGTCATACTGTACATGGCGAGCAATACTGATCTTACTGCTCCTCCCACAAATTCCAAGATTGTTGCACCCCCTCCTCATCCCCTCTCTCTCTCTCTCTCTCTCTCTCTCTCTCTCTCTCTCTCCCCCTTGTCTTCTCACCCTCCCACCCCGCTTTGTCCTCTCACCCCTCCCTTCATCCTCCCTCCCTTCATCCTCTGTTACCCCCCATCCCTTCATCCTCTCAACCCCCCCCCCCCCTTGTCATTATCAGTACAGTAGCTTTCAAATTTAGACTTCAAAATCCAGCTTTAAATTGCATATTAAATCATGCTATTGAATAAGTAATCTGCTCTGCCTTCTTGGGGATGATCAGTAAGTAAGAGTGCTGCAGAGATTGCAATGCTGCTGTGATGAGAATTGAGTTATGGAGCCTTTCTGAGAATTTACAATGGTGGTTATTTTTAATAGATCTTGAAAATGGGAAGACTGTTAGTATAGTAAAAGAAAAGTAAGGGTGAGTGAAAAATTAAACAAAGTTGCCAGTACTGTATGTACTGTCTGTCACAACACACACACACAGACACACACAGACATTCACTCACTCACACACTCACTCAAACACACTGAGGCACACACATATACAGGCAGGACACAGGACACAGACAGAAAGACAGACACACTGAGACACACACATACACTCACACACAGATACACACACATTGAGACACACATTGAGACATATATACACACACATACACACTCACACACACACACACACACACACACACACACACACACACACACACACACACACACACACACACACACACACACACACACACACACACACACACTGAGACATATATATATATATATATATATACACACACACTCATTCAAACACACACACATTGAGGCACACACATATACAGGCAGGACACAGGTCACAGACAGAAAGACAGACACACTGAGACACACATATACACTCAAACACAGATACACTGAGACACACACTGAGACACACACACATATACAGACAGCACACTGAGACACACTGAGACACACACACACAGCCTCACCTCTCTGCTGCATGCTTTTCCTCCGCTCTTTGGCCCCACACCCCCAGGCTCCTGCCACCTCTCGATTGGCTGAATTACACAGCAGCAACCAATCAGAAGCTGCCCAGCCCCCTAGCAGCAGTAGCCCTGCTCTATCCGGTATTATCTCTCAAATATCGGCCACCTGGCAACCCTAAGAGCGAGCCGGGGTGCCGGGTCGGGGGAGAGCATTGGTGGGCATGCATGGGCCGGGTGCGTGGGGCCCCCTATGCTGTGGGGCCCCCGGGCAACTGCCTAGCGTGCCCATACGTTAAGATGGCCCTGTGTGTCACCACCACTCCTGTCACGCAGAGATTTAGCATGAAGGGGGTCAATACCCCTAGGATAGCCTGCCACAGCCTGTAGCTACTAAGGACTACGTGACAGGAGGCAGAGAGGCAGTCTGGACTAGCCATGGCTACAGAGGCTTTCTAAATACTGTGATAGCAACGCTAAAAAAAATGGCGAATTAAACAGCCCGGCGATTTTTTTTATGAAGGCTAATACTGCAGGGGTGCGCAAACTTTTCTTCATGCGCAACCCTGCCTGCTGTCCTCGGCACCACGCCCCCCCACCCCCTGCTCGGCCCCAGCGTCAAATGTTTTGCTGGGTCATGTTATATCACGTTGCCATGGTAATGTGACGTCACGTGACCCCACAGCGTCAGTTCACGCCGGGTTACCATGACGACGCGTTGCTGGAAGGTAAGTGTGTTATTGAAGCATTGCGCTGTCCCACGGCATTTAATTTAAATGCCTGGGGTGAGATTGCAGGACCTCTATAACTGCTGACCCCCCCTGAAAATCTAGCGCCCCCCAGTTTGCACAACCTTAGCATAGGCCCCTATATTTCATGTTTCCCAACTGGACCTTATATACAAAATGGTGTTACTGTGTATCGATAATTACTGAAATATGCAAATATTACATTATGACAGCAGACATTCGACATCCGTACCCTATTCACTCAACCTATAATACCCACCTTGACACCTTCCAACCTGATTTGGAGCAGTATAAATATATAAATGATATATATTAGGCCTAGATAACAAACTTAATCAAACCAATCCTGCTACTAAAATATTGTTATTTCACACAACAAATGTAGCAAAAAATGAATACTCCTTGACTGAATAACAAATGATGTACCTCCAATAGACCATTAAATAAACTAGCTCCTTGAATTGGTAGCCTTAGAATGTATTTGAAATAACATATAGAGTGTCTATATGTTTAATCATATTTGGGTAATTCCCCTCCAAAAAATAAAGTAGACCTGAACTTACAATTCAGTTGACATCAGTTTCAATTTATTTTGGGAACAATGTTTCAGGCCCACACAGGACCTTTCACCGCCTCATTAAAGGTCCAATGTGGACCTGGAATCTTGTTCTCTTTTGTTCCCAAAATAAATTGAAACTGATCTCAAATTAATTGGAACTAGAGTTCTACTTTATTTTTAGGACGAACTGCCTAGCTTTTCAATTTTTGTATGCATACTACGTTGGCCACATATTTTGGTTCTTTCACCTATTGAAGTTTTTTTCCCTTATCTTTTTTTCTATTTTAATCATATTTGGGGCCAATTCTTAGATCTCTTTCATGTACTTATGCTTTTTCATTATATATTTTTGTTCTTATCAATAAAATATACATTATACAGTAAATAGAGATTCTGGTATTCAGTATTTATTTACATTTTTGTAAAATTTGTGTTTATTTTATTTTGCAGGGGTTTTTGTCTTATTAAAAAAAAAGGTTGCAATGCTTCAGTGCCTGGTAATTTTTATAGGTTTGGTAGCAAAAGAGCCTTCCTTTCCATGGCATCCTTACTAGAACAATGCATCCTGTGGCTGTTTCTAGCTTCTCTTCATCATAGTCCTGCTGCCTCCAAAGATACTGTAGACAAGGGGTTCTCTACTCTAGTCCTCAAATGCTCTCCCCCCAAACAGGTCAGGTTTTTTAGGATATCCCAGCTTTAGCACAGGTATCTCAATCAGAGGCACAGTTGAAGAGCCACCTGCGCTGAAGCAGGGACTGATAGAGCCCCATGTGCTGAAGCTGGTATAACCTGAAAAACTGACCTCTTAGTTGGACTTGAGGACCAGAGTTGAGCACCCCCGCTATGGACTCTTGGATAAACAACTGGTTTAACCGGATTATTTCAGGCGGCTTTAGAAACTACATGTCCAAGTAAAGCCAGACATCCGGTACAGGTAATTATACTTCCAGGAATACAAGCCTGATTCCAGATTGAGTAGTTAAAATAAGTGTCTCATTTACAGTGCTGGCCTTTAAAAAAAAAATGGTACAATACGTTTTAGTGTGTTATGTTTTATTCACCATTTATTTTTGGAACATTAGATAGGATAATTTCTGCACTAAAAGAGTTAATAATATATCATAACAATGTTTAGTCATATTTTGAAATAATTGCAATGCCATTCTCTGCAATTATGCATCACTGATTTTTGTAAAGTCTATTAACACACATATTCCCAGATAGCTCAAACTCCTACATCAACCACATCATGAATATATATTTATGCCAAAATGAGTGCTACTGAGCGTGGCAAATGTATACAACAGAAGACGGATGCCCAATGCTACATCAAATTGACAAAACATATATGGTAATGAGTATAAAGTTTAAATACTTGAATAATTATAGTAATTACTTGTTTTTTTAGTTAAACGCTTTGGCCAAAGCGTCGTAAGCCTGCATACCAACGTCACGGTAAACCAAAAATGCAGGTCCAACACTAAAACTGTGAACCCTTCCTGTTACCTCTGTATGAGGGGAAGGAACTGCAGTGAGTCCTGTCCATTCAGCTAGTTGCCAGAACCTCCCAAGTTAAAAAGGTTGGGAGGGGCGAGCTCTGGGGGGAGGTGCCACCTAACCTCCATAGACTGTTACCAGTCAGAAACTGATTAACACACTGTGCCGATGGGGAGTATTTGGCCAGGGATTAAAGGGGTTACACCCCAATTGGCCACCCCCTGACCTCACCAGGGAGACAAGGGGTTAACTGGGCTGAGGTCCAGAAATGTGATTTAACCCTTGTTATAACATGAAAATGCGTATTCCCCTGTTCCCAGGTTTTATTGTTATATCAGTGTGTGCGTCACACACACACTAGGATCCCTCCGGGAGTACAAGGTTTAATAGTTCTTTAATGATTATAGCCCTTTGTGTAATTTTTCCGCCTTTTCAGGCACCATTTTGCAGGGTCCCATAGGCCGCCATTAGGGCTCAATGCATTCTAATGGCGAATCTTGCTGTTTTGGTCCTGTTTCCTGTGAAGACCAGTAGATGGCGTCCGAGAGGAGGAGCGGCGGTTTCCCATTGTAAGTCAATGGGCCCATTGACTTCAATGGAGATTCCTCGAAGGAGCTTTCCAGGAACGAGTTGGCTGCCGTCCAAACCGCAAAACCGCAAAGCGGATACTTTTTCTAAAAGAGAGCTTTGATCACTTATTAGCCAAGTTCAACGACAAGTGGCGTGGGAATAAACAGTTCTAGAGCACCTAGAAATAAAATTATTTTTGCCCCTAGTTCCTAGGCCTCCCCCCACTCGACCACCACCGGGTCCCCGAATCCTGAACCCCCGATAAGGGTCGAACCGAGAAGAGTGGGTCACGCCATAGGTTCCAATGGCGGCGGCAGAAACAGTTCAAGAAAATGGCTAAGTGTGAAAAGCTGAAATTTAGGAATCCATAGCTCCGGTTCCGGAGGGTCCAGAGGGCCAGGGTTTGGGGTACCTGTAGTCACTGCTCCGGCATCGCTGCAGAACCATCCTTGACCCTCCTTGGACCAACCTGACGGAGTATGGACCCCCTTGAAAGTTCGGGACTTTTCCCATAGACTTCAATGGCGGCCAATTTCCGTTGACCGGCTATGGCGGAAAACCCCATTGACTTCAACGGCAGCGTGGCCCCGTTGAAAGTCTATGGCGGCGGATTCCCATAGCTGCCAGTGGCGGCGGTTTGCCATTAAAGGTCTATGGCGGCGAAGCCCGTTGTTTTCAATGGGGATTTAGTGAAAAACCGTGATTTAATTTACAGCGGAGATTATTGTATTAAAATAGGAAACGGTTTAAGGTGTATTTGTGTAACTCCAGTTCCGAGGGTCGTAGCAAGTCGCAAATTGGACCCTAGGGTGTCCCAGTTCCGGCATTGAGAACTGGGAAGTTTGGACCCGCTGGACCCAACGGAACCGGATATTTTAATATGTTTGTGTTTTATTCTTAACACTGTGTCCCCAGGTAGGGACAGAAACCAGAGGGAATTCCTTTGGCCATAAGTTAGCAGATGGCCAGGGAAGCGCCCTAATGTCTAGAATTTAAGTGCTGTTTAAAGGAGTTTATCACCTACACTGTTTACAGGAGGGCGGAGATGACTCAAACCAGAGCAGGCTATAAGTGTCCCATTTCACACCTTACAACAAAGGGTTTCCTGCCAGAAATTCCGTTTAGTAGACTGGCTGGCATTCCATGCAATTGCATTGATGCAAATGTGGGGCTGCAGAAATGAGACCCCAGAGTCCAACTGAGCATGTGCCAACTAGCTGGGGGCATGTATCAAAATGTGTTCCCATGTTAGTGAGTGGCTACAGGTAATTGAAAACTAATCACCTGTACTTAATGTTAAGGATAGGGTTACAAAAGTTTTATAAACGGTTGTCCACCCTTTATCCTGGGTTGTTCTTCTATACCATCTTGATTGCTGAGAGAAATGCTATGCAATGTTTGCATGCAAGGTCTTTTCATGGCTTTTCGTGTCTTGGGATGATGAAGAATGTTGTATGAACTGCCAGTCCAGATGTGACTGTTTCATCATTTCCATCTTTAAGTAAGTGTCTATATTTTGCCTGTTATTTGTATATTTTGTGTGTTCACCTTTATCAAGGAATAAATAACATTTTATCATATCTAAGTCTCGTCCCAGTTCAACCCAGTTATATATTATATATATATATTTTGGTGTAAATTGCAGCCTGTCATAAGTCACCGTGATACACACATATTCCCAGATGGCTCAAACTCCTACATCCACCACATCATGAATATATATTTTTGCCAAAATGAGTGCTACTGAGCCTGGCAAATGTATACAGCAGAAGACAGTGGTGGCCAATGCTACATCAAATTGACAAAACATATATGGTAATGAGTATAAAGTTTAAATACTTGAATAATAATAGTAATTACTTGGTTTTTTAGTTAAACCCTTTGGCCAAAGCGTCATAAGCCTGCATACCAACGTCAAGGTAAACCAAAAATGCAGGTCCTAACACTAAAACTGTGAACCCTTCCTGTTACCTCTGTATGAGGGGAAGGAACTGCAGTGAGTCCTGTCCATTCAGCTAGTTTTGTAAAATCTATCCTGCTGTATGAAATCAAAATTGTGCAACAGGTTTGTCTGAAATTAAGTTGTGTGTTATTTCCCTGCAGTACTTGTTTTACCTTTTATTTAGAGTGCAATAGAATCAAATGAACAAAAAAAGTACAAGTTTAAATGACCATTCACTTTGCAATGACCAATCCGGAAAGGATTTTAAACCTTCACAAAGAAGCATCACCTGCTTAGTATTCTATCTGAGCACCCTCCTAATGTTCCTGCACTAAGGCCAGGATTCACTAAACTCTAGTAAAGTGTGTTACAGCTTGATTCTGCATTAACTGCCATTGAAGTCAGTTAATGCAGGAGTGAGCTGCAATACCCTCCCTTACAGTGTTGTGATATATCAACAGAAATCAAAAGATTGTGCTGCCAAAAAGACCCTGTCACAATTCTAGGTTTTTAAAGTACTTACAGGAATCACTTATGGGGTGATGTAAATCATGTTTATCCGGATCAAAAGTGTTATGTAAACCATGTGTATCCGGATCAAAAGAGTTATGGTACATTACATTGCATATGCTGTGATATAGCAGCATGGACAGTGACATCATCTATCATTTTTGTGTATGGTGCATTAGGGAAACATTTCCACATGCACGTGGCAAAACATTTAACTTCTTACCCCATCATGTTTCTATTTTCTTATGAGTTGTCTAATAGTTATAATTGTTTATATTGCATATCTAAACTTTATGCTAATGAACATAATGTATTTCTATATTATTTTGTTTCAAGGTTAGTTGCATGACCAGTGCAAATCCATACGCCCGTTCCCAAAATAAAACTACTAGGACACCAAAATTGAAATTTAAAGGGACACAGATTTTTTTTTTAATAAACACCAGATGGAGGTCCCCCATCTTCTCACTAACCAGCTCCCCATTTAGCATGTGGTCCTTGCCATCATGACTTGTAGCCAAATTCACATTGTTTGTTCTCCTGGCCAGATAATCGCCAACACTTAAGGCCGTGTAAGCCTGCCGTCACTTGCCAGACATGACCTTATGAAATTACCTGGGACCATTTGTGGGTCCCCCAAACATTGAGCCTGTTTTATGGTGAGAATTAAATTCTGGACCTCCTGTACATATTACCAAAGTCAAGTCCCTTTAAAACCTTTAACTGGCCTTGACTCACCCCACAAAAAAATCACTGCCATTTTCAAACCTCCTGCCAAATCCCAATTTAAAATATCAATTCCACCTCTGAAAGGTGAACCCCATCTTGTCTAAACAATCCAGTCATATCCCCTTCTAAATCCCTGTACCTAACTAAAAAAAACCTACTCCCACCAAAAATCTTTCCATGGACCTATTCCACTTCAACATCTTTCAATACGCCTCACATTCCTTGCCCCCTCCAATATATCCTATGCACAATCTCTAACCAAACCTAAACCAAACCTACAAACTGACACCTCATTCGACTTAAATCACCCTCATTTCCTTAACTAAGCTACTAGACAGTGTTGTTCTTAAATCATTCCCACCTGCATGCACCACTAGGATAGGCGGCCTCTGCCTACCACTCGCCAACCCAAAAATCGGTGGTAATACATCTTCCCAACACAAGCCCCTGTGCTCTTTCCAAAAAAAATCTTATCCTTTCCTTATCTAAACCAAACAATTTCCCCATATGCCGAATCACCTCTCTCCTCCCTGCATTTTAAACATAAGAATCTCCCACAATACAATTCACCATATTCTCCCATCCTGTCTGAAATAAACAACATTATTTTCCTCTCCCACCATTAATATAGAAAAAACTTCAAACAACATGCCGCTTTACCACCTATCAAACCTAACATAACTCCTAAACCTGTCCGAAGACCACCTCCCAATCTTTTTCATACTTGCCTCACTTTTTTTTTTTTTATAACTTAAATTTTTATTGAATATTTCCAACATGAGATACAATACATAATATACATTACAGGCATTCTTGAAAGTATTCTCAGCTGTAAACAGTAATATAATTCATAAGAGAATTCCCGACCTTTCGGGCCCTACTTAGCCGGGTTATTCCGGATGGAATAGAAATAATAATAATTATAACAAGTAGAAAAGAAAAGTAAAAAAAAAAAAAAGGGGGGGGGAGGAGAGGTAGGAAGGGGAATGGATATGGAGAGGACATCAATCCGGGTAACAGGTCGTCTATTGTCTAACATCTTCCTAGATAGAGCGCCTCTGCGGTATTCCTACCCGTGTACCTGTATACTCAGCCACCTTTGGGTTCCCGCTCCCAAAGGAGAACGCATCTAGATCTATCATAGCCAGATTGTGTTACTCTGAACCCCGGGGATATCTGTCTGCGCTAACCAAGGTGTCCAGACTTTTAGGAAATTGGTGCCAGTGTCATTAACTAAACTCATCAACTTTTCCATCAGATAAACCACATTCGTTTCGGAATCTTTGGGATACTTGGAATATCAGGACGTTTCCATAATTCTGCGATCTCGCTCCGCGTTGCTATTGCAAAATGTGCTATTAATTTATTGTTTGCATTGGACAGACCCGTTAATGATCTGTTCAAGAGGAACAGCCATGGGTCTGGGGGAATAGTGAGGTCAAATATCCTCTGTAACCAATTTCTAATTTCTTCCCACACTGGGGAGATTCGCGGGCAGGACCACAGCATATGTAACAGGTCGGCCGATCCACCGCACTGCCTAGGGCACAGCGGGGAGGATCCCAGCACGAACTTGGCTAATTTCATTGTGGTGAGCTACCACCGCATTAAAACCTTATATGCGTTCTCCTTTAGTGTGGTGCAAATGGAGCTTTTTGCTGTAGCTAGGTATATGGCATTCCACTCCTCATCTTCTAGGGTCTCTCCCAGATCCTTCTCCCATTGGGTCCTAAACGACGGTGGTTGCTGTCTAAAACCCGCAGAATCGATCACCTCTCTGTACAGCTGTGATGTGAGTCCCTTAGTGTCGGTCTCTGCCAGACAGAGCTTCTCAAAAATCGTCAAGGGGGGATATGGGGAAAATTTATTATAGAATGCTGGAGCATCCTGTTGTGAGGGAGTATTTGATTTTAGCAGCCTCCCAGACAGACAACTAGTTGGTTATCGAGGAGAGTGGCGTGTCAGCGAATTGTCGCGCTGTTTTACAGTAGGTAGCCAAATCAAGCTGCTGAGTTTTAATGGAGCGCAAGCAGCGCTCTCTATCTCCACCCATCTTTTCAGTTGCGGATTGCATTGTCATTGTACAATTTGACTTAATTGAGCCGCTTTGTAGTATGAAAGCAGGCAGGGTACCGCTAGGCCACCCGCCAGGACAGGTCTTTTCATATTTAATTTGTTGACTCTCGGTTTTTTCCCTCCCCTGATAAACTTAGAGATTTCAGACTGAAGTGAGAGCAGAGCCTTCAGTCTAAGTGGCACTGGTAACGTCTGGAAAAGGTATAAGATAAGGGGGAGTAGATTCATTTTGACGCTATGTATCCTACCTATCCGGGATATCCGTATGGAAGACCACTTATGTAGGTCAGATATTGTAACGGATCGGGGGACTCACACTTCCCAGCGTGTCCCCGTCACCTCTGTTCCCACGACTTCCAATCACCCCTCTTTCCTGCGTTCTCACTCTTTTCCTTCCTTCTCTCGCGGTCGCTCCTCCGCGGCATGGTTTGCATTCCCTGATGCACGTTCGGATCACGTGCGCAGCTCCCGTACTGCACGCGCACGTTCCTGGCCACTCGCTACCCTCCGCGGCACCAGCACCCCTCGGCGTATGCCTGTTCTCCAGCCCTTACATTACCTGACTCCTCCGCCTCTCCTTCCCTTCTGCCTCCGGTGCCAAACGTCCTCCCGGCGGTGCATCCCTCGCGCCCTCTTACACCCGCGGTGCATGCGCATAGCACACTTACAGAAGGCGCGCACCCGCTCCAGTTATTTGACACCCCTAAACCCTAGCTCCGCCCCCCGTGGCTTACAAGCTATTTCCCTTGATTATTTCCCTGTCTCCTCTCCTGCTCTCTCAGACCTATCCCTGCAAACTCTCACTCAGACCTCTGCTCCACCTCTCTTCCCTATTGGTCCTCCTTCCTTTATAACCCCTCTCTGTTCTCTTAGTAATTGCTCTGCATAGCTTTCCTGTAGCTCCTGTGTGTGCAGTGTCTATGCCTTGCTCCCTTGTCTATTTCAGCGCTGGTTCCTGTCTCTGCCCCTGTTTGGATTCCCTTGGTTTGAACTTGTGTACTGCTTTGGATTTGACTACTCTACCTTCTCCTGCCCTTGAACTCTGGCTTACGGACATCACTACGCTGCTCTCTCCAACCCTTGAACGCTGGCTTACGGACATCACTACGCTGCTCTCTCCAACCCTTGAACTCTGGCACATGGACATTACTCTCCGATCTCTGGCACCCGGACTCAGCAAGTTTACGTTAACCCTTTCTTACCAGGCCCGACATCACATTACCACACTCCGGGCATGCCCTCACTGCTGTGGGTGCGAGTTATACCCTTACCCACCTCAGTACTGGGGACTGGCCAGGTCTGCGGGCATACAGGCGTTACATTATGCAGAGCCCAACAAATGCAGACCCCCCTGAGGTGGGCCAAGGTGTCTCCGTGGAACATTTGCAATTTGTAAGTAACCAACTTACCACTGTGTCTCAACAACTTGCCAATTTGTCTCTCCGGGAAACCCCTGTAGCCCCGTCTTTCCCAGCTCCTGTGGCTATGAGTAATCCGTGATCATGTATACCACCTCCCAACTGGTACGATGGGGACCCCCTCGTCTGCCGAGGATTCTTGAATCAATGCGAAGTGCAATTAGAGATGTCCCTCTCCCTCTTTCCTACTGATCGTACCAAGGTGGCCTATATCTATGCCTTACTCACTGGTGACGCACTCGCTTGGGCTTCTCCTCTCTGGGAACACAAACCTGAATTAACCCAAGATTACCCCAAGTTCAGGCGTGAGTTCCAACAGGTGTTTGACACACCAGCACGTAGGGAAACTGCTGCTTTTTCACTGTTCCATCTCTCTTAGGCTCGTAGGTCAGCTGCAAGATACGCGGTGGAGTTCCGCACCATCGCCACAGAGACCCAGTGGAACGACGAAGCTCTTGCCGCAGCATACTGGCACGGTTTGTCCGAAACTGTTAAAGATGACCTCGCAGCTCATGCTTGGCCTTCTTCCCTTGAGGAACTCATTGCCCTCAGCATCCGTATGGATCAGCGCACCCAAGAACGAAGCCACGAGCGTCACTGTTCCCGGTCTCTCCTGCCTCTGTCTGTTTCTTACAGGTCACCTCCTTCGGCCCTTCCTGCGTTGGATGCTCCTGAACCGATGCTAATCGGTAGCCAACAGCCTCGGGCTGCTGAGAAAGCACGACGTCGTGAGGAGGGTCTCTGCTATTATTGCGGTTCTCCAGAACATCGTCTCCGAAACTGTCGCCTGAAGCCGGGGAACGGGAACGTCCAGTAATGGTAGAGGGGCTTCTACTGGGTACTATCTCTCCTTGCCCCTCTCTCCCTAAGGAACTACCTAAGAAGATAATGCTCCCTGTTACTCTGGCGGGTCCTGATCTTCAAATAGAAGTGAAAGCCTTTATCGATTCCGGGTCTGGTCGTAACTTTCTTGATCACGCCTTCGCTTGCAAGAACACATTTCCACTGGTCAAGAAAAAGTCGCCCATTGACCTGGAGGCTATCGACGGACGACCGCTCCAACCAGCCTTCATTATTTGGGAGTCTATTCCACTTACCCTGACCACCGCGGATGGTCATACCGAGGTAATGGTCTTCGATGTTTTTCACTCCTCTACTGTTCAGGTTATTCTAGGATTGCCATGGCCCCAGCTTCACAACCCACGGATAGATTGGACCAATGAGCTGCCCATCCAATGGACTACCATCTCTGAGAAGACAGTTACTCCTACTCCGGCTGCCGTGCTCGCCGGCCTTGACACCACTTCATCTAACCTTCCTGCTCTGCCGACGGTGTATCACGAGTATTTAGATGTCTTCAACAATGTACAAGCTGAGGTATTACCTCCCCATCGCCCCTACGATTGTCCAATTGACCTAATTCCTGGAACCATTCTCCCTAAGTCTAAGTTGTACTCCTTATCTGTGCCAGAGACAGAGGCGATGACATCTTATATCCAGGAGAATCTGGCGAAAGGGTTCATCCGCAACTTTACCTCCCCCGCCGGGGCAGGCTTCTTCTTCGTGAAGAAGAAGCATGGCTCTTAAAGACACTGTATCGACTTCCGTGGGCTTAACAAAATGACGGTTAAAAAACGATATCCTCTCCCTTTAATCTTTGAACTCTTCGACCGTCTACAAGGAGCCTCTATATTCTCCAAACTTGATTTAAGAGGAGCCTACAATCTTATTTGAATAAGAGACGGGGACGAATGGAAAACCGCGTTTAACACGCGTTCGAGACATTATGAGTATTTGGTGATGCCATTCAGCCTGTGCAATGCCCCTGCTATTTTCCAGGAGTTCATGAACGATATCTTCCGGGACGTTTTGGGGACATTCATCATCGTATATTTGGATGACATTCTCATTTTCTCTAAAGACTTAGAGGAGCACATTCGACATACCAAACTGGTACTCTCTAGGCTTCGTGCTAATCGCCTCTATGCAAAGATGGAGAAATGTCTCTTCCATCAGACTTCCACAGCCTTCCTAGGCTATATTATCTCAGACCAAGGCTTTACCATGGATCCCGAGAAATTGAAGTCTGTACTCGACTGGCCCTTGCCAAACTCTCTCAAGGCCGTGCAACGCTTCCTTGGCTTTGCCAATTACTACCGGAAGTTCATCCGTAACTTCTCTACCATCGCTCTGACCATCACCGCCTTGACCAGGAAGGGTGCTGATCCGACCACTTGGTCTCCCGAAGCCATAGAAGCCTTTGAATTCCTCAAAAAAGCCTTTGTGTCTGCACCCATCCTACGGCATCCAGATACTTCCCTTCCCTTTACGTTGGAAGTAGACGCCTCTGATGTGGGAGCTGGTGCAGTACTTTCTCAGAGATCCACTCCACAGGAAAAACTCTATCCGTATGGATTCTTTTCTCGGAAGTTCTCTTTGGCTGAGAGAAATTACGATGTCGGGAACCGTGAGCTGCTGGCCATCAAATTGGCTCTCCAGGAATGGAGGCACCTTCTTGAAGGTACCAAGGAACCTATAGCCATCCTCACCGATCACAAAAACTTATTGTATATTGAGGGGGCTCGTCGTTTGGGATCCCGTCAAGCTCGTTGGGCACTGTTCTTCTCTCGATTCAATTATACTATTTCTTATATTCCCGGCACCAAAAATATCAAGGCTGACGCTCTCTCTCGCAGAGAACGACTATAACGAATCCTCAGAGACAATTCTCCCTGCCAAATGTATAATTTCCGCCAATAACTTTGATATTTTGGATGAAATTAATAAAGCCCAGGTTCACATCCCAGGAGAGTTAGGGTGCCAGAGGGACGCTTGTACGCAGCTCCACGTTTTCGCCACAAGATACTTTTATGGGGGCATTCTTCAAGATCTGCCGGTCATCCAGGCTTCAAGAGGACAATAGACCTTATCAAACAGACCTTTTTGTGGCCTAAGATGAACAAGGACATTTTCAACTTCACCAGTGCCTGTCCGGTCTGTGCCCAGAGCAAGTCCGCCCGTCACAAACCCTCTGAACTCCTCATGACTCTTCCCATTCCGGAAAAACCTTGGAAACATATCTCTATGGACTTTATTGTGGAACTCCCCAATTCTTAAGTGATGAATAGTATTCTCGTTGTAGTACAGTAGATAGATTTTCCAAGTATTCGCACTTTATACCCCTCAAGGGTCTTCCTAATTCAGCTATTTTGGTCGACATTTTTTCTAAAGAAATTTTCAGATTACACGGTGTACCTATTTCAATTGTTTCTGACTGAGGTTCTCAATTCATATCTAAGTTTTGGCATGATTTTTCCCAGAGACTTGGGATTTCCCTTCTATTTTCCTCGGGTTATCACCCTCAAACCAACGGTCAGACGGAAAGAATGAATCAGACCCTGGAGCAGTACCTCAGATGTTTCGTGTCAGAATCTCAAGACAACTGGGTGGATCTATTACCTTGGGCCGAGTTTGCCTTTAACTCGTTAAAAAAATGAATCTACTGTATGCAAGAGTAGCCTTTTTTCATTAATTTTGGATTCCATCCCAGCAGTCTTCCCCTCTCCTCCCTCCCCTCTGGTGTTCCCGCAGCGGATTCTCATGTTCCACTCTTCAAAACTCGTGGAGAAAGATCCTAAAAACCTTGCAAACTGTGGTTCAAAGACAAAAGACGAAAGCAGATCGGCGACTTCAAGCGGGCCCACTATTCAAACCCGGAGACAGAGTCTGGTTATTCTCTAAAAATATAAGGCTCAAGACTCCTTCTCAGAAATTGTCTCAGAGATTCTTGGGTCCTTTTAAGGTCCTCGAGAGGATCAATTCGGTCGCATACCGCCTTGCGCTTCCTTCTACCATGAGGATTCCCTCGGTGTTCCATGTGTCTCTACGTAAACCTGTGATCCAAAGTGCCTATTTTCCAGACCGTCTCCAAAGACCCAATCCTGTCGTCATTCAAGGACAACAAGAATTTGAAGTTCACTCCATACTCGATTCTCATTGGTCCAGAGGCAGATTGCAATTCCTTGTTCATTGGAAGGGATATGGGCCAGAGGAATGTTTGTGGAAACCATCTCACCATATTCATGCCCCAACGCTCCTCAGGCAGTTTCGTCGGAAGTTCCCTCATAAACCTTGGGAGGATCGTCCGGAGTCCGATCCTCAAGGGGGGGATACTGTAACGGATCGGGGGACTTACGCTTACCAGCGTGTCCCCATCACCTCTGTTCCCACGACTTCCAATCACCCCTCTTTCCTGCGTTCTCACTATCTCCCTTCCTTCTCTCGTGGTTGCTCATCCGTGGCGCGGTTTGCGTTCCCTGACGCGTGTTCGGGTCACGTGCGTGGCTCCCGCACTGCATGTGCACGTTCCCAGCCCCTCGCTACCCTCCGTGGTACCAGCACGACTCAGCGTACGCCTGTTCCCCCAGCCCTTACATTACCTGACTCCTCCGCCTCTCCTTCCCTTCCGCCAACGGTACCAAACGTCCTCCCGGCGGTGCGTCCCTCGCGCCCTCTTACACGTGCAGTGCACGCGCATAACACACTTACAGAAGGCGCGCGCACCCACTCCAGTTATTTGACACCCCTAAACCCTAGCTCCGCCCCCCGTGGCTTACAAGCTATTTCCCTTGATTATTTCCCTGTCTCCTCTCCTGCTCTCTCAGACCTATCCCTGCAAACTCTCACTCAGACCTCTGCTCCACCTCTCTTCCCTATTGGTCCTCCTTCCTTTATAACCCCTCTCTGTTCTCTTAGTAATTGCTCTGCATAGCTTTCCTGTAGCTCCTGTGTGTGCAGTGTCTATGCCTTGCTCCCTTGTCTATTTCAGCGCTGGTTCCTGTCTCTGCCCCTGTTTGGATTCCCTTGGTTTGAACTTGTGTACTGCTTTGGATTTGACTACTCTACCTTCTCCTGCCCTTGAACTCTGGCTTACGGACATCACTATGCTGCTTTCTCCAACCCTTGAACCCTGGCTTACGGACATCACTACGCTGCTCTCTCCAACCCTTGAACTCTGGCACATGGACATTACTCTCCGATCTCTGGCACCCCGGACTCAGCAAGTATACGTTAACCCTTTCTTACCAGGCCCGGCAATGCATTACCACACTCTGGGCACACCGTCACTGCTGTGGGTGCATGTTATACCCTTACCCACTTCAGTACTGGGGACTGGCCAGGTCTGCGGGCATACAGGCATTACAGATGTCAATGTCCGAATTAGGTTGGGATAATTTGCATTATTGATGTCTTTGGAGTCTTTGGTTATGTAGACTCCTAGATATTTTATGTATTTATGTTGCCAATTGAATTTAAAGTTTAATTGTATCAGCTTCTCTACATGTCTGGGGAGATTGATGTTGAGGGCTTCAGATTTTGATTGATTTATTTTGAATCCTGAAATGTCCGAAAATCTGTTTAATAAGTCCAAGAGGTTTGGGAGGAATGTGAGGGGTTTTGAAATAATTAAAAGGATGTCATCTGCGTACAGGGCCGCTTTATGTGATTGAGAATATGCGTTTAACCCTGAGATGTCCGGATTGCCTCTAATTTGCGCCGCCAGTGGTTCAATACATAGGGCAAACAAAAGAGGGGACAGCGGGCATCCCTGTCTCGTGCCACTTTTAATTTGGAAGGGAAGTGACGGGGAGCCCTGATGTATCACCCTAGTGGTAGGTCCTGAGTATAGCGATAGATTCACCCCACTCACCCGATCCCCAAAGCCAAATGCCGCAAGTGTCTCCCTCAGGTACGGCCAGTCTATCCTATCAAATGCCTTTTCTGCATCCAGACTTAACAGCATACTTTGTGTGTTATTTGTATTAGCTAATTCTACCAGATCAATAAATCGCCGGGTATTGTCCGCTGCTTGTCTTCCCTTAATGAATCCGACCTGATCTAGGTGTATAAGTCTGGGTAGGATTAGACATAGTCTATTGGCCAATAATTTATCATATATTTTAATATCGGTATTAATTAGGGATATGTGCCTATAACTTTTGCAATCCAGCGGATCCTTACCGGATTTATGAAATAATGATATAAACGCCTGCAACATCTCTCTGGGGATGGGACTCCTGCTAATATCGCATTAAACATGTGGAGCAACCTAGGGGCTAGTAGTTTGGCAAATTTCTTATAATATAACCCAGAAAAGCCATCGCTTGCCTATCTCTTAGCGCCCGGGCCAGCATAGTATCCGGCCTGTTTGCTTTTTCGTAAAATTTCCTCTTAGATCAACTCAGTGAATTATCTGCCCTGGAGGTCAGCAGCACATTCAGTTCAATTTTGGTATCCTTCAATTCTTGTAGTATTTGAGAGTCTGGATTACTCTTAATGTTTTGCTGTGAGGAAATGTAATTTCGTTTGGAACTCAACAATTTTGGAGTCTCTTTCGTATTTTCTCCTAGCTGTGGTGTTGATCAAAATGCCCCTCAGCGTCACTTTGTGAGCGTCCCATAACACAAAATGGGAATCCACAGAGCCCGTGTTTGTGTGGAAGAATTGGTCAATTTCATTGCCTATGGCCTCACAAATCTTGGGGACTTTTAGGATTGCTTCGTTGAGTTTCCAGTTCGCTCCCGGTCTGCCCGTTCGGATGTGTTTGCAACTTAGCTCTATCGGTGCATGGTCAGACCATGAAATGTCATGGATCCCAGCTCGGGAAACCAGAGGGACCAGTTGGCAGGAGACAAAAAAGTAATCGATTCTGCTGTAGGAGCTATGAGGGTGGGAATAGAACGTATAGTCCCTAACCGTCGGGTGTAGTTCCCTCCATATGTCAATCAATTGTTTGGCTTTGAGGCCCTTGCGTAAAGAGGTCATCGTTTTTTTATTCACCTTACCTGCAGTCACTGACCTGTCTAAACTTGGTTGCATGACCGTGTTGATATCTCCTGAGAGTATGACACAGCTATTAGCCATGGAGCGTAAAATCTGAAAGAAGCTGTCGAAAAAAGGCTGCATCCTGCTCGCAGGGAGAATAGATTGTGGCCAGTGTTATACATTGCTCCTGTATCGTGCCCACAAGAATAATAAAGCGTCCGTCTGCATCTCGTTTTATGGTCTGGGTTACGAATGGGATTCTATTATTTAACAGGATGCCATTCCACGCTTTTTGACCGTTGCTGAGGACAGGTAGAACTGGGTGTAATCTCTATCTAGGAATTTAGGGGCATTGGTCTTACTAAAGTGAGTCTCCTGTATCATTAGGATATCTGCGTGCTTTCTTTTGTAGTCTGAGAAGGCTATTTTCCTTTTGGTTGGGTTATTAAAGCCCTTTACGTTATGTGATAATAAGGTCAACGCCATCTTTTATTTCGTGAAAAGTGTAGCAGATTAAAGTTTGATGACTCACCCGATCTGTCTTTCTTCTTACCCAGCTGAGCTATGTCCTTAGGGCGTCTGTCCCGTACGACTCTCGCTACCCGCGCGGGTCGATGTCCTCCCCCTCCGGGTGAGGAAGGGGTAGGCAGGGATGGACAGGGGGAGGGAGACAGTACAAGGGGAAACACATAGGTGATAAAACAAAATACCATACATAAAGTAAACAAAATTCTTGCCTCGCTTAACGAATCCTAGCTGTCTGTTGTTTCCCCAATTCTAAAAGAATGTGTACTAAAACCCGTAGGGTTGTGAAAAGGTACAACAAGGGAGACAGGTTTGGGGAAATTAAAGCATGGCTTTTATTCAGCTCGTCACTTTAAACAATGCAGGAAACACAAAATAAATAAACAGCCTATCCCTTTGCAAGGGCTAACTCCCTTTCCCAGACCCTATCTGCAGGGCTGGGATGATAAGCCTCTTTCCAACCTATAACCCCAAAGTCCAAAGTGGTACCGGTAAGCAGGAGGCCGTTTATGAGTCTCTGGGTCTGGGTTGGTGTCCGTTGAGGGGCCAGCCTCTGGCGGGTTCCAGGGTCCGCTGTGTTCTGGAATAGGTCTGGTCCTGGTGTCTTGCCAGCAGCACCGCATTGTGCTCAAGACAATGCCTCTTTTGGCACACAGTTGTAACTGTGCTCAAGAATCCTCGCTGCAGTTCAAGCAAGACGTTTTTCTGTATGTCTGATTGGACAGGTGGAGACTGATTAATTGTCTTTAGCTGCAATTAACCAGCTCCCTGCTGGATTCCCCAGACCAATACAGGCTTTCTATTGAAGCCTCATTTAAATAGGGGTTAAGGCCCTGTTACAGGTCCTTACCCACCATAACCAGACAAAACACAAAAACCCTCCTGAATTGATACTGTGATAAAGGAGTTCCATCCTCATGCATGCACAAAGACCCTAGCCTGCTTGGCCTAAGCCCTAAATAACAACAAAATGCCCAATACTGGACATATTAACCTAGTCCCCAGGCCTCTCAAAACTATCCAAAACTCCTTCCCCCTCTGGTGAGTTTTTGATCGCCGCAATATTCTCACTGAACTTGATTCCACTATCAGATCCTCAAGCTACAAATCATCTTTCACACACTTACAGCCGCGGCCCCTTTTATTCTAACACTTCACCGATATTTTCCGGTGACTTTTTCCGAATGCCACGCGGTTCGCCGCGTTCGTGCGGCATTCGTGCCGTATTCATGTCGCAATCATGCCGGCATCACCCGCGCTTGATCTGTTTAATGAGAATGTTTCGGATTTAATTGGTTGCAATTCTTCGCGTATCCGCTAGGTGGCAGATATTCATGAATTGTAATGCGCATGCGCTTCAGTAATGTGTCGACTTGCAGGTGTTTAAAAAATACCACAGTGGTCCTTTGTGAATTGACCTTGGTACTGAAGAAGTTGTACAATATTGTATCTACAGTATTTAGGTGTTTCATATTAAAAAACGAAATGCAAAGTGTCTGGTGTTCTATTCCATTGTCAGAGAGGTCCAGACATGAGTACACTGCAGTCCGTGTTCCAGAAGCTCAACATAACATACGCTTATTTAATATGGTCAGCAATTAGTTCAGCAGATGATAAGATGGCCACAGTTGGTCAAATTTATCAATATTTTATCGAAAATGATGACTTTTACAAATTTTCACCAGATGCTCCGGGGGGATGAAGCGTGCGATAAGGAAAAAGTTCTGTATCGATCCACTTTTTTTCGTATTACTCCTGCACCCGGAGTTACAGGAGGAGGGTATTGGTGTGTTGCCCCTGAATTTTCCAGTATGTTTGATCATGGAGAGTTCAAAAGGCGAAAGATCATGGTAAAATCAACTAAGAATCGTCAGTAACAGGCAAGCAATGCGCCAGCGCCAGCACTGGCTTCCAATAACGGTCTGACCGTCTGTGAAAACCTGCTGACCGGCAACCCTTGCTATCAGCCCCCGCCTGGATACCTGCAGCCTGAGCAGGATTTCACGTACAGATACCAGCAAGCTTGCATGTACCAAAGCGATTTTCAGCTTCATCAGCTGTCAACTACAGGTGTAGCAGGCCCGCTGTCACCTGTCAACTATGTGTATAATCAAGACTATGGGACTGGCAGTGGTTGGCGCCAACCGAATGGCAAAGTCTATGGTGGGTATAGCTGCCGTATGTAATTATTTTTTTACCATATCAATATAAATGCACAGTAAAGCGATTCTCCTGTAATCAATCGCTTTGCTTATGGTTATTTAGTTCTTGTAGTCCAGAAATATCATTGGCTGCGCAGCTTCTCCAGTTAGGCGCATGTGCATTGGAACCTTGTTGAAATGCATACAGTATGCGTCTCATCACATCTAGGCGCATGCGTGTACTCTATGTGAACAAGAGACGCCCCCCGAGAAAATAATTGTTGGGACTGACTGAGGGGACTGCGGGGACTGACTGTGGGAACTTCTTTAGGGGACTGACTAGTTTGAACTAAGCATTACAATAATACTTTTATTTTTCTTCCTCAGAAAAGAAACTTTGTCATCGGGCTGAGAACGACAAATGGAGGGATTTCGATGGATAATATCGCTTTTTGTAATGATGCTTGCACACTGCTGAATCTGAATCAGTGCCATTTTTATTGATTAGGATAGAATAACTGAGCTTTTTTACATACTTGTTTACGTACTGTACTGTATAATAAACCCCAAAAAGAAAAAGTATGCATTTATTCTGTATGCATGTATTACAGTGCAGTACTGTAGCTCAACTCACCAAAGCTAAAATGCCCCAAATAAGAACTTGAAAATACCACCCTAATAAGCACCGCCTAAAACTCTGAGAAACACAGTACCCTTGTTATTGTATAATGCGTTTAACAAATCCACCGAAATTTGTCTCTTAGTATCAACCGTCATTGAACTCTTGTATGGATGTATATCTTTATTTATATAGCGCCATTAATGTACACAGCGCTTCCCAGTAGTAATACACATGATAATCATATAAATAAAAATAATACAAATAAAACATAATGGGAAGAAGTGCTTTCAGACATAAAAGTGACATTTAGGAAAAGGTGTCCCAGGACCGAAGAGCTTACAATCTAATTGGTAAGTAGGAGAAACGTACAGAGACAGTAGAAAGGTGTTCTAGTAAGTGCATCTGCAAAGGGCCAAGGTTTATGTATGAGGTGCAAAGTATCAGCCATGGAGCAACTCATATGCTTCATTAAGGAGGTGTATTTTAAGATGGGTCTTATAGGTGGATAGGGGGGGTGCTAATCAGATATTGAGCGGAAGGCATTCCAGTGGTGTGGGGCAGTCAGTGAGAAAGCTTATGGTAGGAGAGGGCTTTAGGCCTACGTGCCAATACCTTTCTTATCAAAAAACTCCTAATGATATTCTCCATTTCATTTAGTTTTGAGAAAAACTTGTTTGTTTCCCCGTGGTTGTGCCTGACAATCCCTCATCCTGTTTTCGCTGCATGAACGATACAAGTGCGTCCCTCTCAAAACCTTTGACTCCTTCCTGCCTCCATGTTTGCACAAAGTCACACCACTCATCTCAGGCCAATAAATATATTTGCCCATATAAAGGGTGCAAAAAAGTTCTTCACCAAATCCGTCACCCTTCCAGAAATACCTGGGACATAATTGACCCACCGACTCTGACTCCGGGACCGTATTCCTGAACTCTGTGAACTTAAAAGTAATGAACTTTTGACTACCATATTATATATCCCAGGGACATTTCATGCCCTACAAAATATGTTTCTCCTCAAACACAAAAATCCTCAACAAAATGATAACGGGCCTCGAATCCGCTGATAATTTGTTCACCACCCAAACCACCGCCATGTTGTCTCACCTGAAGAGGATCAGACATCTCCAAGCTGAAGGTAACAGACCTTCCAGTGTTGTTCCCCACATCTTAAATGAGTATCAAAGGTCTCTGGGCAGCATTTCAGACCAGGAAAGAAAGTCAAGATAAAGGACTGGAGGAGCCCCAAACATTCTCCGGAGATCTATTTTTTAATTCATTTTACCATTGAGATAAAACCACCTGCTTTATATTTTTTACCGGGTGTGATATTACAGTAACTCAGTTTTAATAGAATTTGATGACGCTAGGCCTTTGCATTACATTTTCCATTGTGTTGCTCCTAAAGTGTTATCGTTAAAGCTTCTATACTTTCTTAATGTGTGCTATTACTTCTTGTTTTCTCTTGGTGTGTTCTATCAATAAAAGCATAAGGTCAGAACTACAGTACAAGTATTTAAAATAGCTTCTCATTTTTTCATAAGTTCATTATTATCCAAATTAAAAGCAGGTACTGCTTCATGGTATATGTACGAGATGTGTGCAGAGGTATTTAATGGAGACCGATTAAGGTGAAATTACATCCTTGCTTTATTGTGCTTGTTCCTTTAACAAGGCAAAACATACAAAAAGAAACAAAATAAAGGCCTACTCCACTTTGGAGAATAAGTAAACCTTTACTCCAGCCCTTTCTTACTGGGTGGGTAGCTAAGCTGATACCACCTGTGACGGTAGGGGGGTAACCAGGCACTCAAATAAAGGTTTATGCCTTTTTGGTTACCCCTGATCTGTAATAAGGGTTCAAAAAAAGACAGTTATTGAGCCCAGTACTGTGTAATGCATAAAATGTATTGTGCGACAATAAAGAAGTTTATGTGTTTTTACCTTTCCAGGAGTGCCACCCAATAGAGATTGCTATGGTATGAGTTTCAAGGGGGGTTTTGCGGAGAAAGTGTTGTCAGATTGTGCCTAGGTAGCCAGAGTTGCTAGATACCCCAAAAATGTACCTGGGAATCATGAGTTATTCCTGGATACATGTAGGCATATTGTCCCGGCAATTCCTCCCCTTGAAAACGTTTTCGTGACTCACCACTAGGGGTTCCCTGTTGCAGCACAGCCAGAAAGGTAAAAAGGGCATAGGGAAGTGAGGTGTCCCTGAAACAGTCAAGGGGTCCCTAGGTTAAGGGGGTGTCAAGTTAATGCCCTGGTCACCCAGAACTTGCATAGGGGTTCATGGGTTGGTTCCCTGCTTCAGTACAGACCAGAAAGGTAAAAGGGGTATAGGGATGTGAGGTGTGGGGATACCCAGTAAATGTCCAGGTCACCCAGAACCAGTATAGGGGTTATGAGGTGCTCCAACCATACATATAAGGTTGTGAGGGGATTCTAAGAATCCATACTAAGTCTATGCAATAGTATGTGGGGATAATGACTAGTGAAAAATAAAGTGCAGCTTTTTATTCTATTCCCCATACCAGAAATACTTCGGTTTTTAAAGTGTATATTTTATTAACAAAGTGTGTTAAGTACATATATGCTTTGTGCACAGTAAATGAGCTAGGACTTTCAGAACCAATGTTATGACAGGCCACTGGAGCTACTGCACCGACACACTTTATTCGAGCAAATACCCAGTATGTACCTGGCAGATACCTGGAATGCGCCGCTCCTCACCTCTGACAAGCCCCGTTGCGTTTGCCTTCCCAGCCTGGGTTCATGCCTGGCTGACGGGCGGCTGATCTGTTAAATGATAATGATTAGGATTTAATAGGCTGCAATGCTTCGCGTGTCTACCAGATGGCATAAATTCATGAATTGTAATGCAGTATATATATATATATATACTGTGCAGTATTGCAGCCAGCGGGAATAAAATGCTTCAATCCCTGCCTGTAAAATACCTCAATGCACTCGGGCAGAAAACAGTCACAAACCTCAATACACCCGGGTATACCCGAATTCGTGGGACTAGCCGAGCTCGAATAAAGTGTGTCGCCAGTGTACCAACTTGGTGCCAGTAAGTCGGAAAAGGACATCAGAGATGAAAGCCACAGAGGATGTCTGAGGTGTGAAAAGCAGATGGGCAGCAGGAACAGACTGATCACGCAAGTCCTGTCAGCTAGTTGTTCTGTCAGACTTGGAAGAGCTTGTCACCGCGGGTGGCAATGAAGGAGCCAGGGGCAGAGGTGCCAAGTTGCATATGCCCCTTGGTTGATTCAGCACCCCCACTTATCCGGCTTCACAAAGACCAGCATCGTTCTAATTGACTGGTTAGAAACTCCCATGCCTGGATTGGCCGCAGGGTTTTGTGAATGAAACTCAGAAGTATTATAAACCCCTGAGCCAATGAGATTTGTAGATTCAAAGCCGTGTGTCCAGCAAATAAATTCCAGTCCTCTAGAGAGAGGGGAGCGGTGGCGTCTGGAACTGCAGTCTTATTTCTGTTTCAGGATATTCCGGGCTAAGTCCCGGTAAAGGGAAATTCCTTATTTAGAATTCCCTGAAACTAGAAAAGTCTATTTTTTTTACCCTAGTTCCCAAGTAAGTTTGTCTTTTTGCCTGTAGTTTGTGTTCCACTGTGTGTATGCCTATTTAAGTGAATAAACTACAATTTACTTCATTACCTGTTTTGCTCATTGAATGATCCTGGTATAAAAAGGTGTAAACTGCCTAGTCTCCCGTGACACCACCCCAAACACAGATAGATAGATAGATAGATAGATAGATAGATAGATAGATAGATAGATAGATAGATAGATAGATAGATAGATAGATAGATAGATATTTAGATAGATATACTGTCTCTAATAAAATAATTTTTGGTGTTTTTCCCTTTCCAGGCATGCCAGCGAGCAGGGATTGCTAGGGTATGAGTTTCAAGATTTTTTTGCGGATGATCAGATAACAAAATGTGCCTAGTAGGTTGGGGTCTGGAGTTGTTAGTTCCCCCATAAATGCACCCGGGAATCATGCCTGATTCTCAGATACACGTAGGCGCATTGTCCCGGCAATATCTCCCCTTGAAAACGCAAGCGTGACTCACCACTAGGGTACCCTGCTTAACCATAGGCCAGAAAGGAGAATGAGACACAGGGATGAATAGGTATCCCTGTAGCTGAGGGAATCCCTAGGTAAAGGGGTGTACCGCAGCTAGAGCCAAGGTGACCCAGAACCAGTGTAGGGTTTGTGGGTGCCCCAACAATATAAGGTTGAGGGGAGACTGAGAGTCCAGACTGATTCCAGAAGACAGAATATGGGGAATAAGGCAGCTAAGAATGAAAGTACAACATCTCTCTTATTCTGTCCCGTGTACCCAGAGACTCAGAAGTATATTAAAAATCTACATTAGTGTATTCAAATATACAGTAGTAATGTACTGTAATGTAATGTGCTTTAAGATTCTGAACCAATGTCCAAACAGGCTGCCTTAGCTAACCCATAGGCACCGGTAAGTCTGTTTCACATCGGAGTCCAATGAAGTCAAAGGATGCCCAGAGGTGTGAACAGCAATTAGGCAGCGGGGAAAGGCGGAGTACCAGGTTTGGAGATCAATGACAGTCGCCCGGGCTGCCACTTGCTCTGCCAAACCTGGTGGAGTCTGTCCCAGCGGGTGGCATTGAGATAGCCAGGGACGGAGGTGGCAAACGTGCGCATGTCCCTTGGCTATATCAGATTTCCTGCTGACCTGGCTTTTCTAGCCAGCTTGGCTCTGATTGCATGCTGGGAATTTTCCCATGTGATGATTGTCTTCTTAGTATTTGAATGAAACTCAGAATAATATAAAGAACGTGTGAGCCATTCAGATAGGAGTTCTCCGGTAGTAAGAGCGTGGGCGGGCTTTTCAAAGTTGCTCTCGCGTGAATAGCAGAGCAACCGGCTTCGATTTCAAGCCTGAAAAGCTTGCCTGCCAGAGACTAAGTCCCAACTTTTGCGCCCAAGTTCTCAAAATTGAGCGTAGTGGACGCGGCTGGGATGTTATGCCGATTTGAGTTCCAGAGGATTTGGAGTAACTCGTGGTCAAGAAAGTCCAAGTTCTCAGAAGAGAAGGGAGCGGTGGCATGTGGAACTTCATGACGATTTGAGTTCCAGGCAATTCCGGACTAAGTCCCGGTCAGGGTAAAACTCATCTACTGAGTTCCCTGCATCTTGGAAAGTCTAGTTTTTTACCCAGTCCTAAAGTAAGTGTGTCTTTTTGTCTGTATTTTGTGTATCATTGTGTGTAAGCGAATTTGGGACAATAAACTTCAATTTATTTCATTACCTTGTTTTGTTCAATGAATGATCCTGGTAAAAAGGTGAAAATTGCCTGGACTCCCATGACAACCACGGCGAAAGCCCATCCTTCCACTCTCACTAGTTACAGTATATCCCTGTAGCTCAAATGAGAGTGGATGGAGAACGAGAAACCTCAGTCTGGCCTTAATTGGAGTCCTTTCTCCAGGTCAGTAATGTGTCTTCAAGAAGGTGCTTGAGCTCAGCATTGCCATTTTTAAAATCCCATTTTTTTCTTCACACAAGTGGTGGAGTATACTGGTCACAGCATCAGTACCTTGTGTTGGTCACCGTCTGTCGCAGTCCTCTCAGTCAAACTGTGGTATTGTGGCTTTCTCCAATGCAGTGTAGTTTTCCTGCCTGGGTGTGTATCCCTTTAAATCTGCACACTTCTGTATGTGATTCTTTGTTTTGTTGCTCATGCTGTTTGCAGGAACTGTATGCAGGCAAAAGCACAAAAATTCATAGGCAGTCTCCGGGGGGCCCCTTTTAAATTCAAGGGCCACCTCTTATCCCAACTTCTGACACCATATGAAAGAGATGTGTGCAGAAAGAGATGTATGCAGAGGTATTTAATGGAGATCGATTAGGGTGAAATTAAATCCTTGCTTTATTGCGCCTGTTCCTTTAACAAGGCAAAACATACAAAAATAAATAAAATAAAGGCCTACTCCACTTTGGAGAATAACTATACCTTTACTCCAGCCCTTTCTAACTGGTTGGGTAGCTAATACATAAAGGGTAGCTAAGCTGATTACCACCCCAAACATATATACATATAAGTAGCCCTTGTACCCACCCCCCCACCGGAGAAAAGAGAGTACCCGTGCTTCCATCACCTGTTTGGCTACCAGGAGGTCTGATCCTTCACCACTGGGAGCCTGGGGTATACTTATCATCTTGGAGTAGCGTAGCGGGAGGAGCCCCTTAATGGAACCAATATACACAATAATTACACACAGGTATATTATAACAGTGTTTACTAAGCACATATGAATATATATATATGAATATGAATATATATATATATACCATACATTTTAAGTTATGGTAGGTGAAAAAGGCGACAGAAAACCTCCACCGTTAGCATATAGCCAATAAAGAATATCACTTGTGAGCACATTCACATGTCTTAGACAGGTCTGCAACCCTGCCTTTCACCCATTATCACCTCGCATACAGTGCTCCCAATGCAGCAAGGGATTTTGGGAAATGACATGCAAATGAGCACACAACATGTCACCTTTTGCCTGGAATATCCATTCACATGGATCCCATTTAAGCTGATGCATCGCCATTCACACAGCTTTTAAACACAGCATGGGATAAGCAAAGCAAGTACAGACCACTCACAGACATGTTTCAACCTTGATGGGTATCATCAGTGTGAGGTTGGTTTATACTTGCTTTGAAATATTTCTAGGCTGGGTAGGTTTACCATACATTTCAAGTTATGGTGGGTGAAAAAGGCGACAGAAAACATCCACCGTTAGCATATAGCCAATAAAGAATATAACTTGTGAGCACATTCACATGTATTAGACAGGTCTATATCCCTGCCTTTCGCCCATTATCACCTCGCATACAGTGCTCCCACTGCAGCAAGGGATTCTGGGAAATGACATGCAAATGAGCACATAATGTATCACCTTTTGCCTGGAATCACGCATCACGCAGGGTTCTCTGTCATTATTGCTTACAGCTTATGTCTGCCTGCTAGCCTTTACAGTTATGTTTGTACCAAGCACAGCAGCACTTTGCAGGGAGGTACTATTTGTGACATATCCTGATATGGCTAATGTGTGTACACCGCTATGGTTGTTCTTGCAGAGCCTATA
Source organism: Ascaphus truei (assembly GCF_040206685.1). Lineage (NCBI taxonomy): Eukaryota > Metazoa > Chordata > Amphibia > Anura > Ascaphidae > Ascaphus > Ascaphus truei. The sequence continues at coordinate 98,047,604 of NC_134485.1, read as the reverse complement.
GGCATATATAGCCCTGCGTTTAACATTTTACCTACACCCACTACACTGGGTCTCATACTGTATGTGATCAGTGGGCTGTTTATGTTAGACAGTCAGTGGGTTTTATGTACTCATCCATTCACCCATCTGTGTTCCTTTATACATAGGATAATGCGGCGAATATATATGGGGCTAGCATTGGTTACATACCACCTGTTGGATGTTTGCGTATTCTCGTATGCAGTTTTTCACTTTTGGCTTTGGGCATGAATTACGCGACAATTACAATTGATTCATTTACATGGTTCATTGTTGGCATTGTGTGTGATGTTCATTAGAAGCATTTATCAGCAAGTTGTTACTTGATTTGTCTGCATCCACTTACCTGTGCTTCTACAGGAATCCTTGCCGGTTGTGCTTACTACACAGGCTCTTATCATTAGAGTTACACTTTCACAGCACAACCTCTTTTTTAGGCATTTTAACACTTACTTTGCACCAATCTGGTCTGATACATTTTATTCCATTATATACTTAAAAAATTTGGTTTTAATTTACTCATTTACCCATTTTCCCTACATATAGCACCAGATTTTTGTATTTGACTATATATCTCTCATTAGACAGGGCACTCTCCCCTCACAGATCTTGAGTGCAATATCAAGGGACTTATCCGGGTCATAGTGTCTCTGCTCCACCCGGTGTCTCTTCTTTTCATTGCTCAGACTCCATATAGGCAGTCGTGGAGTTTTTCGACTACTGCACATTTGAGTTCTAGGAACTCCAGTTTGTGAACTGGGTAGTTTTGCTCGCTGAGAGTTAGGCTTCAGCTTACGTATGCCAGTGGGCAAAGGCCAGCAGGATTCTTCTGGTGTTGCACAGCTCCCAGGCCATTGAAACTGGCATCCACATGCAGGACTTGTCGATTCTCTGGATCAGCGTAAGCCAACACTGGGGCTTTCGTCAGGCTTTTCTTAAGTCCAGTGAAGGCCTTTTGCAGGCAGATGTCCATTTGTCACCAAAAGGGGTTCGGAGGGACATAGCTTTCCCCTCTGGGGAAACCTTCAGTAGACTATTGAGAACCTTGGCTTTACTGGAAACGTTTCTCGTGTTCTTCGAGGGTTTTTCCAAACATGATTATATCATCAAGATAAACCAGGCATTCGCATGTGTTTATAACTCCAATAGTCTTCTCCATCAGTCGCTGGAAAGTTGCTGGAGCCCCGCAAATGCCTTGGGGCATTCGGGTAAACTGATCGACCCCAAGAGGGCAAATGAACGCAGTCTTCTCCTGGTCTTCAGAGCTCATGGGCACCTGGTAAAACCCTGAATGCAGGATCAGCACGCTGAACCACTGGCTTCCCATTAGTGCGTTGAGGATCTCCTCTATCTGCAGCAAAGTATACTGATCAGGTATGGTACGTCTGTTTAGAGTTCGATAGTCCACACACAGATGAACGGGCCCATTCTTCTTCCTTACCACCACTATCGGAGAGGTGTAGGGACTTTGGGATTTGGTCAATTTTATTAATAGTGTGCGGGAGCAGGGGGATCTTCCGAGCTGAACCTCTTTGATTTCTACCTCAGGGACCCCCTGCTTCCCGAGTCACAGGCCCTGGTATGGGGCATCGTGTTCCGGCATCGCCACCATTTGTAAATCGTCCATGTCACGTGACCGTGGGATTTAAAAACTAGTGGCGATACCGGCACCCCATACCAGGGCCTGCTTGGGAAGTAGGAGGTCCCAGAGGCTGAAACCACTGCCGCTCAGCCCAGGAGACACCCTGCTCTTGTACACTATTATCAAAATCAATATTTTAGTGCATAATTGCCTGTAAGAGCTGTGCATGGAGATGCAGCATCTCCATGCAGCTCTTACAGGCTGCATTTTTTTCTATCAGCTATCGCGCTATAGAATTTATAGCACGATAGCATTGATACAAAAAACTGGTCTCACGATAGTGAATTTTTTTATCGGACTTTAAAAAATGGCCTTCACTTCTTAGTGAATCCCGCTTTTGGCGTCATGTCTAATAGCATGATAAAAAAATGTATTGTCGGACGCAAAAGCACTGATTTTATCACTGCTTTGTGAATCAGCCCCAAAGTCTTCTAAACGTATCTGTTTAATCAAGAAGAAATTATGGCATCTGTTTTGGGCAAATTACCTGATTTGGATTTCTCCAGATTGTCCTCATGTATATTTTATGTTGAAATTGCATATATAAACTGTTATTAGAATAGGAGATATGGAGATATGGAGATATGGAGATATTCAAAAACAGGCAGCTGGTAGTAAACAACAGTGGTGGTGCTAGTCCCATAAAAATAAATAAACAAAACATCTTACCCTCCTTTCGTCAGGCAAAGAAGAGGCAGCACTCACTTGCAGAAGGTAAAAAAGTGTATTAAGGCATGTGTAGACAGACAACCAATCCCGACGTTTCGGCTCCGGAACGGAACCTTTCTCAAGATGGGGATTTGGCGAGAATGACTTCACATTCAATGCGAATTTCAAGTCTGAAAAAAAAGGCATCCCTTTTTTTTCTTTCTTTCCCTCGACGTGGGCTTATAGAATGAGTAATTTTAAGAAACCATTATGTGAAGCATGTTTTTTATGCTTTATCACTTTTTGCCATTCTTAAAATCGCTTGCTTTTAATTCTACTGTATTGTATACTGTACAGTAGAATTAAAAAGCAAGTGATTTTAAGAATGGCAAAAATTGATAAAGTATAAAAAACATGCTTTATATAAGGTTTCTTAAAATCACTCATTCCATAAGCACGTCGAGAAACAAAAGGGATGCTTTTTGTTTTTTTTCCCCCAGACTTGAAATTCACATTGAATGCGAAGTCATTCTCGCCAAATCCCCATGAAGGACTTATCACACGTGCGCATGCTCAAAGTTAATGTGTCTTTGTTTTTTAAGGAAGCTCCCATGGCCCGACTCGAAAGCATTTAACAACTAAATTAGTCCGTCTTTGTCTATTGTGTATGCGTCTGTGAATCCTTGGAACTGTTTTAAAATGTAATAAAGATTTAACACACACAGAGACCACTCACAGAAACAGTACTGTACAGTATGAAAAGTAGAGCAAGCCTAGCAAAAGTATTGAATACTTAATATTGAATAAAAGATGTAAATTTTTATTTTTGTGGTTTCTTAGCAGAATTAATAACACGTGCAAGTTTACTGTAATTATACTGCAAAATGCAACGTTATTGCTAAAATAAAACAGTAGTGATGATAACAATGTAAACATGTATCATACAGTACTGTATAGCATCATACAGTACTGTATAAGGTTTTGTATAAAGCTCACAATTATTCTCGCCTTCTAATAAAAATGACATTGTCACTTTCATTTTTTTTCCTCGTTGGAATTTTAAATCAGATTCACAATGCGCAAGCAACGTTTAAAAAAAGCGATATTAGAGTTCCATCGAACTTCCTCCTTATCTTTTGCCGCTTGATGTTAAAGTTTATTTTCTGGGGGGAAAAATTATGCTATTATTTCCGGTATTGTGCATGCGTCAAGTTGTGCTGTAATGTGCAGGAGTATGCATTCATACTGTATGGCAAGCATACTGTACACTACTACTGTATAGTGACATTGGGAATTAAAGCAGCAGTTTAAGCAATATCCTACAGTACATGTGTGTTTTTGTAAATAAATCAATTCTGTATTATGAGAACAAACTTGTAGAATTTAAAAAAATTAAAAATGTTTGAAAGACATTTCTAATGTTTCTAATGTACTGTATGAAGCATTTCCAAAGTGACAGCCCCCTTCCCCTTCTAATAGGCTCTGGCTCTTGAGCCCCGCCCTCTCCCTAGCAGTCCACCAATTGTATCTACTGTAGTAATGCTCAGTCATTCATATTGCAGGACTACATTTTCAATAATGCTATGCAAGAATTGAATTACCTGTAAATAACCCTGAGCAAAGCGATTGATTACAGGTGAACGAACCGATCTGCAGCTTTCAGTAGCTTATCACTTGTCTGTGTGCATATTGTATTGATGGATATTCTCTTACTTCTAGATAGAACTTTCTGGAAAGAAGACTATATTCTGGCGACAATTGATGTCTCTTCTTTATATACCTCAATTTTACATAATCTTGGCTGTGAAGCTATAAAATATTTTCTAAATAATGATCCGCAACTTCAAGATGCACAAATCCAATTTATCATAGATGGTATTTCTTTTATACTAAACAAGAACTATTTTTGGTTTGAGGATATTTTTTACATCCAAAAATGTGGCACCGTCATGGGGACTAGGTTTTCCCCCAGTTATGCCAACCTCTTCATGGGTTTTTGGGCAGAGAATTACATCTGGCAGGGAGAGGATCTGGGGGCAAACCTGGTCCTATGGCGGTGCTACATTGATGATATCATCATAATCTGGCAGGGGGATCAGAATAGTTTAGAACTATTTCTGAAGGATATGAATATCAACACCTATAATCTAAAATTTACCTCGAAAACACGTAAGGAATCTCTAGACTTTGTAGATAGCAACATTTACATCCAAAATGGGATCATAAAGACTAGGTCCTTATTCAAAGATGTTGATAGTAACAACTATATTCTACGCTCTAGTTGCCATCATCCCATCATGCCATCTTATCATTAGAGTTACACTTTCACAGCACAACCTCTTTTTTAGGCATTTTAACACTTACTTTGCACCAATCTGGTCTGATACATTTTATTCCATTATATACTTAAAAAATTTGGTTTTAATTTACTCATTTACCCATTTTTCCCTACATATAGCACCAGATTTTTGTATTTGACTATATATCTCTCATTAGACAGGGCACTCTCCCCTCACAGATCTTGAGTGCAATATCAAGGGACTTATCCGGGTGGTAGTGTCTCTGCTCCACCCGGTGTCTCTTCTTTTCATTGATCAGACTCCATATAGGCAGTCGTGGAGTTTTTCGACTACTGCACATTTGAGTTCTAGGAACTTCAGTTTGTGAACCGGGTAGTTTTGCTCGCTGAGAGTTAGGCTTCAGCTTACGTATGCCAGTGGGCAAAGGCCAGCAGGATTCTTTGGTGTTGCACAGCTCCCAGGCCATTGAAACTGGCATCCACATGCAGGACTTGTGGATTCTCTGGATCAGCGTAAGCCAACACTGGGGCTTCAGTCAGGCTTTTCTTAAGTCCAGTGAAGGCCTTTTGCAGGCAGATGTCCATTTGTCAACAAAAGGGGTTCGGGGGGACATAGCTTTCCCCTCTGGGGAAACCTTCAGTAGACTATTGAGAACCTTGGCTTTACTGGAAACGTTTCTCGTGTTCTTCGAGGGTTTTTCCAAACATGATTATATCATCAAGATAAACTAGGCATTCGCAAGTGTTTATAACTCCAATAGTCTTCTCCATCAGTCGCTGGAAAGTTGCTGGAGCCCCGCAAATGCCTTGGGGCATTCAGGTAAACTGATCGAACCCAAGAGGGCAAATGAACGCAGTCTTCTCCTGGTCTTCAGAGCTCATGGGCACCTGGTAAAACCCTGAATGCAGGATCAGCACGCTGAACCACTGGCTTCCCATTAGTGCGTTGAGGATCTCCTCTATCTGCAGCAAAGTATACTGATCAGGTATGGTACGTCTGTTTAGAGTTCGATAGTCCACACACAGATGAACGGGCCCATTCTTCTTCCTTACCACCACTATCGGAGAGGTGTAGGGACTTTGGGATTTGGTCAATTTTATTAATAGTGTGCGGGAGCAGGGGGATCTTCCGAGCTGAACCTCTTTGATTTCTACCTCAGGGACCCCCTGCTTCCCGAGTCACAGGCCCTGGTATGGGGCATCGTGTTCCGGCATCGCCACCATTTGTAAATCGTCCATGTCACGTGACCGTGGGATTTAAAAACTAGTGGCGATACCGGCACCCCATACCAGGGCCTGCTTGGGAAGTAGGAGGTCCCAGAGGCTGAAACCACTGCCGCTCAGCCCAGGAGACACCCTGCTCTTGTACACTATTATCAAAATCAATATTTTAGTGCATAATTGCCTGTAAGAGCTGTGCATGGAGATGCAGCATCTCCATGCAGCTCTTACAGGCTGCATTTTTTTCTATCAGCTATCGCGCTATAGAATTTATAGCACGATAGCATTGATACAAAAAACTGGTCTCACGATAGTGAATTTTTTTATCGGACTTTAAAAAATGGCCTTCACTTCTTAGTGAATCCCGCTTTTGGCGTCATGTCTAATAGCATGATAAAAAAATGTATTGTCGGACGCAAAAGCACTGATTTTATCACTGCTTTGTGAATCAGCCCCAAAGTCTTCTAAACGTATCTGTTTAATCAAGAAGAAATTATGGCATCTGTTTTGGGCAAATTACCTGATTTGGATTTCTCCAGATTGTCCTCATGTATATTTTATGTTGAAATTGCATATATAAACTGTTATTAGAATAGGAGATATGGAGATATGGAGATATGGAGATATTCAAAAACAGGCAGCTGGTAGTAAACAACAGTGGTGGTGCTAGTCCCATAAAAATAAATAAACAAAACATCTTACCCTCCTTTCGTCAGGCAAAGAAGAGGCAGCACTCACTTGCAGAAGGTAAAAAAGTGTATTAAGGCATGTGTAGACAGACAACCAATCCCGACGTTTCGGCTCCGGAACGGAACCTTTCTCAAGATGGGGATTTGGCGAGAATGACTTCACATTCAATGCGAATTTCAAGTCTGAAAAAAAAGGCATCCCTTTTTTTTCTTTCTTTCCCTCGACGTGGGCTTATAGAATGAGTAATTTTAAGAAACCATTATGTGAAGCATGTTTTTTATGCTTTATCACTTTTTGCCATTCTTAAAATCGCTTGCTTTTAATTCTACTGTATTGTATACTGTACAGTAGAATTAAAAAGCAAGTGATTTTAAGAATGGCAAAAATTGATAAAGTATAAAAAACATGCTTTATATAAGGTTTCTTAAAATCACTCATTCCATAAGCACGTCGAGAAACAAAAGGGATGCTTTTTGTTTTTTTTCCCCCAGACTTGAAATTCACATTGAATGCGAAGTCATTCTCGCCAAATCCCCATGAAGGACTTATCACACGTGCGCATGCTCAAAGTTAATGTGTCTTTGTTTTTTAAGGAAGCTCCCATGGCCCGACTCGAAAGCATTTAACAACTAAATTAGTCCGTCTTTGTCTATTGTGTATGCGTCTGTGAATCCTTGGAACTGTTTTAAAATGTAATAAAGATTTAACACACACAGAGACCACTCACAGAAACAGTACTGTAAAGTATGAAAAGTAGAGCAAGCCTAGCAAAAGTATTGAATACTTAATATTGAATAAAAGATGTAAATTTTTATTTTTGTGGTTTCTTAGCAGAATTAATAACACGTGCAAGTTTACTGTAATTATACTGCAAAATGCAACGTTATTGCTAAAATAAAACAGTAGTGATGATAACAATGTAAACATGTATCATACAGTACTGTATAGCATCATACAGTACTGTATAAGGTTTTGTATAAAGCTCACAATTATTCTCGCCTTCTAATAAAAATGACATTGTCACTTTCATTTTTTTTCCTCGTTGGAATTTTAAATCAGATTCACAATGCGCAAGCAACGTTTAAAAAAAGCGATATTAGAGTTCCATCGAACTTCCTCCTTATCTTTTGCCGCTTGATGTTAAAGTTTATTTTCTGGGGGGAAAAATTATGCTATTATTTCCGGTATTGTGCATGCGTCAAGTTGTGCTGTAATGTGCAGGAGTATGCATTCATACTGTATGGCAAGCATACTGTACACTACTACTGTATAGTGACATTGGGAATTAAAGCAGCAGTTTAAGCAATATCCTACAGTACATGTGTGTTTTTGTAAATAAATCAATTCTGTATTATGAGAACAAACTTGTAGAATTTAAAAAAATTAAAAATGTTTGAAAGACATTTCTAATGTTTCTAATGTACTGTATGAAGCATTTCCAAAGTGACAGCCCCCTTCCCCTTCTAATAGGCTCTGGCTCTTGAGCCCCGCCCTCTCCCTAGCAGTCCACCAATTGTATCTACTGTAGTAATGCTCAGTCATTCATATTGCAGGACTACATTTTCAATAATGCTATGCAAGAATTGAATTACCTGTAAATAACCCTGAGCAAAGCGATTGATTACAGGTGAACGAACCGATCTGCAGCTTTCAGTAGCTTATCACTTGTCTGTGTGCATATTGTATTGATGGATATTCTCTTACTTCTAGATAGAACTTTCTGGAAAGAAGACTATATTCTGGCGACAATTGATGTCTCTTCTTTATATACCTCAATTTTACATAATCTTGGCTGTGAAGCTATAAAATATTTTCTAAATAATGATCCGCAACTTCAAGATGCACAAATCCAATTTATCATAGATGGTATTTCTTTTATACTAAACAAGAACTATTTTTGGTTTGAGGATATTTTTTACATCCAAAAATGTGGCACCGTCATGGGGACTAGGTTTTCCCCCAGTTATGCCAACCTCTTCATGGGTTTTTGGGCAGAGAATTACATCTGGCAGGGAGAGGATCTGGGGGCAAACCTGGTCCTATGGCGGTGCTACATTGATGATATCATCATAATCTGGCAGGGGGATCAGAATAGTTTAGAACTATTTCTGAAGGATATGAATATCAACACCTATAATCTAAAATTTACCTCGAAAACACGTAAGGAATCTCTAGACTTTGTAGATAGCAACATTTACATCCAAAATGGGATCATAAAGACTAGGTCCTTATTCAAAGATGTTGATAGTAACAACTATATTCTACGCTCTAGTTGCCATCATCCCATCATGCCATCTTATCATTAGAGTTACACTTTCACAGCACAACCTCTTTTTTAGGCATTTTAACACTTACTTTGCACCAATCTGGTCTGATACATTTTATTCCATTATATACTTAAAAAATTTGGTTTTAATTTACTCATTTACCCATTTTTCCCTACATATAGCACCAGATTTTTGTATTTGACTATATATCTCTCATTAGACAGGGCACTCTCCCCTCACAGATCTTGAGTGCAATATCAAGGGACTTATCCGGGTGGTAGTGTCTCTGCTCCACCCGGTGTCTCTTCTTTTCATTGATCAGACTCCATATAGGCAGTCGTGGAGTTTTTCGACTACTGCACATTTGAGTTCTAGGAACTTCAGTTTGTGAACCGGGTAGTTTTGCTCGCTGAGAGTTAGGCTTCAGCTTACGTATGCCAGTGGGCAAAGGCCAGCAGGATTCTTTGGTGTTGCACAGCTCCCAGGCCATTGAAACTGGCATCCACATGCAGGACTTGTGGATTCTCTGGATCAGCGTAAGCCAACACTGGGGCTTCAGTCAGGCTTTTCTTAAGTCCAGTGAAGGCCTTTTGCAGGCAGATGTCCATTTGTCAACAAAAGGGGTTCGGGGGGACATAGCTTTCCCCTCTGGGGAAACCTTCAGTAGACTATTGAGAACCTTGGCTTTACTGGAAACGTTTCTCGTGTTCTTCGAGGGTTTTTCCAAACATGATTATATCATCAAGATAAACTAGGCATTCGCAAGTGTTTATAACTCCAATAGTCTTCTCCATCAGTCGCTGGAAAGTTGCTGGAGCCCCGCAAATGCCTTGGGGCATTCAGGTAAACTGATCGAACCCAAGAGGGCAAATGAACGCAGTCTTCTCCTGGTCTTCAGAGCTCATGGGCACCTGGTAAAACCCTGAATGCAGGATCAGCACGCTGAACCACTGGCTTCCCATTAGTGCGTTGAGGATCTCCTCTATCTGCAGCAAAGTTTACTGATCAGGTATGGTACGTCTGTTTAGAGTTCGATAGTCCACACACAGACGAACGGGCCCATTCTTCTTCCTTACCACCACTATCGGAGAGGTGTAGGGACTTTGGGATTTGGTCAATTTTATTAATAGTGTGTGGGAGCAGGGGGATCTTCCGAGCTGAACCTCTTTGATTTCTACCTCAGGGACCCCCTGCTTCCCGAGTTACAGGCCCCGGTATGGGGCATTGTGTTCCGGCATCGCCACCATTTGTAAATCGTCCATGTCACGTGACCGTGGGATTTAAAAACTAGTGGCGATACCGGCACCCCATACCAGGGCCTGCTTGGGAAGTAGGAGGTCCCAGAGGCTGAAACCACTGCCGCTCAGCCCAGGAGACACCCTGCTCTTGTACACTATTATCAAAATCAATATTTTAGTGCATAATCGCCTGTGAGAGCTGTGCATGGAGATGCAGCATCTCCATGCAGCTCTTACAGGCTGTATTTTTTTCTATCAGCTATCGCGCTATAGAATTTATAGCACGATAGCATTGATACAAAAAACTGGTCTCACGATAGTGAATTTTTTTATCGGACTTTAAAAAATGGCCTTCACTTCTTAGTGAATCCCGCTTTTGGCGTCATGTCTAATAGCATGATAAAAAAATGTATTGTCGGACGCAAAAGCACTGATTTTATCACTGCTTTGTGAATCAGCCCCAAAGTCTTCTAAACGTATCTGTTTAATCAAGAAGAAATTATGGCATCTGTTTTGGGCAAATTACCTGATTTGGATTTCTCCAGATTGTCCTCATGTATATTATGTTGAAATTGCATATATAAACTGTTATTAGAATAGGAGATATGGAGATATGGAGATATGGAGATATGGAGATATTCAAAAACAGGCAGCTGGTAGTAAACAACAGTGGTGGTGCTAGTCCCATAAAAATAAATAAACACAACATCTTACCCTCCTTTCGTCAGGCAAAGAAGAGGCAGCACTCACTTGCAGAAGGTAAAAAAGTGTATTAAGGCATGTGTAGACAGACAACCAATCCCGACGTTTCGGCTCTGGAACGGAACCTTTCTCAAGATGGGGATTTGGCGAGAATGACTTCACATTCAATGCGAATTTCAAGTCTGAAAAAAAGGCATCCCTTTTTTTTCTTTCTTTCCCTCGACGTGGGCTTATAGAATGAGTAATTTTAAGAAACCATTATGTGAAGCATGTTTTTTATGCTTTATCACTTTTTGCCATTCTTAAAATCGCTTGCTTTTAATTCTACTGTATTGTATACTGTACAGTAGAATTAAAAAGCAAGTGATTTTAAGAATGGCAAAAATTGATAAAGTATAAAAAACATGCTTCATATAAGGTTTCTTAAAATCACTCATTCCATAAGCACATGTCAAAAGGGATGCTTTTTGTTTTTTTTCCCCCAGACTTGAAATTCACATTGAATGCGAAGTCATTCTCGCCAAATCCCCATGAAGGACTTATCACACGTGCGCATTCTCAAAGTTAATGTGTCTTTGTTTTTTAAGGAAGCTCCCATTGCCCGACTCGAAAGCATTTAACAACTAAATTAGTCCGTCTTTGTCTATTGTGTATGCGTCTGTGAATCCTTGGAACTGTTTTAAAATGTAACAAAGATTTAACACTCACAGAGACCACTCACAGAAACAGTACTGTACAGTATGAAAAGTAGAGCAAGCCTAGCAAAAGTATTGAATACTTAATATTGAATAAAAGATGTACATTTTTATTTTTGTGGTTTCTTAGCAGAATTAATAACACGTGCAAGTTAACTGTAATTATACTGCAAAATGCAACGTTATTGCTAAAATAAAACAGTAGTGATGATAACAATGTAAACATGTATCATACAGTACTGTATAGCATCATACAGTACTGTATAAGGTTTTGTATAAAGCTCACAATTATTCTCGCCTTCTAATAAAAATGACATTGTCACTTTAATTTTTTTTCCTCGTTGGAATTTTAAATCAGATTCACAATGCGCAAGCAACGTTTAAAAAAAGCGAGATTAGAGTTCCATCGAACTTCCTCCTTATCTTTTGCCGCTTGATGTTAAAGTTTATTTTCTGGGGGGAAAAATGATGCTATTATTTCCGGTATTGTGCATGCGTCAAGTTGTGCTGTAATGTGCAGGAGTATGCATTGATACAGTATGGCAAGCATACTGTACACTACTACTGTATAGTGACATTGGGAATTAAAGCAGCAGTTTAAGCAATATCCTACAGTACATGTGTGTTTTTGTAAATAAATCAATTCTGTATTATGAGAACAAACTTGTAGAATTTAAAAAAATTAAAAATGTTTGAAAGACATTTTTAATGTTTCTAATGTACTGTATGAAGCATTTCCAAAGTGACAGCCCCCTTCCCCTTCTGATAGGCTCTGGCTCTTGAGCCCCGCCCTCTCCCTAGCAGTCCACCAATTGTATCTACTGTAGTAATGCTTAGTCATTCATATTGCTTGACTACATTTTCAATAATGCTATGCAAGAATTGAATTACCTGTAAATAACCCTGAGCAAAGCGATTGATTACAGGTGAACGAACCGATCTGCAGCTTTCAGTAGCTTATCACTTGTCTGTGTGCATATTGTATTGATGGATATTCTCTTACTTCTAGATAGAACTTTCTGGAAAGAAGACTATATTCTGGCGACAATTGATGTCTCTTCTTTATATACCTCAATTTTACATAATCTTGGCTGTGAAGCTATAAAATATTTTCTAAATAATGATCCGCAACTTCAAGATGCACAAATCCAATTTATCTTAGATGGTATTTCTTTTATACTAAACAAGAACTATTTTTGGTTTGAGGATATTTTTTACATCCAAAAATGTGGCACCGTCATGGGGACTAGGTTTTCCCCCAGTTATGCCAACCTCTTCATGGGTTTTTGGGCAGAGAATTACATCTGGCAGGGAGAGGATCTGGGGGCAAACCTGGTCCTATGGCGGTGCTACATTGATGATATCATCATAATCTGGCAGGGGGATCAGAATAGTTTAGAACTATTTCTGAAGGATATGAATATCAACACCTATAATCTAAAATTTACCTCGAAAACACGTAAGGAATCTCTAGACTTTGTAGATAGCAACATTTACATCCAAAATGGGATCATAAAGACTAGGTCCTTATTCAAAGATGTTGATAGTAACAACTATATTCTACGCTCTAGTTGCCATCATCCCATCATGCCATCTTATCATTAGAGTTACACTTTCACAGCACAACCTCTTTTTTAGGCATTTTAACACTTACTTTGCACCAATCTGGTCTGATACATTTTATTCCATTATATACTTAAAAAATTTGGTTTTAATTTACTCATTTACCCATTTTTCCCTACATATAGCACCAGATTTTTGTATTTGACTATATATCTCTCATTAGACAGGGCACTCTCCCCTCACAGATCTTGAGTGCAATATCAAGGGACTTATCCGGGTGGTAGTGTCTCTGCTCCACCCGGTGTCTCTTCTTTTCATTGATCAGACTCCATATAGGCAGTCGTGGAGTTTTTCGACTACTGCACATTTGAGTTCTAGGAACTTCAGTTTGTGAACCGGGTAGTTTTGCTCGCTGAGAGTTAGGCTTCAGCTTACGTATGCCAGTGGGCAAAGGCCAGCAGGATTCTTTGGTGTTGCACAGCTCCCAGGCCATTGAAACTGGCATCCACATGCAGGACTTGTGGATTCTCTGGATCAGCGTAAGCCAACACTGGGGCTTCAGTCAGGCTTTTCTTAAGTCCAGTGAAGGCCTTTTGCAGGCAGATGTCCATTTGTCAACAAAAGGGGTTCGGGGGGACATAGCTTTCCCCTCTGGGGAAACCTTCAGTAGACTATTGAGAACCTTGGCTTTACTGGAAACGTTTCTCGTGTTCTTCGAGGGTTTTTCCAAACATGATTATATCATCAAGATAAACTAGGCATTCGCAAGTGTTTATAACTCCAATAGTCTTCTCCATCAGTCGCTGGAAAGTTGCTGGAGCCCCGCAAATGCCTTGGGGCATTCAGGTAAACTGATCGAACCCAAGAGGGCAAATGAACGCAGTCTTCTCCTGGTCTTCAGAGCTCATGGGCACCTGGTAAAACCCTGAATGCAGGATCAGCACGCTGAACCACTGGCTTCCCATTAGTGCGTTGAGGATCTCCTCTATCTGCAGCAAAGTTTACTGATCAGGTATGGTACGTCTGTTTAGAGTTCGATAGTCCACACACAGACGAACGGGCCCATTCTTCTTCCTTACCACCACTATCGGAGAGGTGTAGGGACTTTGGGATTTGGTCAATTTTATTAATAGTGTGTGGGAGCAGGGGGATCTTCCGAGCTGAACCTCTTTGATTTCTACCTCAGGGACCCCCTGCTTCCCGAGTTACAGGCCCCGGTATGGGGCATTGTGTTCCGGCATCGCCACCATTTGTAAATCGTCCATGTCACGTGACCGTGGGATTTAAAAACTAGTGGCGATACCGGCACCCCATACCAGGGCCTGCTTGGGAAGTAGGAGGTCCCAGAGGCTGAAACCACTGCCGCTCAGCCCAGGAGACACCCTGCTCTTGTACACTATTATCAAAATCAATATTTTAGTGCATAATCGCCTGTGAGAGCTGTGCATGGAGATGCAGCATCTCCATGCAGCTCTTACAGGCTGTATTTTTTTCTATCAGCTATCGCGCTATAGAATTTATAGCACGATAGCATTGATACAAAAAACTGGTCTCACGATAGTGAATTTTTTTATTGGACTTTAAAAAATGGCCTTCACTTCTTAGTGAATCCCGCTTTTGGCGTCATGTCTAATAGCATGATAAAAAAATGTATTGTCGGACGCAAAAGCACTGATTTTATCACTGCTTTGTGAATCAGCCCCAAAGTCTTCTAAACGTATCTGTTTAATCAAGAAGAAATTATGGCATCTGTTTTGGGCAAATTACCTGATTTGGATTTCTCCAGATTGTCCTCATGTATATTATGTTGAAATTGCATATATAAACTGTTATTAGAATAGGAGATATGGAGATATGGAGATATGGAGATATGGAGATATTCAAAAACAGGCAGCTGGTAGTAAACAACAGTGGTGGTGCTAGTCCCATAAAAATAAATAAACACAACATCTTACCCTCCTTTCGTCAGGCAAAGAAGAGGCAGCACTCACTTGCAGAAGGTAAAAAAGTGTATTAAGGCATGTGTAGACAGACAACCAATCCCGACGTTTCGGCTCCGGAACGGAACCTTTCTCAAGATGGGGATTTGGCGAGAATGACTTCACATTCAATGCGAATTTCAAGTCTGAAAAAAAGGCATCCCTTTTTTTTCTTTCTTTCCCTCGACGTGGGCTTATAGAATGAGTAATTTTAAGAAACCATTATGTGAAGCATGTTTTTTATGCTTTATCACTTTTTGCCATTCTTAAAATCGCTTGCTTTTAATTCTACTGTATTGTATACTGTACAGTAGAATTAAAAAGCAAGTGATTTTAAGAATGGCAAAAATTGATAAAGTATAAAAAACATGCTTCATATAAGGTTTCTTAAAATCACTCATTCCATAAGCACATGTCGAGAAACAAAAGGGATGCTTTTTGTTTTTTTTCCCCCAGACTTGAAATTCACATTGAATGCGAAGTCATTCTCGCCAAATCCCCATGAAGGACTTATCACACGTGCGCATTCTCAAAGTTAATGTGTCTTTGTTTTTTAAGGAAGCTCCCATTGCCCGACTCGAAAGCATTTAACAACTAAATTAGTCCGTCTTTGTCTATTGTGTATGCGTCTGTGAATCCTTGGAACTGTTTTAAAATGTAATAAAGATTTAACACTCACAGAGACCACTCACAGAAACAGTACTGTACAGTATGAAAAGTAGAGCAAGCCTAGCAAAAGTATTGAATACTTAATATTGAATAAAAGATGTAAATTTTTATTTTTGTGGTTTCTTAGCAGAATTAATAACACGTGCAAGTTAACTGTAATTATACTGCAAAATGCAACGTTATTGCTAAAATAAAACAGTAGTGATGATAACAATGTAAACATGTATCATACAGTACTGTATAGCATCATACAGTACTGTATAAGGTTTTGTATAAAGCTCACAATTATTCTCGCCTTCTAATAAAAATGACATTGTCACTTTAATTTTTTTTCCTCGTTGGAATTTTAAATCAGATTCACAATGCGCAAGCAACGTTTAAAAAAAGCGATATTAGAGTTCCATCGAACTTCCTCCTTATCTTTTGCCGCTTGATGTTAAAGTTTATTTTCTGGGGGGAAAAATGATGCTATTATTTCCGGTATTGTGCATGCGTCAAGTTGTGCTGTAATGTGCAGGAGTATGCATTGATACAGTATGGCAAGCATACTGTACACTACTACTGTATAGTGACATTGGGAATTAAAGCAGCAGTTTAAGCAATATCCTACAGTACATGTGTGTTTTTGTAAATAAATCAATTCTGTATTATGAGAACAAACTTGTAGAATTTAAAAAAATTAAAAATGTTTGAAAGACATTTTTAATGTTTCTAATGTACTGTATGAAGCATTTCCAAAGTGACAGCCCCCTTCCCCCTCTGATAGGCTCTGGCTCTTGAGCCCCGCCCTCTCCCTAGCAGTCCACCAATTGTATCTACTGTAGTAATGCTTAGTCATTCATATTGCTTGACTACATTTTCAATAATGCTATGCAAGAATTGAATTACCTGTAAATAACCCTGAGCAAAGCGATTGATTACAGGTGAACGAACCGATCTGCAGCTTACAGTAGCTTATCACTTGTCTGTGTGCATATTGTATTGATGGATATTCTCTTACTTCTAGATAGAACTTTCTGGAAAGAAGACTATATTCTGGCGACAATTGATGTCTCTTCTTTATATACCTCAATTTTACATAATCTTGGCTGTGAAGCTATAAAATATTTTCTAAATAATGATCCGCAACTTCAAGATGCACAAATCCAATTTATCTTAGATGGTATTTCTTTTATACTAAACAAGAACTATTTTTGGTTTGAGGATATTTTTTACATCCAAAAATGTGGCACCGTCATGGGGACTAGGTTTTCCCCCAGTTATGCCAACCTCTTCATGGGTTTTTGGGCAGAGAATTACATCTGGCAGGGAGAGGATCTGGGGGCAAACCTGGTCCTATGGCGGTGCTACATTGATGATATCATCATAATCTGGCAGGGGGATCAGAATAGTTTAGAACTATTTCTGAAGGATATGAATATCAACACCTATAATCTAAAATTTACCTCGAAAACACGTAAGGAATCTCTAGACTTTGTAGATAGCAACATTTACATCCAAAATGGGATCATAAAGACTAGGTCCTTATTCAAAGATGTTGATAGTAACAACTATATTCTACGCTCTAGTTGCCATCATCCCATCATGCCATTTTATCATTAGAGTTACACTTTCACAGCACAACCTCTTTTTTAGGCATTTTAACACTTACTTTGCACCAATCTGGTCTGATACATTTTATTCCATTATATACTTAAAAAAATTTTTTTTAATTTACTCATTTACCCATTTTTCCCTACATATAGCACCAGATTTTTGTATTTGACTATATATCTCTCATTAGACAGGGCACTCTCCCCTCACAGATCTTGAGTGCAATATCAAGGGACTTATCCGGGTGGTAGTGTCTCTGCTCCACCCGGTGTCTCTTCTTTTCATTGATCAGACTCCATATAGGCAGTCGTGGAGTTTTTCGACTACTGCACATTTGAGTTCTAGGAACTTCAGTTTGTGAACCGGGTAGTTTTGCTCGCTGAGAGTTAGGCTTCAGCTTACGTATGCCAGTGGGCAAAGGCCAGCAGGATTCTTTGGTGTTGCACAGCTCCCAGGCCATTGAAACTGGCATCCACATGCAGGACTTGTGGATTCTCTGGATCAACGTAAGCCAACACTGGGGCTTCAGTCAGGCTTTTCTTAAGTCCAGTGAAGGCCTTTTGCAGGCAGATGTCCATTTGTCAACAAAAGGGGTTCGGGGGGACATAGCTTTCCCCTCTGGGGAAACCTTCAGTAGACTATTGAGAACCTTGGCTTTACTGGAAACGTTTCTCGTGTTCTTCGAGGGTTTTTCCAAACATGATTATATCATCAAGATAAACTAGGCATTCGCAAGTGTTTATAACTCCAATAGTCTTCTCCATCAGTCGCTGGAAAGTTGCTGGAGCCCCGCAAATGCCTTGGGGCATTCAGGTAAACTGATCGAACCCAAGAGGGCAAATGAACGCAGTCTTCTCCTGGTCTTCAGAGCTCATGGGCACCTGGTAAAACCCTGAATGCAGGATCAGCACGCTGAACCACTGGCTTCCCATTAGTGCGTTGAGGATCTCCTCTATCTGCAGCAAAGTTTACTGATCAGGTATGGTACGTCTGTTTAGAGTTCGATAGTCCACACACAGACGAACGGGCCCATTCTTCTTCCTTACCACCACTATCGGAGAGGTGTAGGGACTTTGGGATTTGGTCAATTTTATTAATAGTGTGTGGGAGCAGGGGGATCTTCCGAGCTGAACCTCTTTGATTTCTACCTCAGGGACCCCCTGCTTCCCGAGTTACAGGCCCCGGTATGGGGCATTGTGTTCCGGCATCGCCACCATTTGTAAATCGTCCATGTCACGTGACCGTGGGATTTAAAAACTAGTGGCGATACCGGCACCCCATACCAGGGCCTGCTTGGGAAGTAGGAGGTCCCAGAGGCTGAAACCACTGCCGCTCAGCCCAGGAGACACCCTGCTCTTGTACACTATTATCAAAATCAATATTTTAGTGCATAATCGCCTGTGAGAGCTGTGCATGGAGATGCAGCATCTCCATGCAGCTCTTACAGGCTGTATTTTTTTCTATCAGCTATCGCGCTATAGAATTTATAGCACGATAGCATTGATACAAAAAACTGGTCTCACGATAGTGAATTTTTTTATCGGACTTTAAAAAATGGCCTTCACTTCTTAGTGAATCCCGCTTTTGGCGTCATGTCTAATAGCATGATAAAAAAATGTATTGTCGGACGCAAAAGCACTGATTTTATCACTGCTTTGTGAATCAGCCCCAAAGTCTTCTAAACGTATCTGTTTAATCAAGAAGAAATTATGGCATCTGTTTTGGGCAAATTACCTGATTTGGATTTCTCCAGATTGTCCTCATGTATATTATGTTGAAATTGCATATATAAACTGTTATTAGAATAGGAGATATGGAGATATGGAGATATGGAGATATGGAGATATTCAAAAACAGGCAGCTGGTAGTAAACAACATTGGTGGTGCTAGTCCCATAAAAATAAATAAACACAACATCTTACCCTCCTTTCGTCAGGCAAAGAAGAGGCAGCACTCACTTGCAGAAGGTAAAAAAGTGTATTAAGGCATGTGTAGACAGACAACCAATCCCGACGTTTCGGCTCCGGAACGGAACCTTTCTCAAGATGGGGATTTGGCGAGAATGACTTCACATTCAATGCGAATTTCAAGTCTGAAAAAAAGGCATCCCTTTTTTTTCTTTCTTTCCCTCGACGTGGGCTTATAGAATGAGTAATTTTAAGAAACCATTATGTGAAGCATGTTTTTTATGCTTTATCACTTTTTGCCATTCTTAAAATCGCTTGCTTTTAATTCTACTGTATTGTATACTGTACAGTAGAATTAAAAAGCAAGTGATTTTAAGAATGGCAAAAATTGATAAAGTATAAAAAACATGCTTCATATAAGGTTTCTTAAAATCACTCATTCCATAAGCACATGTCGAGAAACAAAAGGGATGCTTTTTGTTTTTTTTCCCCCAGACTTGAAATTCACATTGAATGCGAAGTCATTCTCGCCAAATCCCCATGAAGGACTTATCACACGTGCGCATTCTCAAAGTTAATGTGTCTTTGTTTTTTAAGGAAGCTCCCATTGCCCGACTCGAAAGCATTTAACAACTAAATTAGTCCGTCTTTGTCTATTGTGTATGCGTCTGTGAATCCTTGGAACTGTTTTAAAATGTAATAAAGATTTAACACTCACAGAGACCACTCACAGAAACAGTACTGTACAGTATGAAAAGTAGAGCAAGCCTAGCAAAAGTATTGAATACTTAATATTGAATAAAAGATGTAAATTTTTATTTTTGTGGTTTCTTAGCAGAATTAATAACACGTGCAAGTTAACTGTAATTATACTGCAAAATGCAACGTTATTGCTAAAATAAAACAGTAGTGATGATAACAATGTAAACATGTATCATACAGTACTGTATAGCATCATACAGTACTGTATAAGGTTTTGTATAAAGCTCACAATTATTCTCGCCTTCTAATAAAAATGACATTGTCACTTTAATTTTTTTTCCTCGTTGGAATTTTAAATCAGATTCACAATGCGCAAGCAACGTTTAAAAAAAGCGATATTAGAGTTCCATCGAACTTCCTCCTTATCTTTTGCCGCTTGATGTTAAAGTTTATTTTCTGGGGGGAAAAATGATGCTATTATTTCCGGTATTGTGCATGCGTCAAGTTGTGCTGTAATGTGCAGGAGTATGCATTGATACAGTATGGCAAGCATACTGTACACTACTACTGTATAGTGACATTGGGAATTAAAGCAGCAGTTTAAGCAATATCCTACAGTACATGTGTGTTTTTGTAAATAAATCAATTCTGTATTATGAGAACAAACTTGTAGAATTTAAAAAAATTAAAAATGTTTGAAAGACATTTTTAATGTTTCTAATGTACTGTATGAAGCATTTCCAAAGTGACAGCCCCCTTCCCCTTCTGATAGGCTCTGGCTCTTGAGCCCCGCCCTCTCCCTAGCAGTCCACCAATTGTATCTACTGTAGTAATGCTTAGTCATTCATATTGCTTGACTACATTTTCAATAATGCTATGCAAGAATTGAATTACCTGTAAATAACCCTGAGCAAAGCGATTGATTATAGGTGAACGAACCGATCTGCAGCTTTCAGTAGCTTATCACTTGTCTGTGTGCATATTGTATTGATGGATATTCTCTTACTTCTAGATAGAACTTTCTGGAAAGAAGACTATATTCTGGCGACAATTGATGTCTCTTCTTTATATACCTCAATTTTACATAATCTTGGCTGTGAAGCTATAAAATATTTTCTAAATAATGATCCGCAACTTCAAGATGCACAAATCCAATTTATCTTAGATGGTATTTCTTTTATACTAAACAAGAACTATTTTTGGTTTGAGGATATTTTTTACATCCAAAAATGTGGCACCGTCATGGGGACTAGGTTTTCCCCCAGTTATGCCAACCTCTTCATGGGTTTTTGGGCAGAGAATTACATCTGGCAGGGAGAGGATCTGGGGGCAAACCTGGTCCTATGGCGGTGCTACATTGATGATATCATCATAATCTGGCAGGGGGATCAGAATAGTTTAGAACTATTTCTGAAGGATATGAATATCAACACCTATAATCTAAAATTTACCTCGAAAACACGTAAGGAATCTCTAGACTTTGTAGATAGCAACATTTACATCCAAAATGGGATCATAAAGACTAGGTCCTTATTCAAAGATGTTGATAGTAACAACTATATTCTACGCTCTAGTTGCCATCATCCCCAGTGGATGGACAATGTTCTGTATGGCCAATATAGGAGAATGCGCAGAAATTGCACTGATGATGAAATATTTGGACAGCTGTGCGAAACATTAAAATCAATGTTCATTCAGAAAGATTATAAGGAAGAGGTTTTAAATGTAGCATTTCCAAAAGCAGCTATTTTAGATAGAAAGGAATTAATCAAACCAGGCATAAAAAAACAACATTTTAATAACAACTTTGACACGGCTTTTTTAACAACTTTTAATAGAGAAGCCAATAATATTAGTAAAATAGTTTGTAAGCATTGGCATGTTTTACTCAATGACCCCATCCTTAAAAATGAAATTCCAGATGTGCCAAAAATAATTTTTAGAAAGGCAAAAAATTTGAAGAACATTATTGCACATAGTGCCCTTAAAAAAATGAAACTAAAGATTTAAGATGGCTCCAGAAATTAGAAGGCTTAGTTGCACATGCAAGGCTTGTGAATACAAAAAACAAGATACATTTTTTTTTAAATCGAATAATAAGAATTAAGTTTTTAAAATCAAACAATATATGAATTGCTATACAGAATACGTTATATACATACTGGAATGCCCCTGTGGGTTGCAGTATGTGGAAGAAAAAAAAAGGCAATAAAAAAAACGTATTATTGAACATCTTAGCAATATCATACGTGGTGTGATGACACATAGCGCTATTTCACCACTCAAACCCAAGAGGCCTCATATTCACCACTATAGAAAATGTCTTACCTTAAAACCGAATGGACTAAATGGGCCTCTGTGTGATTCGTCTGTGTGATTTCGAATTAGCTCCATTTCATTTTTTTTTTTTTTTTTTTTATAACTTGAAATTTCTATTGGTGTAAAGTACAGGAACAGTTTGTACCACAGCAGGTACATATGTAAATAAAGTGAATTATAAATCCGAATTAATTTATATAATAACAAAAGAATGAAAGTACATTGCGTTATGAATGGTAACAGGACAACACAAGACAGGACAAGACTAACCGAGACATCACCCGGCCCGCAGTAGATCGGCTGCTTTCATATTCATAGCTTGTGTATAGCATGCTGCCGGGTGAGGAGGGGTGGGAGTGACAAGGGGGGGAGAGGGTATTAGGGTGGGATGGGTGGTCCTGCATTTAGGTGCGGGACGGAAACACCAAAAGTTGCAGTTGTAGTTGGGGCTTCTAGACCTCATCCTTGGTAGGTAAGTTTCAGATTCCTTTCTGCCTGGGACTTCTCATGTCCTGTTGTTCATGTTAACAGTGAACTTTGTGTAGGGATGATGTTGGAACAGCCAAAGGAGAATGCATCTAGAGCTATCAATGCCATATTGTGGCACGCTCCACCCCGGGGATGTCTGTTTGGGCCAGCCAGGGTATCCAGATCTTAAGATAATGGTTGCCAGTGTCATTAACCAAGCTTGTTAATTTCTTCATCTGGCAGATGTGCCAAATCCTGTTCCGAAGCTTGGGGATGGAGGGGATCTCATTAAGTTTCCATATTGCTGCGATCTCGCACCGGGTCGCTAGGGCAAGGTGCCCGATTAATTTATTATTTGTTTTTGAGAGCCCTTCTAGTGGTCTATTCAAGAGGAACAGCCACGGGTCGAGGGGAATCGAGAGGCCCAAGATCCTCTCAGTCCAATTTCAAATTTCTTCCCATAGGGGGGCGATCTGGGGGCAAGACCACAGCATATGTAACAGGTCAGCCAACTCTCCGCACTGTCGAGGGCACAGCGGGGAGAGTCCCGGCACATACCTTGATAATTTTAGTGAGGTGTGGTACCATCTCATGAGGACTTTATATGCATTCTCCTTTAGTGTGGTGCAGATTGAGCTTTTGGCAGTCCCTAGATAGATATCGCTCCAGTCCTCATCTTCTAGGGATTCTCCAAGGTCAGATTCCCACTGAGATCTGTATCTTGGGTGTCCCTGTCCGTGGTCAGCAGAACCCACCACTTCTCTGTATAACTGCGATGTGAGTCCTGAAGTGTCTGATTCTGCCAGACAGAGCTTTTCAAAATTGGTCAGCGCTGAATAAGGGGCTAGTTTATTATAAAATGCTCGGATCTGGAGGTACTTAAAAAATTCAGAATGGGGGATATGCTTTTCAGATCTGATTTGCTCAAATGATTTGATTTTGTTGCCACTACCCTCCAAGTCTCTAAGTGCGTATAGCCGGCCGTTTTCCAACTAGAGGTACTACTGCACTGCAGACCGGGAGCAAAGTCGGAGTTCCCCCAAAGGGGGGACATCAGGGAGTTTTTGGTGGTGAGGGAGTGATTGTGCTTTGACGTGTTCCATATTGACAGCGAGTGGGTCACAGAGGAAAGCGGCATGGCAGCACCTTATGTGCTTTTTTGGGGAGCCAGATCGAGGATTGCAGCTCTATCGAGGCACAGCTTGGCCTTTCTATTTCCACCCATCTTTTCAATGCAGGGTTGGAGTGCCATTGGACAATTTGGCTTACTGCTGCGGCCGAGTTTATTCGAGCATTTGCCCGTTCTCGGCCGCAGCAGTAACCTGGCTCGCGCCGGAGGGTGCCGGGCGCGCCGAAGCAGCGGAGGAGCGCCCTCCGATCGGGGCTTTCTCCCTCCCGCTGCCGGGTCCGCCGGGTCCCCCGGAACCCCCTGCCGCCGTCCCCCACATCGCGGGACACCAGGGTTCCCTCGGGGAGCCCTGGACGCGCGTGCAGGGGGCGCAGGCACCCGATGACGCGTGACCGCGCATCGGTGATGCGCGGCACGCTGATGCGCGGCACGCTGAGGGAGTGCGACTAGCACGCCGAGGCATCCCCCGGCTTGCGGTGCTAGCCGTGCTTTAATAAAACGTGTCGCCAGTGTAATTGCGCCTCTTTATAGTAGGACCACAGACAAGGTACCGCTAAGCCCCCTGCTGTGGAGGGTCTTTTCATGGTCAATTTGTTGACTCTCGGTTTTTTAACTCCCCATATAAATTTGGAGATATAAGACTGAAGCGAGAATAGGTCTTTCAGTCTCAGTGGCACCGGCAGTGTTTGGAATAGGTATAGGATACGGGGGAGAAGATTAATTTTGATACTTTGTATCCTACCTATCCAAGAGATTCTCTGGAGGACCATTTTGAGATGTCAACTTTTGGTGATCTGAATAGGGGGGGGGGGGTAGTTTGCCTTATAAATGTCTCTAACATCCTTAGTAATATGGACTCCCAAGTATTTAATCTGGTTCTGTTTCCAATTAAAATTGAAATTTAGCTTTAGTAGCTTTTCAACCTCTGTGGGGAGGCTGATGTTTAGAGCTTCTGATTTAGATTGATTGATTTTGAATCCAGATATTATAGTGAATTTGTCTAGCAGATGAAATAGATTTGGCAGAGACGTGAGGGGTCGAGAAAGTAATAATAGAATGTCATCAGCGTATAGAGCTGCTTTGTGGGATTGCGAGTCAATATTTACCCCAACTATATCAGGACAGCCACGGATCTGAGCTGCTAAGGGTTCCATACAAAGGGCAAACAGGAGGGGGGATAACGGGCACCCCTGTCTCGTGCCAGTTTTCATTTGGAATTGGGCAGATGGAAAGCCCTGGTGTATGACCCTAGCAGTAGGGCCCGAGTAAAGTGCCATAATCACTTCACTCACCCTTTCCCCAAATCCAAATGCCCCGAGCGTCTCTTTTAAATACGGCCAGTCGATCCTGTCGAACGCTTTTTATGCATCCAGACATAACATCATAATTTGTGATTTTCCACTGTTAGCCAATTCCATCAGATCAATGATTCGTCGGGTATTATCTGCTGCTTGTCTACCTTTAATAAATCCAACTTGATCTGGATGTATCAGTCTGGGCAGGATCTGACTTAGTCTATTGGCCGTGTGCAAAAAAACAGGCGCTTACCTCAGATTAGAAACAAAAGTGTGCTTACAGTAAAGCGGTCAATTCGACAATAGCTCTCTTACAAATACTTGGAGCAAACAGTAGGATCCCTTCAGCTTCAACCCCAGAAAAGGGTTAATCCAGAGCCCTTATAGAAACATGGGAACAAACAAACAATGAGGGAGCATGGGATTAGAAAGATTTATACAATAAATAATGGTGATGAATATTGACAGTAGTTCCAAAGGTGGGGGGCGGGTTGTAAATATAATAATACTTACACGGCCATGTGTAAGCAACCACAATTAGTGATCACCTCCTTGAGGGCGAGCTGTGCCTCTCCCAGCTAGATACAGCTGTATGTTGATAGGGTTAGGGGAAATGATATATAATCTATAAGGCTATACTCACATGGCCCTGTGTGAGCTGGTGTAGAAATTGGTTACTTTGGGGTTAAATTTAACCCATCCACATCTATTCATCACGTAATGGGGGTTTTCTCCAGTATCCAGGGCAGCACGAAAATCAGTGCTAACTCCCAGGCGTCAGCCAGGCTCTCCCCCCAGGTGTTATGATGCGTGGGGGGGGGGGGCGGGAGGGGTTGGGTGATGAGAAAAACGAGTGAGGCACGGTTCCAGTTAAATATTCACAAGAAATCGCATTTATTAATTAAAACAGCAAAGGGACTCACATACATATAGAATGGACCCCTGGCCTCCTCACGCAGTCCAGGATCGAGTTTGAGCAGCTTTGTGCGCCCTTCCCGCGTCCGGGATGCAGGAAGAAAAACTATCCTGCTGGGCTGCAAACACTGCTCCACGGTCTGACTGCGGAAGCCTCCTTAGGTCAAAATCTTCTGGTGGTTTAGAGCAAAGCGTTTCGTCGACACATCGACTTCCTCAGGCTCAAATAATGTGTAGACGAAACGCGTTGCTCTAAACCACCAGAAGATTTTGACCTAAGGAGGCTTCCGCAAAGCTGCTCAAACTCGATCCTGGACTGCGTGAGGAGGCCAGGGGTCCATTCTATATGTATGTGAGTCCCTTTGCTGTTTTAATTAATAAATGCGATTTCTTGTGAATATTTAACTGGAACCGTGCCTCACTCGTTTTTCACATCACCCAACCCCTCCCCCCCCCTCCACGCATCATAACACCTGGGGGGAGAGCCTGGCTGACGCCTGGGAGTTAGCACTGATTTTCGTGCTGCCCTGGATACTGGAGAAAACCCCCATTACGTGATGAATAGATGTGGATGGGTTAAATTTAACCCCAAAGTAACCAATTTCTACACCAGCTCACACAGGGCCGTGTGAGTATAGCCTTATAGATTATTTATCATTTCCCCTAACCCTATCAACATACAGCTGTATCTAGCTGGGAGAGGCACAGCTCGCCCTCAAGGAGGTGATCACTAATTGTGGTTGCTTACACATGGCCGTGTAAGTATTATTATATTTACAACCCGCCCCCCACCTTTGGAACTACTGTCAATATTCATCACCATTATTATTGTATATGTCTTTCTAATCCCATGCTCCCCCATTGTTTGTTTGTTCCCATTAGTCTATTGGCCAGCAGTTTGGCGTAGATTTTAATGTCAGTATTAATCAGGGAGATTGGTCTATAGCTTTTACATTCCAGCGGATCTTTGCCTGATTTATGGATTAGTGATATAGATGCCCGGAGCATCTCTCCGGGGATTGGGGCTCCCGCCAATATTGCGTTAAACATTCGGAGCAGCCTTGGGGTAAGCACTTTGCAAAACTTTTTATAGTACAGCCCCGAGAAGCCATCCGGGCCCAGGGCCTTTGATGGTTTCAATTCTTTTATCACCGTGGCTAATTCCTCCCCAGTGAAATCCACCCCTAGGCTCTCTCTTTCCGTCTCAGTGAGCTTTGCCAAATTTGAGTTTGCTAGGAAATCTCCTAGTGACTTACTCGTTTTTGTGGTATGTGCCACTTTCTCACCGTTGTATAAAGATTCATAGAATTTACCAAATTCATTAACTATGATTTTAGGATTGGCCGAGGTGGAGCCTGGTTTCAATCTAATTGCTTGGATATTGTAGTTGGTCTGTCTGTTACGTAGCAGACGGGCCAGCATCGTATCTGGTCTGTTAGCCTTTTCGTAAAATTTCCTCTTGGACCAACATAACGAATTGTCTGCCCTGGACGTCAAAAGCATATTTAATTCAATCTTAGTATCTTTCAAATCCTTGAGGACCTGCGGATCTGGGTGTTTTTTACGTCTCTCAGATAGTGAGCTTAGTTTAGACTGAAGGGTGATCATTTTAACGTCCCTTTCCCGCTTGCGTCTCGCCGCGACACTTATCAACGTGCCTCTGAGGGTCGCCTTGTGAGCCTCCCATAGAGTTAACTGGGATTCCACAGAGTCTGTGTTTATTTCAAAGAATTGGTTAATTTCTTTACCAATGTGTTCGCATATATCAGGGATTTTTAAGAGAGATTCATTGAGTTTCCAATTTGCCCCCAGTCTGCCATGTTTAATTTGTTTACACCTTAGCTCAATAGGTGCATGGTCTGACCATGAAATATCATGGATTACCGCACGGGCGACCAGCGGGACCAGTCTACTAGAAACGAAGAAGTTGTCGATTCTACTATATGAGTTGTGAGGGTGGGAGTAAAATGTGTAATCTCTCTCCAGCGGGTGCAACTCTCTCCAAATATCCGCTAGATGGTTCTTCCGGAGGCCTGAGGTCAGGGAGAGTCTCGCTTTTTTGTTACTCTCTTTGGGGTGCTGGATCTATCTAGTGCTGGCTGAAGGGCTATGTTAAAATCCCCTGCAATAATAATATGGCCCTGTGCCCAGGTATTCAGGGTTTGGAAGAAGGTATAAAAAATGTTTTCGTCCTGCTCGCAGGGAGCGTACACGGCTGCTAGGGTAATAGGTTGCTCATGTATGGAACCCGTTAGGATGATGTAGCGACCTTCCTTATCTTTTTTAACTGTTTTAACGTTAAAGGGTATCTTGTTGTGGAAAAGTATAGCAATTCCCCTCTTTTTTTCAGGGACTGATGAGAGGAAGAACTGCGAGTATTGCTTATCCATGAAACGGGGGGCGCTTTTGTCGCTAAAATGAGTTTCTTGGAGCATCAATATGTCGGCACCCCACCTTTTATATTCTGTGAATGCTATCTTGCGTTTTAAGGGGCTGTTGAAACCCTTTACGTTATGTGAAATTATGTTTAGGGCCATCTAGTGGTAGTTAGTGTGTAGGGCGTATCATGAGCCATAGTCTTACCCCGTTCCTCGGGTCGAGATATCCGTCTGATGGATTGACTGATGATGTGGAGATGTCTTTACCGCATATTCCCTTGCCGACCACTCCTCTTTCCTCTGGGGGGGATTGGGGGAAGTGGGAGGCCAGAGCCCAGGGAGGGGGGACACATGAAGGTAGGATGGGTCAGGGGAACATATAACATATAACGAACAAAGAGACAAAAATGACAGCGTAAACAGTGTGTTTCTGACAGTGAATATACATAGAATTGAGAAGATCTCATCTGGGATGGACCCAGAGAGATCCTTACGCCCATAGGTATGGCCTGACAGACCGTCCATAACGGTGGACTTGTCTGTGTCCCGAGGGACCAGCCTCCTAGGGACTAGAATACGACACATTACTGGGGAATGGGTCGAGATAGGAGAAGCCTGCTTCGGGGGTAGTCCCCGCCAGCGCATCTTAAAGCATTATTTATATAAACTTATACCAGCAATACATCAACTAATAACTTTTGTAGATAATAAAAACTTTTACAAACACCTCAAACGACAACACTCAGAGGGGTATCGTGAGTAACTATAGGGATATGTGGGAAATCCGACCTCTAAACCTCCCCTCTGAATCTTGCATACCTTAACCTTTACCCCTATATGACATCTCTGTGTAAAGCCTAACTACAGTACATCCTAACCTGTGGCTAACTTGAGCTTTGCCTAGTATCCATCCCCTAAACCGCTCGGTCTGATTTAATAATATACTGCAGCCCTTTTGTCTCCCCCCTGCCTGCTTGTCTCTCTCCCCCCTCCTGCCTTCTTGTCTCTCTCTCCCCCTTCTCCTGTCTTCTTGTCTCTCCCCCCCTCCTTCTTGTCTCT
The DNA here is from genome assembly GCF_040206685.1 of Ascaphus truei. Taxonomy (NCBI): domain Eukaryota; kingdom Metazoa; phylum Chordata; class Amphibia; order Anura; family Ascaphidae; genus Ascaphus; species Ascaphus truei. The sequence goes on along the minus strand of NC_134485.1, from coordinate 98,018,208 downwards.
CACCCCTCCCTCCTTCTTGTCTCTAACTCCCCCCTCCCCTCCTTCTTGTCTCTCTCCCCTCTCCCCTCCTTCTTGTCTCTCTCCCCCCCTCCCCTCCTTCTTGTCTCTCCCCCCCCTTATCCTACAGTACATGTGTGTTTTTTAAAATAAATCAATTCTGTACTATGAGAACAAACTTGTAGAATTTTAAAATGTTTGAAAGACATTTTTAATGTTTCTAATGTACTGTATGAAGCATTTCCAAAGTGACAGCCCCCTTCCCCTTCTGATAAGCTGTGGCTCTTGAGCCCCGCCCTCTTCCTAGCAGTCCACCAATTGTATCTACTGTAGTAATGCTCAGTCAATCATATTGCAGGACTACATTTTCATTAATGCTATGCAAGAATTGAATTACCTGTAAATAACCCTGAGCAAAGCGATTGATTACAGATGAACGAAGCGATCTGCAGCTTACTGTAGCTAATCACTTGTCTGTGTGCATATTGTATTGATGGATATTTTCTTACTTCTAGATAGAACTTTCTGGAAAGAAGACTATATTCTGGCGACAATTGATGTCTCTTCTTTATATACCCCAATTTTACATAATCTTGGCTGTGAAGCTATAAAATATTTTCTAAATAATGATCCGGAACTTCAAAATGCACAAATCAAATTTATCTTAGATGGTATTTCTTTTATACTAAACAAGAACTATTTTTGGTTTGAGGATATTTTTTACATCCAAAAATGTGGCACCGTCATGGGGACTAGGTTTTCCCCCAGTTATGCCAACCTCTTCATGGGTTTTTGGGAAGAGAATTACATCTGGCAGGGAGACGGTCTGGGGGCAAACCTGGTCCTATGGAGGCGCTACATTGATGATATCATCCTAATCTGGCAGGGGGATCAGAATAGTTTAGAACTATTTCTGAATGATATGAATATCAACACCTATAATCTAAAATTTACCTCGAAAACAAGTAAGGAATCTCTATACTTTTTAGATCTCAACATTTACATCCAAAATGGGATCATAAAGACTAGGTCCTTTTTCAAAGATGTTGATAGTAAAAACTATATTCTACGCTCTAGTTGCCATCATCCCCAGTGGATGGACAATGTTCTGTATGTCCAATATAGGAGAATGCGCATAAATTGCACTGATGATGAAATATTTGGACAGCTGTGCGAAACATTAAAATTAAGGTTCATTCAGAAAGATTATAAGGAAGAGGTTTTAAATGTAGCATTTCCAAAAGCAGCTATTTTAGATAGAAAGGAATTAATCAAACCAGGCATAAAAAAGCAACATTTTAATAACAACTTTGACACGGCTTTTTTAACAACTTTTAATAGAGAAGCCAATAATATTAGTAAAATAGTTCGTAAGCATTGGCATGTTTTACTCAATGACCCCATCCTTAAAAATGAAATTCCAGATGTACCTAAAATAATTTTTAGAAAGGCGAAAAATTTGAAGAACATTATTGCACCTAGTGCCCTTAAAAATTTTTAAACTAAAGATATCGGATGGCTCCAGAAATTAGAAGGCTTTTATGGCTGTTCCACTTGCAAGGCTTGTGAATACAAACAACAAGATAAAAAGAATTTTAAATCGAAAAATAAGAATGAAGTTTATAAATCAAACAATATACTGTATGAATTGCTATACAGAATACGTTATCTACATACTGGAATGCCCCTGTGGGTTGCAGTATGTGGAAAAAAAAGAGCAATAAAAAAACGTATTATTGAACATCTTTGCAATATCAGACGTGGTGTGATGACACATAGTGTATCAAAACACTTTGCGCTATTTCACCACTCAAACCCAAGAGGCTTCATATTCACCACTATAGAAAATGTCTTACCTTAAAACCGAATGGACTAAATGTTGATTTCGAATTAGCTCCATTTCTAATTTGATATCCATAAATCTGTGTAACATTTTTCTGCCCATTATTTCCCTGCCTAAAATTTACTTATATTTATTCTGAGTGAATATGAGACCTCTAGGGGTGGTTCGTCTCTTATTTATTTATTTGTTTATTTTATCCCTTTCTTCTAAATTCCAATTTACAATTTTAGCTATTTAGGAATTATTACTGTATTTGAGCTGTGTATTGTGTTATTAATACTCCTTTTTCTCTCCCTTTTCTCTCCTCCAATTGTGCTCTGCTCTCTATTTCCATCTGAGCAGCTATGTGTTTCTTATAAATTTCGTATTTTAAGTTTTTATATTTTTAATAAAGCTTTTTAAATGTTTTAAACCCTATTTGTTTGACCACAGAGTTATGTACTCTAAATGAGAGAACCTGTGGACTAATTAACAACCAATTAATTAATTAGTTTAAACACTATATAATTGTTGTAACCATCATGGGTGTCATATTGCTCCTGATGAAGCTGAGAGTAGATCAGCGAAACGCGTTGAGCTTTGACAGTCTGCGCAGTGAGTTCCGAGGGGACCTTCTTGCCGTGCACCTGCCTTCTCCCCCGAGTAACCGGAAGTTGCCAGGTTACCGACGGATGTGACGTCAGACGCCACCCGACGCCATCCAGTTGCGGGATTACCGAAGGAAGACGGCCCTGATACCACCTTCTTTCTTGCTTGAGATCCACTGCATTACTTTATGTGCCTTATATACTTGTACACATTGTAAGTACATATTGTAGCTTCTTTTAATTTTATAAAGTACATACTGGTCTGCACTATTGGTTTCTCTCCACTGTGTTTTCTCCTGAGTTCCATCTTGAGTGAAAGCCCTCCTGAGTTCCTGTTTACCTTGTTCCACGTTACACGCTGACTTTTCACTTTCTTTTTGTAAGTAGGCATTTTGCACGAGCCAAGTTTTGTTCTACCATCTTTTTGTGATTTTATTGCACCATTTTATATATATATATATATATATTATTTTTTGTTGGGGTGTTCCTGATTTATTGCTCCCTTCATACCCTGGATGTACATATTGTATTGATGCACATATTTTTTTATTTAAAAATATATATTTTTTTAAACGGCTGCTTGAACTGTAGCTTTAAACTTAATACTGTACTGTATAGTGTAATACAGTATACTGTAGTACTGTACATTATATTTACCTTCATTATAAACTTTGCCAAATTGGTGGAGATGAGCCACTATCACTCCTGTAGTCTACATTATAGTTGACAGGTGACATCTGGCCTGCTACACCTGTAGTTGACAGCTGCTGAAGCTGGTAATCATGTTGGTAAGCATGCTGGTACGTGTAATCTGGTTGGAAATCAGGCTGGAAATTTTGCGGGTAATCTGGCGGGAACAGGTAGCAAGGATTGCCGTTCACCAGTTTTTCACTGATGGTTGGACCGTTATTGTAAGCCGGTGCTGGTGCTGGGGCTGGCGCTGGCATATTGCTGGATTGGGATCGACGAATTGTGTATGGATTAAACCCGAACTTTCTCCTTTTGCATTTGCCATGATCAAACATACTGTAAAAATCTGGGATCACACACCAATACCCCCTTCTACCTCAGACAGGAGGGGCAACGCAAAAAAAGCAATGATCGTTACTTAAGGTTGCCTTACCGAACGCTTCCACCCACGAACGTCAGGTGAAAATTTGTAAAAATCATAGTTCGAAATGAAGTATTCAAATATTTCTGATAAAGTCTCCATCTTATCTGTTGCAGCATTAATTGCAGAACATATTAAAAACGCATAACTACAGTCAGGTTTTTTATACGTGTACAGTGTACACATGGTGTCATGTCCAGTCAGCAATTGTGCAGGGATAAGAATGTAGAAAAAAGCCCACTGCTTTGTGTTTTAGAGGTTTATATTATTAAACGCCTACATTTGGTAACGTCTTCAGCGTCTTCAAGGACCAAGGTTGATTCACAATGGACCACTGTAGTACTGTAGACTTCACTTTTATCTGGTTTTTAAATACCTGCAAATTGACACAGTACTGTAGCACAGTACTGTATGTGTACACATTACAATTAATTAATTTCTGTCACCTGGCGGATACGCGAAGAATTGCATCCAATGAAATCAGAATCCAGGTAATTCAAAGAAATCAACCGCGGTAAACACAGGTTTGACTGGTGTGATTGGCGGCATTCAAAGCAGCATTCACGGAAGAATAACGAGGGAATGCCGCGTGGAATACAGCAGAGTTCATGAAAATGGCTCTGTGAAATGTTCGAATAACGGCCGCTACATCAGTATAAACCTCCAATAAATATTTAAAAAAAAAAACAATACATATTGCCCCCCCCAATACATTTAACCCCACAATACATATTTATAAAAACCCCAATGCATATAAAAAAACAATACATGTAAAAAAATCCCAATATATAGATAAAAAGCCAATACATAAAGAAAACATTCATAGAAAAAAAAACACCCAATACTTATAAAATCCCCCAATACATATCCAATCCCCCAATACATATAAGCAAAACCCAATACATATAACCCCCCAATTCATATATAAAAAAATACATATAAAAAAACAATACATACACAAAACCCATACATAGAAAAAAACCTAAAATACATAGAAAAAAAACATTACATAGAAAAAAACCTCAATACATAGAAAAAAAACAATACATAGAAAAAAATACCAATACATAGAAAAAAAACAATACATAGAAAAATAAATTCAATACCAATAACCCCCGCCCCCCCCCCTCATACATATATAAATAAAACAATACATGGAAAAATGTTGTTTTGTTCTAGTGTTGTTATTGACCCTGTTGATCACAGGAGAAAGATCAGCTACAGGAGTGACACTTATAAGGGACAGTAGAACACCCACTAGTCAGTGCGCACTTATTCTACCAAGATTTAACAGTCATTTGGTCTCCATTTTGCTCTCCCTCATTATCAGCATTAATAGAGATATCTTTATCTATTCCTCACTTGTTCAATTTTCTCCACAGTCTTGCATGGCAGGTTTGTAAAACCATATTATACTCTAATTTGTTGCTTTATATATCTTAATTATCTGTATCTTGATGGGATTAGATTGCTACGATAGGATAGTCCTTTCCAGACTTGAGGCTTACAGTCTCTGTTTAATTAACATAATATATTTTTGGTAGTACCCCCTTTTTTAAATTATTTTGGTAGTTATCATTCTGTCTTTACTGTTTTTCTTTTTTAGAATTGAAAAAATGTAGTTGAATAAAAAAGTTATTGTATGTCTAGAGAATATCTTTATATATTTGTGTTTCCTTTTTTATGCTTTGCATGCATCTGCTTGAGAATTGGGCTGATTTTATGTACTGTTTATACATATGTGTGTAGATTTATGTAATATTAGGAGTGTTTCTGTGATATTTCCTGTTAACATTAGCACTTTGGGGTGTTGTTTAGCAACACATTATGCCACATGGGGTTTGAAGGTGGTTTGTGTAGGGTCGGCCTCCTAGATTTCTATCGCAACATTTGGACTAGAGTGGGAGGTGGCTTGCTGGTTGGACGCAGCACCTGCGCAGTGAGATAATCAAAGGTGGATGGCGCCGGGGTCGTGACAATGAGCAGATTACGAGGGGAGATGGTACATTTCAGTAGGATTTCCACAGTCGCTGCTATTTACTGTAACTCATCCATTATGTGAGTGGTATCTGATAAAGAGGCTTCACCCCAAAACGTTAAGCCTATTCCCACCCCAAGGCTACTCTATCTATGCATAATATTTTGCCAATTTCTAAATTGCTGTTACCCATTTCTTGGCTTTTGTTTTGTATTTTTCTCTTATGTTTAATTTTTTTGTTTTCAATTTCAATATACTATTACAGTGGTGCGCAAACTCTTTTGTTTGCTCCCCCCTCCCTGCTCATGCCCCCCACCCTCCTTACCTTGTCTCCGGCATCGGCGACATCATTAGACATCACAACACAATGTGACATCGCGTTGACATTTGACCCCGGGGCTTCATTTGACTCTGCATTGTCATGGCGACATGTTACCAGAAGCCGCCGGAGAGTAGGTAAGAGACATACAGAGGCCTTGTGTGCTCCCTCTGCATTTTATTTAAATGTGGTGGGGAAGAGCGAGGGGCCCCTAGTTTGCACACTCCTGTAATGTTATATTCCATATCCTGGTGTGCAGTGTCTTCCTTTTGTTTTTCTAATGCAGATATATGGCCACTTTAAAGCAGCAAAATATGTGAAATCTTCTCTTTTTTTTAAAAAATATTTCAGTTCTAAAGAATTAGATAATAGTGACTGCTCTTTTTAAAAAATTATACTCTTAATTCCATTTGTAATGATTTTTAAAGCATCCTTTTATTTCTATAGCAGGTTTTATCCCACCTCCCAGGCAGAGCAAGATTTTTGTCACATTTTCCTGTTTGTGATAATTTGTTGCAAATCTTCCCAGCAGTTTGAACTGCAAACTGAAACAATAAATAATGTTTCTTTAGTAATATAAGGATACATTGTAGCTGCTGAAGGATTGATTGGTACTTTAGTAATATAAGGATACATTGTACTGTAGCTGCTGAAGGATTGATTTGAACTGAAAGGCGACCATTATGTTAGGCACACAATCAGGATTTTTAGAGATGTATAACAAGAGCACCAAACGATTGCCAGTTTAGGAAGGAATGTAATAATACATTATCAGTCTTTACACATTAAAAGTAAAAAGGAAAACAAGAAGGGGGAGTTGGGAGGAATTTAGTATTCCTGCTTTAAATTCTGTGGTATTATTTACTTGGAAAATCCCTTTTGATTCCTAAAAAGTCTTGTGGTGCAATGAGAACAGTAAACATTGTCCAAGCTCAGTCTTTGTCAGCACTAGCTTTGCAACTCTTTTTCCTTATCAAGTCAAGTGACAAATGTAATGTAATGAGAGTAATTTATGACTCACCTATGCAGGATATAAAATAACCCTCCCTATTTCCAAAATATTTATAAATCTTATTGATTTAATTTACTTCCTTGGCAGTAAAACCTAATTCTTGTCCTCTGTAAAATGAATATGTTTATTTCAATCAGATTCTCTATAATGTATGCTTTTCAAACACTTTAATCTGTCTGGATAATGATGGTATCATTAATTAATTTATGAATATAGAGCAAAAGAAAGACAGAGAGGCTGGGAAATTCCCCTGTACATTCTCCAACAGTGCAAGTAACGGTTAATCTATTTAGGTTCGTATAGTAAGCTTTGTCATCATGAGATACTGAAATACATAATCTATATCCTGGAGCTCATAAACCCTGAATTATTTATACTAAAAACTGGAAGATCTATAAGAGATAGTGAATACTGTTAACAGTGTACTGAAATAAATATATGCTACATAGAATGAAATGTGTGTACTACTGTACATACAGTACTGAAATTGACATCAATAGATAGTGAGCCATTTATATTATACCTCTATATAACACAACAAAATGTTTCCACAAAGTTGATAGCTTGAAAATATAATTAGAAAAGGAGAGACTATACACTTAATAAATAGTGTGGAGATTACATATTAAATGGCACACATCAAAGGCAGGCAAATGTTATTGCAGATCTGTAAATATGCCACACAAAAAAAAAAGCTGGATTACTATATTTTATTGAACTCTTATTTTACATATTTGGTTTACGTCGTTACCGAATTGTTCATAGTTTTTTTCTTTTTTTTTTTCTTTCTTTGTTCAAGAATGCATTTTTGCTCTTACTTTTCCAACAACCGGCTATAACGTATGGCTTTTTAGCTGCATGCCAGATTTGTGCAAGAGGATTTTGGATTTGTGAAGATCTACAGAATCGAATTTCAGTTGTCTTGAATCAAGAGCTACTATAAATGGCTGTCATTTGAACTACATTACAAATTGTCAGATGGTTTTACAGTAGTGTAACCTGTTGCAGAGCAAGCAAGTCATAAGGTCTTAATCTGTAAGGTGTGATAGAGCAAATGATGTGCTGTCACATGAAAAGTCCCATTGACTTTAATGGGGCTTTTCCTTTGATAGCACATCATCTGTGCTTATCACACTTTACAGAATAAAGGCAATAGTCTCCAGAGGAATTGCTGTAGAAGTGCATGTAAAGAGTCTGTGAGAAGAGCTGCATGCTCAATGCATAACTTCATGCCCACAGTAGACCCTTCCTTTTCTTAACTCCCCAAGTAATAAACCATATTTCTAATAAAGTACATTCCTATTTGATTAATTTCTACTGTCAGTCAACACACTAGATTTCACAGTCTCTATCCATCTATGATATATTTGGAACATTCAAACAATCCCCTCATTCTGATAGCTGTCTGGTTCATACACTAGGGTCAGACAAGAACAAACATTTCCCCACAATACTGATGTTATGAAAAAATATAATGATTACGATATTTATCATGATAAATATCTGTTCAATATGAAAAAAGCCAATAACTGTTTAAATACATTTTATTTTAGAACCAATGTTCAAAATAAAACTACATTAAACTGTCCCAATTATTTAGAAACAAATGAATCACGTTTCAAAGAAATATAACACCATTATTGTTCTTTTTTCCTGAACATCAGAGATAGGTGTGGGAATGGGATTTCAAGGAAGGGAGCAAACAGAAGCCAAAGGGATTTCCTTGGGATAGGGGTTTAAAAAAGCAATACTACACCCCCCCTTTTTAGATCTTATTTTTATATGTAAATCATGTGACAGTGTATATTTCTACATTTTTACCTAAGCTGGCAATCGTTTGGTGCTCCTGTTATAAATATGTAAAAATCCTGATTGTGTGCCTAACTAAATGTCCGCCTTCTAACTTTGTGCTGCAGTCTGTGAAATGCTGCAGCTGATATGTAACATTATTTTACTAAGTATAGCACTTTATTGTTTCAGCTTTCAGAGCAATAGATAGTCTTCTGTTTTGAACATAGCAACAGATCTGTTGGTGATACTTTGTGACAAAAAGGCAGAGCAAAAAAAGTCTGTTTAAAAAGAGGAAGTACAGTAGATATGACTTTCTTGCTGTAGCAACCAAAGGATAATCAGTACATTAAAAAAAAACATCTTAAAAATGGTATTTGGAGTTAAAAGAAAAAAATCAGACAGTATTATCTAATACTACAGAACAGAAAGCCCTGGACATGTGTGGGGAGGTTCAGCATGACTTAAGGCCAAGAGGCTACTCCCCTTAAGATACAAACAAATAACTTCCGGCGCCCTCAGAATATTAGTCCAGATATCAAGGTGTTGTAAACAAAGATCAAACCATGAAATAAGTCCAGTCAGGTAGATCCGGATATGCCTCAGATTACCACGAAGAGTTCCTCAGGACTTGTGGGAATAAACACATAGAAAAATCATAGTGTATACTGCTAACAAAGTATAATGACTAAAAGGACATACCAAGACAACAAATCAAACAAAACAACAGAAATGGACTGATCACAATTAACTAACAAACATACAAACACATATAATGATGGTAAAGTATAAAACAACTTAATAAAATATATAAAAATTAAGACAAATTGGTGTCTGGATCACAGGTGATCCATGACTCTGATGCTCATCAATTGGAAAAAAATTGGAGCCCTACTTACAACAAGTAAGGTAAATATACGCACATCGGATATTCTGTCCGCTTCAAAGAGGCTGCAGATGACCCGTGTATAATTCCTCTCCAGGATACCCATGCAAAGTTTATATCCATGGATATTCCAGTGTCGTTTTATCACTCGGAGTGAATGTGTGTGACTGCAGCTTTCTCGCTGCCTCGCTCAAGCTGTGTGTGTAGGATAGCCTATCAGGCTGTGCATATGTATGCATGTGTGTATGTGTGTGTGTGTGTGTGTGTGTGTGTGTGTGTGTGTGTGTGTGTGTGTGTGTGTGTGTGTGTGTGTGTGTGTGTGTATATATATATATATATATATATATATATATAAAATAAAAAATTTATAGACGATACTGTTCTGTGGCTAACGAAATGCTTTTATTTGTGCAAGCTTTCAAGATATATGTTAAAATACACCTTAAATCATATTTAAGCTAGCACAGTATTTATATCCTGAATACTGAGGGCTTTTCATTCCCTGAGAGACAAAGGGAGGGGTAGGGAGTGATCACAAAACCATACTAATTGTGTAGTTATATAATAAATAAGGTAATCAATTTGTGGGTGCAAACTGTGAACTGACTAGTGAATCAGAAAAGGGGGGGGAAGGGAAACACAAAGTGATTGTGCCCCTAAAAGAATTCACTAAACTGCACTCCACTGGGTGTAAAAGGTAACTTTTAATAGATTGACTTAAAACATATATTACCAAAGGTAGGTGTAACGTGATTTAAAAATAAATTAAATCAAAAAATATATATATCAAGCATCTATGTCATTTAGTATGTATGATAGTACAGTAATATCCCAATTTACCAGCTATTGATGGTGGGAATAAAGGCATAGGTTGCAATAGGTCAGGGTATTAGCCCCTCTGGATCAGCTGTTAGACCAGATGGTCACTATATAGAAGTCAGCGAGACCAATTAGAAAGTGATAGGAAAATATCCAGTCCTCCTAGCTTGAACATACAGTTAACTGATTATGGAATTATGACTGTCACACGAAGTGCATATCCTGTGAATACAGAGACTAGCACTCACAGCCACAGTGTAGATGAGTTCACAGCATGTACTCTGTAGGAGTGCATACACACAGAGAAAGGAGAAATGGCCACAGTACTCGCTGACTACACAAACTAGACTAAATTAGCCAAGTTCTATGATCTAAACATACTGATACAAGAACCAAACAAAACTACATTAAAACAGCTCCAAGTAGGAGACTGACAACATTGCACGTCCAACGCGCGTTTCCCTCCAGCAAAGGAGCTTCTTCAGTGACAAATTTTCCCTGAAGAAGAACTGTGACATCATCGTGCAAGCACATAGTGTGCGTGGTGTTCCGCTGCTAAGTAAGGGACTCCTGTATACTGAGATTGCCTCTGGCACCTCGTGTTGATCAGCTGCAAGAGGTGAGACCATTACCATCTCCCACTGTTCCTGCTTTCACTGTGACTCTGGCTGCAGTCGTTTCTGCTGTGTGTGAGCATTCCAGCAGCAGGTCTAAAGGCAACTGGCTTTCAGTGGGTATACATAAAGGTCTCCACCATCCATCTCAGATGATCTGTACCAGGAGTCTGTGTGTAAAGATACCTTTGCGTGAATTTTACTCTTTATGTCTTGTAAGTGTGTATTATCTCCCTTTCATTTATTTAAATACATTTTATTTCATCTGCATCATAAGATAATGCACTAGGGGAGTGCACTTTTCTCTCTCTCTCTCTCTCTCTCTCTCTCTCTCTCTCTCTCTCTCTCTCTCTCTCTCTCTCTCTCTCTCTGTGTGTATTACAGATGCAGAGGCCGTTATCTGACCATTTCTTGAATTGGTTTTCAAGGGTGGTGTCTGGGTGTGATTGGGTGGTTCCGGCGGGTGTCTGGGGGCCTCCAGGTGGTCCCTGTTGGTTTCTGGGTTGTCCTCAGGTGGTCTCCGTTGGTGTCTGGGGGTCCTCGGGTGGTTCCCATGGGTGTTTGCGGGCTCCAGGTGGTTCCCCTGGGTGTCCTTGGGCTGCATGGGGGTCCTCATGTAGTCCCCACGGGTGTCTGGGGGTCCTCGGGTGGTTCCCGTGGGTGTGTGGGGGTTCCCGCTGGCCTGCAGTATCAATCCTGTGCTAAAAAAAAAATGCAATACATTCAAATAAATACACCCCCCGCTCCCCCACCAATACATACAGTTCAGTAATGGGCAAGATTACTATTATCCAGATATGGATAATAGTGCATTTATCCATTTAAAATAATACATAAATCAGCAACATAAAGTAAATTAAACTGGAATTTAACCGTGCCAGGATGAAGGCTGTCCTCATCCTCATCACCGTCTTTGTCCTCCGTGGGCATAAACAGCAACAGCACAGTAAAAAAATACAATCTAATTGTCCCTAACCCCTTAATCACCTTAGTAGTTAGTTACCGCTATAGTAATTAAGGGGTTAACCCACCCTCCCCCGCTGCCCACAAACCCTACCCGGGACACCACCCCCACTACCCATTGATTGGCACAGTGTTAAAGCATGCTCATATAATGTGGGCATGCTTTAACACATAGTAATAAATGAGAAAACTAAAAGAAAGTCCCAAAATAAAACACAGTATTACATAGAAAATAAAAACCCATTACAAATGTCAAAAAAACAATTGATTGGCACGGTGGTACACCCAGGACCTGTGGGCATAAGTTGTCACCATGAAAGGCAATATACAACCTGCTAATCACCAAAAGAAGCCTTAAATTAAAAACACATTCTATTATAATCTTAAAAATGCCAATAAAAAACAATTGATTGGCACGGTGTTACACCCATGCCCTTTGGGCATGAGCTGCCACCATGCCAGGCAATATACAACCTGCAAAAACATAAGTACAGTACATGCATCAAATAAAAACCACATTGCATTGCCACAACACAAAAAAGCCAATAAACCAATTGATTGGCAAAGTACCACACCTGGTCTGTCACTATGCCAGTCAGTGGACAACCTAATTTTTAACTAATAAAAATGCAAATATAGTACCAACCTAAAAAAAGCCAGCAAATTAAACAATCACCAAACAAAAGACATTTACATTTGAATACAAAAGTTACAGTATGCGAATGCAAATGCCAAACGAAAAAAATTAAAAATACAACATTAAATAAAATACAAGCCATCTTTTTCTTACCTTTTGATGTCTTCACCCATCAAATCCAACACCAACACCAACACCAGCAATAGAAGCAGCAACTCCTGGTCCACGACACAATGCTCCTCAACAACCACGGTCCACAGGTAAAATCTTTAATTATTTTCTTCTTTATTTTCTTCATCTGTAATTTGTAATCCATTTGGGGTTCTTCTTTATCTTCATCTGTCAATTTAATTGGTAGGAGATGTTGCTTCTTGAGCTCTGTGCCTTCAAATGTGGCTGCACAGACTTTTATACAGCCTGGGATGTCACATTTGATTGACAAATGGTCCCCACGCCATCTGATTGGCTGGGTTAACCATGTGACGTTTTGTGAGGAGTTGTGGGGTTGACATCTTCATAAGGTAGTGAAGTCAGACAATCAGAAAGGCTCAGCTTCCTTTCCCTTTAAGATGACTGTAATTGGGACTTATCTGATGGATAGAAACTGCTTTAAATCAAGCAGTGTGCTTTTTAAGGCAATAAACCAGAATCCCCTGACTGATTAGGACTTTTAGAAAAAGCCTGGCCTGAGAAACAGGAAGGAAATTCCTTAGCTCACAAGAGAGCTGACATAAGGAAAAGGCAGGCTGGGTTCAGAGAGAAAGACAAAAGGGGACCAGACTATGCCTGGACCATCAAACAGACCACTACCTGGACACCACCACTGACCAGAAGAGCCACCTGAGTTAAGGTACCACTGAGAATTTGGGGTGATAAAGGGGGCTCCCCCCCCCCCCCACTAGCCTTGCAGAGAGGGACTGGGGAAGTAGCCCTTACACAGGAATAGGTGTTTATTGTTTTATGTATATTTTTGTTTGCTGTATTGTTTAAAGGAACAGGCAATATAGTCTTATTTTAATTTCCCCGGTCTCCATTGCATACCTCTGCATACATCTCTTACATATGGTGTTTGAAGTGGGATGAGAGGTGGACCTTGAAGTTCAAAGGGGCCCGGCGACTGCCTGTGAAAATGTTTGTGCATTTGCCTGCATAAGTTCCTGCACAGTCTGAGCAACAAAACATGTGCAGAAGTGACCAGAATTAAAGGGCTACACATCGAGGCAGGAAAACTACACTGCACTGGAGAAAGCCACAATGCCACTGTTTGACTGGGAGGACTTCGACAGATGGTGACCCACATAAGGGACTGATGCTGTAACGAGAGTCTACCCCACCACTTGTGGGAAAAAACCATGGGATTTTAAAATGGCCGTCCAGCTGAAGTCAAATACAGACTCTGCAAGAATGGGGAAGAAAATGTGTTCCTGGTGTATAGATCCCCGCCTCGCTGAGCAGTGTCCCTTCAGGCCTTATTCAGATGGTGAGGATGATCCCTACCTGGCCCCAGAAAAAGGACAACAGCCAGAGGAATATTTCTTTCAAGGAACAGCAGCAGCAAGCAATGCGCTGTGGTCACAAGAAAGGTACAGAAGTTTTACTTAGCAAGTGCACATCCAGTATCACGGATGAGTAAGAATGTGTGCACAGTACTGCTGATGTTTCAAAACATACCAAAGTAAAGAAGAAGAAAAAGTCTACAAAGTTGACTGTGAGAGCTACAAACTCTGCAATCAAAGTATGTCCACCTGTAGGACTACCAGATGGGGTTCTAGTGAATACAGTGAAAAGAGCTGTAATAGAGGTCAGGAAGAAAAATACACCTAATATCCCTAAAATGGAGGACAAGATGCGGCGTTCCTGTAATGAACCCTACCCAACGGAAGAGTGGCCCTTCCAGTCCTATGAGGATAAAGATGAAGATATCTTTTATGGGGAATCTGAAACAAGACACACCCATAAAACACCCGTAGGATGGTGGAGGTGTCGAAACTCAGTACGCACCGAACAAACAGGTCTCTATGACCCCGAAAATTCCTGCCAGCTAATGCAATTGCAAGAAAAGCCTGGTGGATGCTGTGAAACTGCTGAAGGTGGAAAAAGAAGAGGTTATATTTGGGGGTAGTGTGTGTGTGTGTGTGTGTGTATTTAGGTTGGGGTAGTGTATGTATTGTGTATTTCTAAATGACAAACTGTTTTGCACTGAAAAACAATGGAAAAAACCCCCCAAAATAAAGCAATTTATTGATGAGATTCATTTTATTCTGATTAAAGTAAGTTTGTTGTATGTTAATGCTTGTAGAGTATTAGTGTGTGTAAGGAATATGTATGTGTTTGTGGGGGTGTAATATTCATGCATGTGTTGCGGCTCTCTGAATATTTTGACCAAATATTTTTTTTTTATAAAATGGCTGTTCTTCCTTGAAAGGTTGCAGACCTCCTTAGGGTGGGGAGCACAGCAGGGAGAGACTGCAGCATTAGGTAAGGGAGCAGGGGCATGACTTGCGGTAGCAACGCTGCCCCAGTGTGTGATGTCATGAGGGCTGGAGCAGGACTTGCAGCAGGGAGTGGCTGGGGCAACGGCACTCTAATCCTCTGCTGAGGCTTAGCCCATCACGGCAGGAGAGGAAAGCAGAGGGCATGGTGAGGGGTGCCAGGGTGGTGCAGAGGATGACTATGCTGGCCTCGGAGTGACCTGAGGTGGATAAGTGAACTCAGGGGAGGGTGAACGGTATGGAGGTGGGACAAGGAGTTGTTAGGGGCTGTCAAAAAAGGCAGATATAAGGGGGGCAGGTATTAATGGAGCAGGGGAGTGGGGGATTAGATGAGGGGGAGTAGGGAGACAGTGAGGTTGAGGACAGGGTAAGAAGTGCGGGGGGACAGGGAATGGTCCATCTCTATTGGTAGTGAAGAGACCAAGTCAAATATATTAGAAAGAAGAAAAGAAAAAAATAATAAGAAAGGAAAGAATAATGAACTTACCGGAGACTCCTCTTCAATCAACTGAGGATCATGGACATTTTCACATCATGCTGTTGAGGATCATTGCATCGTGGGGCAAGAGCTGGCACTGCAGTTGGATGAGGAGGGTGAATTTTCATCCTGACAAAGTTAAGAAACACATTGATTGTATTTTATTTAATTGCATTATTTTTTCATTGCATTGTGGTAATCCATGCCCATATTGTGGGCATGGTTTACTACAGTGACAATCAATGGGTTTATTGTAAAATGTTTGTTTTTATTTAAATGTAATGTATTTTATATTGTGGTTATTTTAATATTTTTGGTTGCCCATTCATTGCCATTTTATATTTTATGTTGCCCATTAATTGCGATTGTGACAATCAATGGGTTTAGGGGATGGGGGTAGTTGCCCCAGGGAGGATGGTTAGGTCTCCCGGTGGGTAGTGGTAGAGGGGTGTTAAGCCCTTAATTATCATAGTGGTTAATAACAGCAAAGGTAATTAAGGGATTACAGGTCAGTAGCTTGTTTTTTTATTTTACTGTCGCTGCCCTGTGAAGATGAAGAGGATGAGGATGGCCTTCATCCTGGCTGGGGTAAGTACAACTTGTAATTACTATTTGCTGGCTGGGTCATATTTTGGTAATGTTTAATTTTTTAATGGGCAAATGCACTATTATCCAGATCTAGATAATAGGGATTTTGCCTATTCCTGTTTTGTATGTGTTAGGGGGGGGGGGGGGGGGTTCGGGTAGAGGGGGTGGGTAAAAGGGTCCCCTTTTATTGCCATTGGTGTTATTTTTGCTCCCATTGAGGGCATAATTAACCACACTGACAATCAATAGGTATATTGGTGTTTGTATTGTATGTTCACATCACTGGGACATTTAAACATGGCGAGATACCGGCATCCCATACCGGAGCCTGTAACTCGGGTATGATCAGGGGATCCCCGAGGCTGATATTATTGCAGTTCAGCTCCGAGACGCCCTGCTTCAGTACTGTGTTACTAAAATAAAAGCTATGCGATCGCCTGTTAGAGGCACGCAGAGAGAGTGACTGATTCTGTCTATTCTTCCTGTGCGTCTCTTACAGACTGACCCAGCCTTGTAGGATTCACACAGCTGGAGTTCCATACAGAAGCAGGGATGCCCACTGTTTTAATCCTGATTGTTCATTAGTCTCTTTACTCTGCGAGCACACAGGATTAAAGATGTCCCCATAGTGGATTTCATAAGGGCAACGCGACCAACTTATTGGCTGCATCTGTGTTCAGGAATTGGAAAGGAGCGCACGATCCAACAGGAGCAGGGAGAGGACACAATGCAAAAAAATCTAAACTTTATTCTGTAATTCACCTAAAATCCAACGCGTTTCGAACGCAATGCGTTCTTTATCAAGGATAACACACACTGCTAAAACAACCCATTAAATACCCCTCTTACCTGCGATCCGTTCGCGCCAAAAAGAGCCACTCAGTGACGTCATGACGACCGCGCTTGCTATTGCGCATGCGCGAACCGCCAGAACGAATGGGAACTCAGAAGGGCGGAAGTGACGACTGAGGCCAGAGGGGCATGTAATAAACTAAGGGCACAGTAGTGAGTAAAGTTAAAATAACGGTGGCCCAAAGGGAACAATAAACAACAACAATATAGAAACAAAACTTATGCTGTCAATACTGATTAACCCTAAGAAATAAAATGAAAGAAAAATAGAAGATGAAGAATAAGAAAAAATTAGGAAATAATGATGATAATGATTAAAGGAAAAAATAATAAAACAGCACAAAACAAGGGAAAGATGAAAAATAGATAAAAACACTGAATAAAAACAATATTAATACTTTATAAGAAAATAGGAATACCACAGAACTGAATATGTGTTAAATATAATAACATGTTGTTGAATAATTCATAACATATAAAGATGATATATAGATAAACATAAACATAATAATAAATGTGATAAACACAAGAAAAGATGAGAAAAATATATGAAGTTATATATATAATATAATAAGGAACATATATACATATATATATTGTGACAAACGGCTTACTCCGGGGCTCCGCCGTCTGTCCGGGACTGTTAGAACACGGTCTTTTAGGGTAGGTTAAATGATGAGACGTCACGTACTGTTCCTTTAAACAGGCTATGCCTGGTTTATTCAGTCCCAGGCACTGAGACTGCCACAGTTTAAACAGAAAACAAAGCCAAACAAAAAGCTGCTCGTCTGAGCGATAACTTAAACTTAGATGTCCCTGACTCAGAGTTGGAAGTGGCTTGTCCACTTCCACCAACAAAATAAGTACCTTTGCAGTCTTTAGACAAACTAACAGAATGAATGAAGCGATTTGGGAAAGAGGCTTTCTCACCCCTCTGCAGTTCAGCAGCCTTCCAGGCTCTTGGGCGGGGCCCAGAGGAAACAGGAAACAGGTCTTATATACCTGAACTCTAATCAGCATGACAGGTGACAGAAAACAGGCAGCAGACAAACTGTGGAATGGAGTGCCTGTACCACGAGGCTGCCCTGTTCAGCTTAGACAGGACAGAAACTGTTCAGTATCCTGGGAGCCCTGTATATGGAGTTTATTACCAACCCCTGGTTTCTGTCACATATCCTCCCCCCCAGCTCAGACCTCGAGGGGTGAGCGACCATGGATATTAGGGAGTGCATCCTTGACAACCCGTCGGCATTGCCATGTTTGTGCCCCGACCTGTGTTCCACAGAAAATTTAAAGGGCTGTAGGCTTAGGAACCACCTGGTCACCCTAGCGTTCTTCTCCCTATTTTGACACATCCAGGTAAGGGGTGCATGATCTGTGACCAATCGGAACTTTCTCCCCAACAGATAATACTTGAGTGTCTCTACAGCCCACTTTATTGCGAGACACTCTTTCTCGACTATGGAGTAATTTTTCTCCTGGGGATTTAGTTTCCTACTTAAATAAAGGATGGGGTGCTCCTCCCCTTGAGACTCCTGGGAGAGTACCGCCCCCAGCCCTACCTCAGATGCGTCGGTTTGGACTACGAACTCTTTGGAGAAGTCAGGTGTGACCAACACTGGTTGGGCACAGAGAGCTTCTTTCAGGCTTCTAAAGGCCTGTTCGGCTTCGGGGGACCACTTTACCATTAGCGGTCCTCTTGCTTTTGTGAGGTCGGTTAGTGGGGTTGCCTTAGTTGCAAAATTGGGAATAAACCTCCTATAGTAGCCAATTAACCCCAAAAAGGTCCTTACTTGTTTTTTTGTGACTGGCCTTGGCCAATTTTGTATCGCCTCTACTTTGAGTGTTTGTGGTTTGAGTAACCCTCTACCAATAGAATACCCCAGATACTTGGCCTCCTCCAGACCAATAGTGCATTTAGCGGGGTTAGCAGTTAGTCCAGCAGACCGAACTGCGTCGAGCACAGCTTGGACCTTTGGAAGGTGGGACTGCCAATCTTCACTATGGATTACCACATCATCCAGGTAGGCGGCAGCGTACCGAACATGTGGTTTTAAAATTTTATCCATCATTCTTTGGAATGTGGCGGGAGCTCCATGTAAGCCAAAAGGCAGCACCTTATATTGAAAGAGGCCGTCTGGGGTTGAGAAGGCTGTTTTTTCTTTTGCCCTTTCTGTGAGGGGAACCTGCCAGTACCCTTTTGTTAGGTCTAGGGTTGTGAGATATCGGGCTTTGCCCAGTCTCTCTACAAGTTCATCCACCCTGGGCATAGGATAAGTATCAAATTTTGACACCGCGTTTAGTTTCCGGTAGTCATTACAAAACCTTGTTGTACCGTCTGGCTTTGGGACTAAAACTATAGGGCTGTTCCACCCACTTTGGGATTCCTCAATTACGCCTAGTTTTAGCATTTTTTTAACCTCTAAACTTATAGCCTCTCTCTTGGCCTCTGGGATTCGGTACGGTTTAAGGTTAACTCGGACCCCCGGTTCAGAGACTATGTCATGTTTAATTACGTTAGTTTTACCTGGCTGTGTAGAGAAGATTTCTTTGTTCCTTCTCACTAAACTCTGGACCTCTCGTTTCTGATGCACGGACAGTGTTTCAGCTATGCTAACCTCTGGGTCAGTTTCTTGATTCTCTGACGGACCTGGGGGTACTAGGGTTAACAAGACCTCTCTATCTTTCCAGGGCTTGAGTAGGTTTATATGGTAAATTTGCTCAGGTTTCCTCCTACCTGGCTGCCTTACCCAATAATTTACTTCTCCCACTCTTTCCAAGACCTCATATGGCCCATGCCATTTAGCAAGGAATTTACTCTCCACGGTGGGAACCAGAACTAGTACCCTATCACCTGGAAAAAAAATTCTGACCCTAGCACCCTTATTATACGTATTCCTTTGTGCTTCTTGAGCTTTCTCCATGTGTTCCCTCACTATGGGTAGGACTGCAGCAATGCGGTCCTGCATTTGGGCAACATGCTCTATTACACTTCTGTAAGGGGTAACCTCGTGTTCCCAAGTTTCTTTGGCTATATCCAGTAAGCCCCTTGGATGTCGGCCATACAATAGTTCAAACGGGGAGAAGCCTGTGGATGACTGGGGAACTTCCCTAATGGCAAATAACAGGTATGGTAACAAACAGTCCCAGTTTTTCCCATCCTTATCGACCGCCCGGCGTAACATGCTCTTTAAGGTTTTATTGAACCTTTCCACTAAACCATCTGTTTGTGGATGATAGACTGAGGTTCTGAGATGCTTGATTTTTAGGAGTTTACATAGCTCTTTTGTTACTTGGGACATAAATGGTGTTCCCTGGTCAGATAAGATCTCTTTAGGAATTCCGACCCGGGAAAACAGAAGTACTAACTCTTTTGCTATGTTTTTAGCAGAGGTGCTACGTAGGGGAACTGCCTCCGGATATCGGGTAGCATAATCTAATATTACCAATATATGCTGATGTCCCCTAGCAGACTTTATTAGGGGTCCTACTAGATCCATAGCAATCCGGTCAAATGGTACCTCTATTATGGGAAGGGGTACCAATGGGCTGCGGTATGCTTTGAACGGGGCGGTGATCTGACATTCTGGGCATGAGGAACAATAATTCGTAATTTCTGCCAGAACCCCAGGCCAATAAAAGCTTCGGAGAACCTTTTCTTTTGTCTTTTCCACCCCTAGGTGTCCCCCCAATGGATGACTATGTGCGAGGTGTAATACTACGTTACGGAATGTCCGTGGTACCAACAATTGTTTAGTTGTAACTGATTTTCTTTTATCAACCCGATATACTAGGTCGTTCTCTACCTCGAAGTAGGGGTAAGCAAGTGACCTATCTGGTTGGCCATGAGTACTATTCTGGTCCCGTATATTTCCCCTTGCTACCGCTAATGTGGGGTCCTCCCACTGGGCCTTCTTAAAACTCCCAGGACTGACCTCTAGGTCAGCGAGGGTCTTATCCTGTACTGGGGTGGTAAGTGCCTGATCAACATCTTGATTTGGGGTATTCCCTACCAAAGTAGTGATGGGGAAGGGAATTTCACAGCACTCCTCCTTTTCCCCTTTCTTATTTGGGCCCTCGTCAACCTCCATTTCTGAAAAAGGGAAAGGATTTGTTTCTTCTAACACTTCGTTATGGTCTGCTATTGAACTCTGGGCGCTATTCTGAGCTGGGGACCACATTTTTAGAAAATGGGGAAAGTCGGTCCCTATTAACACATCATGTGCCAGTTTGGGTACAACACCCACCTTGAAATCTAAAGAACCAAATTCTGTTTCAAAAAAAACATCAACAGTGGAATATTCATGATTATCCCCATGTATACAACAAATTGCCACTCTTTGTGAACTGTTTACCTGTTTCTTCTTAATGGGCAATAGGTATTCGGACACTAGTGTGACCATACTCCCAGAGTCAAGAAGTGCCCGAACCCTCTTACCATTAACCTTTACAAATGCCCACAGATGGTTATTCAAGGGGTCCTCTGGGCTAGGGCCCATACATTGGGACAACAGCGAATAAGGTTCCACGCTGTTGCATTGCATGGGCTCATCATTTAGTGGGCAGATTTTTGCTGTGTGGCCCCTCTCATGACAATTTACACATTTAGGTACATAGTCTGTGTCCCACTTAGAGCCTTTTCCCGGCTCCCCATGTTGGCTATTGCCCTTAGTGTGCGAACCACTGTTGCTGGTGCTGCGTGAAGGTGGTCGCCGCTCTTCAGCTCCCCTTAACCCCGGTACCCTTTTACCGTCTCTGGAAGAGTCCTGGAACCTCGGGTAGTGGGGTTGCTCCACGACTGTGGGTTGCGGGTGCTCTCCTGCTGCATTGTACCTTTCTACGAGGGCCACAAGCTCATCCGCATTGTGGGGGTCACTCCGACTGACCCAATGGCGTAAGGCAGAGGGAAGTTTCCTCAAGAACTGGTCCATGACCAACCGTTCCACGATGTGGCTTGCTGAGTTGATCTCGGGTTGTAGCCACTTCCGGGCGAGGTGGATGAGGTCATACATCTGGCTTCGGGTGGCTTTATCCATCGTGAAGGACCATGCGTGAAACCTTTGGGCGCGAACAGCCGTGGTTACGCCGAGGCGGGCGAGGATCTCGAACTTCAATTTTGCATAGACGTTAGCTTCGGCTGGCTCTAGATCAAAGTAAGCCTTCTGGGGTTCGCCGCTTAGGAAGGGTGCGATTAGACCAGCCCACTCAGCTTCTGGCCATCCCTCTCTCTGTGCCGTGCGTTCAAACGTGAGAAGATAGGCTTCCACATCATCCGAGGGTCCCATCTTCTGAAGGTAGTGGCTTGCCCTGGTCATTTTCGGAACTGGGGCTGCCGCTGCCAGTGGAAGGTTACTGATAGTCTCCCTCAGGATCTCGAGTTCCTGCTGTAAGCCCTGAGCGAACCGCTGTTGCTCCTCTTTCAGCAAGCGGTTTGTCTCTTGCTGGTTTGCATTCGCCTGTTGCAGGGCTTCATTCGCGTCTCTCTGGACAGCGACATTGCGTACCAGCGCACTCACCACGTCTTCCATCTTGTTTGGAGAGAGAGAAAAAAAACCTTTTTTTTTTTTTTTCTTTAAAGTTCTTTAACCCCCAGACCTTTTAGTGTTCTGCCCGCATTCTCCACCATATGTGACAAACGGCTTACTCCGGGGCTCCGCCGTCTGTCCGGGACTGTTAGAACACGGTCTTTTAGGGTAGGTTAAATGATGAGACGTCACGTACTGTTCCTTTAAACAGGCTATGCCTGGTTTATTCAGTCCCAGGCACTGAGACTGCCACAGTTTAAACAGAAAACAAAGCCAAACAAAAAGCTGCTCGTCTGAGCGATAACTTAAACTTAGATGTCCCTGACTCAGAGTTGGAAGTGGCTTGTCCACTTCCACCAACAAAATAAGTACCTTTGCAGTCTTTAGACAAACTAACAGAATGAATGAAGCGATTTGGGAAAGAGGCTTTCTCACCCCTCTGCAGTTCAGCAGCCTTCCAGGCTCTTGGGCGGGGCCCAGAGGAAACAGGAAACAGGTCTTATATACCTGAACTCTAATCAGCATGACAGGTGACAGAAAACAGGCAGCAGACAAACTGTGGAATGGAGTGCCTGTACCACGAGGCTGCCCTGTTCAGCTTAGACAGGACAGAAACTGTTCAGTATCCTGGGAGCCCTGTATATGGAGTTTATTACCAACCCCTGGTTTCTGTCACAATATATATATATATATATATATATATATATATATATATATATATATATATATATATATATAAAATCAAAGCAAACAATGACATTCCAAATAAGGAACAATAATTAAAGAAAATGACTGAAATGCCATTCAATGTTCAAACCAAAGGGAGAACGCGTTCTCAATATGAAAATCCAATAAGCCTCTCACTTTATTATGAAACAATTCAAGGCCAAAAAATGAGAAGTTACCCACACCTCCCTGTTTACACTCGGAAAAGTGCTTGGATACTGGATGATTCATATCATTCAATCTGATTAATCTTAAATGCTCTAAAATTCTAATTTTGAGAGCCCTAATGGTCCTACCTACGTATCTTTTTCCACATACACATGTGATCAGGTAAACAACAAATTTAGTCTTGCAATTTATGAAACCATTTATACGATATTTCTTAACATAATTGTCCACCCGTACATGTGGATGTGGAGAAGTATCAAAAAATGTCGTAGTTGTTGTCATGTGTTTGCATACACTACAGGTATTTAAAAGAACCTTTGGTGGTAAAAGTAATGTTGCCAGTGTTGGGAACTGTAATGTCACTTGGGGAAATATAAGAACCAACAGTTCTCGCTCTATGATAAACAAATTTAGGACCAGAAGTAATATATTTGTGCAAGATTGGATCCATAGATAACACATTCCAGTGTTTGGAGACAATGGATTTTATCTCCCTACTTTGTCTGTTGAACTGAGAAATAAAAAGCAGACAATCAATCTCAATTTTGTTGTGTCTTTTATTTCTATAGGTGCTCTTATTTCTAACAACCATAGGATCCAATCCTGAATTAGTTACATTATGAGTATCTGTCCGAAAGTTTAAATCATCGCGTGTGGGCAACAAAGATGATCTCTCTGTATTAAGAGCAATTTGAAAAGCCTCAGTAACATTCCCTAAAAGATATCCTCTATCCAGGAAACATTGGGCAAGTTTCTCAGATTGAGAAAGAAAGCAATCTAAAGTAGAACAATTCCTTCTCAGCCTGAGGAACTGCCCCCTGGGTATGGCCCTAATGACATGAGGAGG
The DNA here is from genome assembly GCF_040206685.1 of Ascaphus truei. Classification (NCBI taxonomy): domain Eukaryota; kingdom Metazoa; phylum Chordata; class Amphibia; order Anura; family Ascaphidae; genus Ascaphus; species Ascaphus truei. The sequence continues at coordinate 97,993,978 of NC_134485.1, read as the reverse complement.
ATGGCAACTATCCGCCCTCAGAAAGGTATTCCTCGAATTGGGCTTCCTATAAGTATCTGTTTGTATAATTTTATTGATGTCCACAAATAATTGAAGATCAAGAAATTCCATGTGATGCATGTGAAAATTAAGAGTGAATTTAAGATTATAATTGTTGTTGTTAAGATAATCAACAAAAGAGTGCAATGTGATAACATCCCCTTTCCAAATAATAATTAAATCATCCACAAACCTCTTATAGAAAATGATGTGATTACGAAAAGTTAGTGCAAGAAAAAATAAATTGTGATTCCCACCACCCCATAAAAAGATCTGCGTACGATGGAGCAAAACTAGTACCCATTGCAGTGCCAACTAATTGTAAATAAAATTTGTGATCGAATGTGAAAAAATTGTGTGTGAGTAAAAATAAAATTGCGTCCAAAATAAATGCAGATTGAAATATTTAAATTTCTGGGATCTCAATATAGTGGCGGACAGCCGCCATCCCCTGATCATGTTGTATAATTGAGTAGAGAGAGACTACATCAAGTGTAGCCCACAAACAATGATCATCCCAAGTGACATACTTAAGTTGACCCAAAAGGTCACCTGAATCCAAAATAAACGAGGTTAATTTCTTTTTCTGACTTGATTTGGTTAAACGTTTTAGGGGCTCATGCAGAGAGCATAGATAAGGAAATAGCGCCATCTTCTGGCAAAAAAACTAGCCAGAAATCCTTAAACTCGGGAGAAAATGGCGCGATTTTTAAAAGTGCTCTGAAAATTTTTCAAAGCTGTAAAACTCGCCAAACTCGTGGCGAGAACCTGAAACTCGCCATGCTAATATAGCGTGGTATTCCAGAAGCTCCGAATCGCTGGAACACGCAAATATGTGCATTAGTATGGCGAGTTTCAAATAGCCAGGAAAAGTTGGCAATTTGCAGTTTTTTGCCGAAATGAGTTAACGACGTTCTCTGCATAACACCTTCACTAAAGGCAAATCTGTGGCTATTTTACAGCCATTTTAAACTTTTTTAACGTTCCTCTCTGCATAAGCCCCTTAATGTTAATTCTACACTCCTGATCTTTGAATCGAAAATTCTTTTTCTGTTTCCAAATTATAATATTCTTACAATTCAGACCAGGAGCAATGTCAGGATTATCAACTAATGGGGCCATTATCGAGTGTTTAGTGGTTAGAGAACAACTACATTTAGAGGTTTCCCAGATTGCAAGGGAGTTGGTCAGTGGGTAGCGGTTCCTGAATAGAATTAATGATCTTTTTAGGGGACCAAATTAGATTGTGCAGTTCTACTTGAACAAAAAATTCACTCTCCACTGCCACCCATCTCTTGAGACTGGGATCTATGTGCCATTGGGAAATTTGACATAATTGGGCTGCTTTATAATATGATAACAAGCAAGGTACCGCAAGCCCACCTGTTAGTGTCAGTCTTTTAAAAATTTTACTCTAACTCACGGCTTTTTAAATGTCTATATACATTTGAAGATTAATGATTGAATTGAGAGAATGTCCTTTTGGATCACCGGTATTGGAAGAGTTTGGAATAGATATAAAATACAGGGAAGAAGGATCATCTTGATATAATGAATCTTGCCAATCCAAGAAATATTATATGTGGACCACACTCTCAAGTTTTCTCTCAAAATTTGTAACAGCACGTTGCCCCATGATCAGCAAATCTACACCACTTTCACCTACAATTTGTCTGGCACCTGGGGTGAGTATATTCCTATGGGGCTGTCTGTAGGTTCGGTGTGAGGCCCCTTTAACCAATTGTATGGTTGGAGTGAGAATGTGACTATGTAGCTTTAAGTCCTTTATTACTTTCAATTAAGCTAACTAATCCACCATTTCTCTCCTGCCTCGTGTATAATACCTTCCTTCCTTCCTTCCAGGACGGCCATGATGAGGACCTTTCTTCTACTGGGTGTGTGAAATCAGCTTTTATTCCTAGGTTTTTCAAGAAAGCTTAACCTTCTTCCAGGTCTTTCACAGAAAAGGCCTTTCCACCTTTAATAACCAGCAGCCCGAAGGGAAAAGTCCATCGATACCGGACTTCATGTTCTCCCAAGAGTTGGTTAGGGGTTGCAGCTTCCTATATCTTCCTAATGTTATTGGGGATAAGTCTTGGAAAATCTGCATGTTGTTCCCTTCGAAAAGACAAGAGGGGTTATTTCTGGTGACCTGAACCAATGCTTCCCGTGTTTTGTAGTAAGGGAAGCGCAATATTATATCACTCGGGGGTTCTTCCGGTTGAGGCCTAGATCTAAGGCCCTATAACATCTGTCCATTTGCAGCTCTGCCTCAGTTTTATCCGGGAAAACAGTGGACAGACATTTTGAAATATGCTTTTCTATCTCTGTAATGGCTTCTGGAATACCACAGATTCTGATGGTATTGCGCCTATCTCTGTTTCAGAGTCCTCCTGCCTGTCGGCAATCTGGGTTTTTAAGGTAAGCTGTGTTTTTTCATTCTTATGCACAGCTTTTATTGTGATGTCCATTTTTTTCTCCAGGTCGTCCGTTCTGTCCCCAATGAAGTTAATGTCTCTTAGTAGCTCTTTCGTTTCAGCTTTAAAGAGATTTTAAATCATTAAAAAGCTTTGTAATATCACTTTTTATCACTAATTGCCTCTCTAAACTAGAGCGCCTCTCTCTCCTTGAATCCCGCTCTGAGTCGGAGCCATAGCTAGATGCTGTAGCGCCATCTCTCCCTGCCCACGCCATTTATGTGCTTTGAAAATATGCCTTTACATCCAGGGAATTCTTCCACTTTTGTGCCCTTGTAGTCATCCTACGGTAGTCAGTGGTCAGTGATTGTGCTTAGGTAGCGATTTCATAATGATTTAGTGCCTTTTTGAGGCTTTATTCTGCTGGGTGAAAGTGGAGCTGTTTAATTAGGCTGCCATTCCCGCAGCCATCGTGCATGCACCTCCCTCAGTCATCGGGTTGTTTTAAGGGTTATATTAGACCATATGTAAACCGTTAAAAGAGTTAGTAGTTGACTTTTGTTGTTTGTGTTTTTTTCAAGTCAAGCCCCTGCGGAAAATTGGCTGTGTGGGGACTCATATGTGCACTGGGCAGGGAAGTTTTGTAACATGTAAGCCAGGAGGAAGGCAGTTGGGATAAGAGCATAGTTGGCCACGATGCAATGGGTTGGCAGAAACAGCATAATTTGGGACCAAATGCTTCCTGAGGTGTTGTGTAAGGAGATGGGAAGGGCCCCATCTGATATAATTTTGCTGCATGTGGGGGCGGGCGGACACTCTGGCATTGGTCCAGTCATTGGATTTAATTCAGAACATGGAGCACTAGATATCGCAGTCAGTGGTGAGATTTAGGCCCATGTTGTTGGTTTGGTCAGAGGTGTCACCTAGGATGCGGTGGCGGGGAGCCAGGAGTGGTGCGGAAGTAGATAGGTCAAGGAAGATAGTTAATAAGGCTAAGGTGGCATTCATGCTGGATTTAAGGGGTATTGCAGGCATGTGAATTTGGCATGGCGGCTGATAGACTTGTTTAGAGAGAATGAAGTTCACCTACCTGATATCAGGAATGATATCAAGATTTTGTCATGACAAGATGCGCTGTCGAATGTGGTAAGGCTTGTGGCAACCCGCAAGGCCAGTTTACGGTCCGTTAAATAACATTGATGGTGGTGCTTGTAGTGTTTACTCGGGGAGTGGGTGGTAGCCTCAGTTAGTATTGACTCCTGGTGTGAGGTCTCAGACCACATAAGTGGTAATTTGGGGAAGTTGGTACCATTCTCGGCTTAGGCGGCCGGAATAGTGGTGACCTTCTGTATGGGGGATTTATGCCATTTGGGTTAAGGTGCTTGTAACAGGGGACTTATCCCTGTTCAGTAATGTTCCTTTAATCTAGCAGTGTGGTAGTTAATTACCAAACATCACCTGCCTGATTAGATTGTTTACAAAAAGCCTGCCTTTGAGACAGGAAGTGACTCTCTTTAGCTCTGACTGAGAGCTGACCTTTGGAGACACCACAATGTCTTGAGTTCTGCCAGCCACACAGCAGAGCTGATTGCAAGACACCCCATAAGACTTCTAAACCTGGATGCTGATATTTTTCTGTGCACGCACGGGTGCGGTTCCAGGAGAGCAGAGAGGCTTACTCTACAGCTGATAAACAGATAAGACTTTCATTATTAAGAGACTGCTTATATCTGCTTATTTTCATGCTATGTGTTTGGGATGGGAGAAATGCTTAACTAATGGAGATGTGAACTAATTGCAAGGATTTCACTAGAATACTCCCAAGTGAATGGAAGCTTTGTTTCCCCCTGTGTTTGGATAATGTCCTGATGAAAAGGACAAGGCACAATAAAGCCTATTATAATTTCACATTATAACGACTACAATTGTGTACCTCTGTTATAGTCCGTCTACATTTGGTGTTCGAAGTGGGATAAGAGGCGTTCTTGTAGTTAAAAAGGACCGGAGATTTTTATGTGAATTTTTTTTTATGCTTTTTGCCTACAAACAGTCTGGAAAAAAAAAACCTCTCATGCAGCAGAGGCAGAGTTAAAGGGGTACACACCACTGAAACTTACACTGCACTGAGACTTACAAAAACCACGGATGGACTCTTTTCCCCAATCCCAAGAGATTGCTTCAGCAGGTAAACCTTTAATTGCCTATCACAAAGTGTAATACGGTCATTGAAATAGGGGTTTTGCCTTCCAGCCATAGTCAGGGTTCAAGAAGTGAGTCAGCCCTTGAAAAGGGATAGGTGTTTGTTGTTTACAAAAGTTTCGCTGAAGCAGTGAATACAGATGGTGACCCATGAGGGGTACTGATTTTGTAAATAAAAGTTGCCACACCGCATAGGGCTACCAGCTGTGAATGGAGTATATGCAGAAAAGTGTGAAAATTGATACAAAGACTGTGCTGTAGCAGGGGAATTTTAAGCAAACAAATGCTGAGTGTAAAATTGCCCTATAAAGGAAAAAGGTTTTTCAAAGCCAATTGCAGAGTGTTGAGTCACCCTGCCGGGAATGAAAGAAATAGTCCATTGCAAAGAATGTTTTTTTTCTGCAAGTAAAAAAGTATGCCTATTCCTATTATCTTGGGAGCAAAACAGACACCCAAAGAGTGAAGTGTGAATGCCATAATACCCAAAGATGAGACTGAAAATTACAGAACTCAGGCAGAAAACCAAATTCTGTTGCTGAAGCGGGGAGATTGCACCATGCAAGAAAATGGTGTAAAGCAAATAGACTTTTTTACCTAGCAACTGCACAACTTGTAGACCTGATAAAATAAAATGCATGCACAGTACTGCTGATATTGAAAAAAATTATCCAAGAAATAAAAGTCTACAGAGATGCCTGTGAGAGCAACGACCTCTACAAGCAAAATATGCCCATCTGTAGGACTACCACAATTGGGGGTTCTAACAAATACAGTGGCAACAGCTGCAATAGCGCCTCTTGAGGTCAGGAAGAAAATTACACCTGATAGCCTAAAAATGGAGGACAAGATGCAGCGTTCCTGTAATGAACCCTACCCCACGGAAGAGTGGCCCTTCCAGTCCAATAAAGAGGAAGACATCTCTTACGGGGAACCCGAACCGAGTCACACCCACAAAACACCCCAAGAATGGTGGGGGTGCCTGAACTCGGCATGAACAGAAAAGACCACTCTCTTTGATGACGAATATGATCAACAGGAGACAGAGCGGGAGCAGCAGATCACCCAATATTTCTGTCAGCTAAAGCAACTGCAAGAAAAGCCTGGCGTATATAATGAAGCTGCTAAAATTTCAAATGAAGATGGAGACCCCAATATCCCTGAAGGGACGGTGTCATCCAAGTCAAAAAGGCGGAAAAAGAAAAGCAGTTCTTCACTTACCGTGGAAGGAACAGACACGTCCGCAGATCCTGTGGAGGAAAAGGGGGACCGAGTTGCCCTGCAGCCTAGAGAAAATGGAGAATTCGTCCCACGGTTAACCGAATATCCAGAGGGCCCAAGGCAGAAGTCGTGTACCCCAAAGAAGTGTCTGTCCGGTGCCAACAGTGAGGAACCCTAAACTAGTCATCCCAGGGAAGTGGAGCCGGAACCAGTGAGTGACGATCCCTTGACCAGCCCTGAAGACACCCTGAAAATTGCCAGGCATGACTGTGATCTGCTCTGTGAAGAATTAGGAAGAGAGAGAAATAATAATGCTGAGCTACAGAAGACTATGCTCGCAATTTATTCTGCGGCCAAGACCGAATTGGAGGATCTCAAGACTGAGCTAGATACTGCAAAGGCTACTATCTCCGCCATGGATGAAAAGCAGAGCCAATCTGTTAAAATGGTGGCTACGCTAAAGCGGAAGTATGAGGAGGCACTGAAGCAGATGACAGTCTTCCAGCAAGAGCTTCGCTTTGCTTAATGCTTCGTATAGAGCTACGCTTCGTATAGAGCTTAATGCCTCACATCATGAGACCAACAGCTGCCGCACAGACCTGGAAGTTTCCAGAAAGGAACTACACAGTCTCATTGAGGAGCTGGACATTGCTAAAGAAACTATTGGTAATCTTGGTACAGTTCTGAAAGTCTCTCAGAAGGAGCTTCAGACCCTCAACCTAGAGAAGGAAGTCTCACGCCAGGAGATTTTCATTCTCAAAGCAGATGTGCGTAAATGGAAGGAGGACTGCAAAGAAGCCCTAAAGAATACAGAGACTGAAAAAGGAGAAAGTTCAAGATTAAAAAGAGAAAACTTAAAACTGAAAGAAGAAAATTTTCAGTTAACAGAAGAAGTCAAGGAAAAGTTTGACGCAGAGCACCGACTGCAGAACCAACTGCAAGGTCGCATACACACCTCCAGTATGCTGAGGAGAAGCAGCAAACGCTACAGGAAGAAAAACTGCAGGCTGCTAAAGAGGTACAAGCACTGCAGGAACGTCTGAATACCCAGTACGTCCCCACAGAGCAGTATGAGGAGCTAAAGGCCACGCTGCATGTCTTCAGAGCATCGTTGGAAGCGGAGCTTCGATACCAGGTGACTCTGTATGATAGGGAGCGTGAGAAGGCTCAGAAACTGGAGCAAGAGCTGGAGAGACAGAGAGACTGTTCCATTCCCTTGAGTCATTACACCAAGGAGAAAACAGACGCAGCAGCAACCTTGACGACAAAAATTACAGAGCTCCAGAATATGAAGGAGACTCTGATACAGATTCCTCCAATACGGAAAAAGGTATTGGCTCTGCCCAAGCACCAGTATCCCACAGTAACTAATGCCCGTAAGGACAAGGGTACAGTGAGAGTTGGGGACTCCACGCAACTTCAAAACAAAATTACGAAGTTTGAGCCACCAAAGAAAGCACTAGCCAAATCTACATCTGCCCAACAGGCAACAAACAGAGGTAGGAGTGCAGAATCAAAGCCAGAAGAATCCTTAGCTGAAGAAGCTGAACTGGCGACTCCGTGGTGTGGAGAAGCTGCAGAAAGACTACTTCAAGAGCAGAAAACTCTAAGGGCTAGTCCTAACTGCTCTACAACTGTTGCCATACACGTTGTCTACAAAAAGAGGAGTGCCCGACGCAACAGAAATCTCAAGACCGCGCACGCGATAAAAAGACTTTACGTGGAAAAAGTCCTCTTCGAGCGACTGAGGAGTGCTGATCTCAAGCATCTTCGGGAGGAGACAAAAATAAACTGGAGAAAGGGCTCCAATCCCAGCGGGACAGAGGGTTCTCTTCCTCCATCCACTCTCATTCAAGTCACAGAGATATCTAGAATGAGAGTGGAAGGATGGGCTTTGGCCGTGGTAAGCCCGAGCTTCCCACAAACAGGGGAGGTATGTAACAGTGGACTTATCCCTGTTTAGTAATGTTCCTTTAATCTAGCAGTGTGGTAGTTAATTACTAAACATCACCTTCCTGATTAGATTGTTTACAAAAAGCCTGCCTTTGAGACAGGAAGTGACTCTCTTTAGCTCTGACTGAGAGTTGACCTTTGGAGACACCACAATGTCTTGAGTTCTGCCAGCCACACAGCAGAGCTGATTGCAAGACACCCCATAAGACTTCTAAACCTGGTTGCTGATATTTTTCTGTGCATGCACGGGTGCGGTTCCAGGAGAGCAGAGAAGCTTACTCTACAGCTGATAAACAGATAAGACTTTCATTATTAAGAGACTGCTTATATCTGCTTATTTTCATGCTATGTGTTTGGGATGGGAGAAATGCTTAACTAATGGAGATGTGAACTAATTGCAAGGATTTCACTAGAATACTCCCAAGTGAATGGAAGCTTTGTTTCCCCCTGTGTTTGGATAATGTCCTGATGAAAAGGACAAGGCACAATAAAGCCTATTATAATTTCACATTATAACGACTCCAATTGTGTACCTCTGTGAACGTCCGTCTACAGTGCTGAATGACAGAATGAGCACAAGCTGAGGGTATCCCTCAAACTCTTGGTGGATGTTAGCAGAGCAATCTGAGACCGGGTCTCTAGTTTGGATAAATTGTCATATTTATCATGTTAGTTGTTTGTTATGAATAAAGATGTGACCGGTTTTCCTTCCAAGAAGTTGTTTGGTGTGGTTATTGGGAATGGGGAGGGGTGCAGCTCAAGTCATTGATAAGTTATGATTTATCTAAAAAAAAATAGGATTTTTGTTCTGCTTTAAGATGCTATTTACATTGGCAGCTCTGTCTTCTTTGAAGCATACTGTATGTGTTCTAAACTGCATATCAGTAGATGTCACTAAAATATCAATTACATCCAAGGCTCATTGATATTAATATGATAATAAAAATGTTCAATATAGATTTGTCACCATTCTTTATTATCAGGATATTAATTTTATATTTTCTTATATTACCCAACTCTTTTATACACTTCTCCTCTTTTAGCGTGATGTTTATTGGGGTTGGGGCATAGACTAATTTGCTGAGGTTTTGTGGTTGAAAAATGTGTTGCAACAAGTAGTGTATTGCAGGATTTACAAGCTTGACTTGAGAATGAACTTTTCTGATGAGAGAGATTGGAGATAGTAAAGACACTTATTTCTAAAGAAACAAGATAAATTCGACTGAATGCACCATTATTCTGGTGTATACGGTTTGACTTATCTACAAAGCAGATTTAATCTATGAAGGAAAACTCAAATGATACTTCCAATCACCTAGAAATCCAGATTGTCAATATTAAGAAATATTTCAATGTTAGGCACTGATTGTCTCTACATGTCACAATGGAACACATACTGCATTGCACCTTTGTTATTACTATTTTTGGAACATCTTGCCTTATTAAAAACTGTATTTCTTTCCATATATATTTCCTCCTATTTCAATTAGTGTGCTACTGTATCTCAAAGAGTATAGAATCATATACAAATAATTTTATAGCATATGAGAACAACTTGACCCACCTTGTCTGCCTATTAGATTGAGATGTAAAATCTCTGGCCCTATTAAATCCTTGACTTTATTTCATACTTAATGACTTATGTCTACCCCAAGCATTTAATTTCACTTATTGAATTAGCCTCTACCATCTACAGTATGTTTAAAGTCTATTCCACAAACACTCTTTCTGTGAAGTACTTCCTCACATTTTCCCTCAGCCTTACATCCTCCTGTATAAGAACATGACCTCTTGTTCTAGTGCGTCTTGTTCAGGACTTATGGTCTTCAGAACTGAACACATTACTCTATGTGAGGTCTTACAAAGGAACTTAAAAGTGGCATCACTATCTCTTTCTGTTTCCTGTTAATACCTCTCCCTATACAACCTGCTGTAGCATTGTGCTGGGTTTCCACATTGCTTTTTTCCATTACTTGTTCACTTTTGTCAGCTGAAATAATGAATCCCGTGACTGTTTCCGCTATAGTAGTTGAAATTATAGTTGTACTGTAACAAACAATCCTGTATTCTGCCTTGGGATTTTTATGACCGAAGTGCATTATTTTGCACTTTTTGGCATTCAAATGTGTTACCACACTTTTGACCATTGCTCTAATCTACCTAAATTATTAAAGGGGAGTAAACAACATGATTAAAAGGTCAACCCTTTTGCAGATCATTGTGTCATCTGCAAAAATATATATTATATCTTTTAAACCATTTTAATGCCCCTAATAAAGATATTAAAAATGCACTGGTCCCAGCTTAAATCCTTCAGGTACTCCACTGCTCACCTTTCCCTCCTTTGAATAAACTAAATTTCCCACAATTCTGGAGTCATGGTATAATAAAAATCAAGACTGGGACATACTGTAGCACATGTTACACTCTATTTAGAAATAACTGGGTAGGAATCAAGGATGGGAGAGTTGTCTTTTATGTAACGAACAACATACTGTACTACAAACTACTTTATTACACATAACTGGAGAAAAAACTGAGACATTTAGTGTATTCCCAGAAATAGGAGTGAAGTCTGGTCTTCATACTGGGCTCATCTACAGTACAGACCTTCAAGAGAGGAAGAGAATTGGACAGGGTTCTAATGGATAGGGTTGCCAGATGTCCTGTGTATATGGGATTGACCCTTATTTGAATGAATTGTCCTGTTGTCCCTAAAGGTCTGTCAGGATGATAATTGTCCCGTATTTCAGGGGGCAATGGGAAAATTCAGGGATGAAGGTCTGGCCGGCAGCAACAGGAGGAGTTGGATGCCAGTAGTGTGGTGGCAGAAGGCGGGGGATGGTGGCTGCAGGGGAAGACCGCGGCAGCTGCAGCAGAGAGCAGTAGTGGAGCCTGCCTAAGCTGTATGACCCGGAAGGTGAAATTGTCTACTTGATTTTGGCATCCGGACGTCCCATATTTAAAAAAAACAAAAACAAATGTGACAACCCTACTAATGCAGGAAGATGGCAATACAAGGAGAAATAATTATTATGGGTGACCGCTATCTGACAGATGTGTACTAGCACCTTGGTTCAGATAGAAGCTGAGCCACCCCAGGTGTTATTGCTTACAGAGGTAAAAGAGCTTACCTCTGCAATCTGTAGTTAAGGAACTGACAAATATATTAGTTGGTGCTTCAGAGGGAGCAGGGTATTTTGTTTTTGTTCCTATTCTATTTCATGTCATTTGTTAATAAACCTTATAAGCAAACCATATGTTTCCTGCCTTAATATGATAAAAGACCCTGCAAAGTGGCTGAGTTGTGACAATTGGTGGAGAATTTGGGCACTCTAAATAAAAGGCATAGCACCTAAAGGTCGTGGGTTTAAAAAAAGCAAAAAAGGAATAAAAATTGCATGGGTTTTTAATATGGCTGCTCAGCAGGAGTAAGCATGCTACAGAGACACTGACGAGAGGTACAAACTCTGCAAGTAAAGTCTGCACACATGCATGACTACCAGCTGTGATTGTAGCCTATACAGAACCGTATTGATGCAAAAGCATGAAGGATACACCTCAAAGTTCCAGAATTGAGGATAGAATGTGTTTATGGTGTAAATAGCCCGGTCACATGAAATAGTATGCCTTCAGGCCTTATGATGATGATGAGGAGGAGAAGGATGACTCCTATGTGGCCCTGGGAAAAGAGCAGCATCAGCAGCAAGAGCAATATTTTTCCTGTAAGTCAAGCAACTGTAGCAGTCAGCAACACGCTGTGGATGAAAGATAGATGGAGCAGCTTTTAACAATGAGTGTGTGCTCAGTACCCCTGATGCATCAAAGTTTTCAAGGTAAATAGGAAAAGAGAGAAAAAGAAAATAAGTTCTCAACTACAGAAGAAGTTGCAGAAACATTTAAAGATAATCCTGGAACATCAGGAAGGCGTGTGTTAAAATGGAGCCAAGATATACTGCAGCCCAGATTGACTGGTAGGTTCATAACGAGAATTGAGCAATCTCCAGAGGCTTTTCAGAAGCAGGGGCTGGGCCTGACCAACAGCAGAAGTCCCGACGTACCAGAGGAACAATGCTGGAGTCGTGTATCCAGAAGGTGCATCTAGCCGGTTCTGATAGTGAGAATCTCTTAGCATACAGTGCCAGGGAAATGGACGAGGAGCCAAAGAGTGATGATTTCTTGAGTCACAATGAAAATGCAGTGCAATCTGCCAGGCATGGCTGTTGTCTCCACAGGGAATGATTAAATAAAGAGCAAGAAGCCAAGGCGGAGCTATATAGGTAACAAAAACACGCCAAAGTGCAAAATTCCCCTCAGATATGTAAAAAAAAAAAGGAAAAAAGAAAACATAGTGCAAATGTGTATTACACAAAAAAATTATTAATAAAAAGATGAGTGCCCGCTCAAGTAGTAAAAATGTAATTTGAGTGCTTCCAGATTTCTTATCTGGAGCAGATATTTGGCAGGAACTCTCCCAGACCATAAACAAAAAGAAGAGATAATATAGTGTAACACAATTTAATTTTAAAATACATATATGAGCAGTGAGCCCATCAAACTCACATGCTTCCACAAGAACACAAGCAGATTGACCACTCTGGGTCCAGTAGATGTCCCAATCTTGTTCAGCGGAAGCACCGGTGACTGGAAGTGGTATCCCTTTGAGTTTCTCCTCCGAATCACCCAGTGGATGACGTGGTACCCAGTGGGAGCCTCCGATTTTGGCTTCCCCGGTCCTCATGGCAGCAGCAGGCAGCAGGACACCAAAGAAGCACAGTGTTCTCACACAAATAAGGGTCCACCTATGCATTTCATTTGGTACTCCGAACTTCCTCAGGAGTGCAAAAGCAGGGGCTGGGACGGAACCAACAGCAGGTTCCGACGTACCAGAGGGAACAATGTTGAAGTCATGTATCCAGAAGGTGCATCTAGTCGGTTCTGACAGTAAAAATCTCTTAACATACAGTATCAGGGAAGTGGACAAGGAACCAAAGAGTGATGATTCTTTGAGCCACAATGAAATTGCACTGCAATCTACCAGACATGGCTGTGGTCTCCTCTGGGAATGATTAGCAAGAAGCCAAGGCTGAGCTATAGAGGTGCTTGTCTGCAATGATCGCTAAGTGTGTGGCAACGGAGAAGACAAAGCATCTCGTGCAAAGTTAGTTGGAGGACGTGACGAATAGTCTGGAGAAGGCAAATTCTGCTGTTACACTATGAATGAGAAGCAGAGAAAGTCTGACAAAATGATTGCTGACAGGAAGCAGTACTATGAGATTTCTCAGAAAGCGGTTCAAAATCTCATCACAGACCTGGAACTCTCACTCCATGAGATCTGCTCTCTCAGCACAGAAGTGTGTAACTTGAAGGATGTGGATGGAAAGATCCTGATTAATTTAGAGACTGTATAAAGAGAGAATCCAAATTTGAAAGAGGAAGTTTCAGCTTTTGGCTGACCAGGTCAGTGAAGGGAATGGGAAGCTTCACGAGCTAGAAAAAGGTAAGGAACTATTTAAACAAGAAAAGTCAAGCATGCAGTTAGCACTGGAAGAAACAGAGGGCACATTGGAGCAGGAAAGAGGCAAGTCCCTATTTTTCCAGTTAGAGCTTTCTCAGATCAGAACAGACTCTGAAAGAAGAGAAGTATTTTAACAATTCAGAAATACTACAGAGCTCTTATCCAGGGAAGGATGAAGAAAGAAAGTTACCTGGGTAAATGCTCCACAACTATCCTCTTACAGGCTGCCTACAGAGGGATGAAAGCTTTTCAGCTTTACTGCCAGAATAAAGCAGTCTGTGTCCTTCCATCAGTTTGGAGGATGCAAAGATAAAGGAAGTATGGACAAATGAAGCAATGTGTGATTGCACACCAGTCATACTACTGTGCTTTCCTTTTAAAGGAAGCTGCCAGAAGCAAAGATGGACGATACAGCCACACAGCGCAAGCAAGAGCAAAATTCCGAGCCGGAATACGAAAAACCCGGAAATGATTTTGCCAAACCTCATGAGAGGATTCTTAAGATTCTAGCAACGGATTGCTTAAACTGCAGATTGGATGTATAAATCCATCCACGGTTTGCGGAATCCGTTTAGTGTACAGGTCATAATAACAAAAAAATCCACAAAATGCCCTTTTTGAGATGAATCAGATAAAATCCGTTTACGAAAAGAACCAGCCAATCCACTGCGGTTCCAAATTCACCCCAAAAATGTGCACATCTCTAACCACGACCCTTTATCACTCAATGGGTTAAATGGATCTAACTACATAACATTGAAAGCAAGAATATAATTTTTTTGTTTATCTGGAAATGACAAATTAGGGGTTTCTGCATGGGGCATTGTTTGTTGAACAACTATTTTCTTACCCTTATCCCACCCTGCACTTATCAGAGATAAGTATAAGAGAGAGGGGATCTGGCCGTGTAAGCAGTAGTTGAATACACAGTGACATCAGCCAAAAAGTGGACAGGGGAAATTAAGCTCCAAGTTTCATTAGCATAGACAACTCTGTCTCTGTCTCGGCCTCTGTCTCTCCAAAACACATATTTCGGGCTCTGCATTAGAGTAATGCCCCCTTTAGTTATGACAACTAGAGTCTAGTTAAATTCCTGTGGAACTCTGTGGATGTGTGTTGTTAGGGGGAACATCTATTTTGCATTTCATTAGCACTAATGGCCATTACAGTTACCACTGATAAAGTTGTGAATAAAAACACAAGTCTGAGGATATGTTTTGCAGAATGACAGATAAGTTTATTGCTTTGTGCGGTGCACACGCAGAGGAGAGTTTCAAAATAAAACCCTCCCAACGACATGGTGGCATACACGCCTTACTTATACACAAAATACTAAACCCACGCCCCCAATACAAGGTTACGTGTCGTCACTACATAAACAAAATATGAACATGAACACATCGAGTTAATAACATTATGGGATGCCTAAATGAAATGATTCAGCAATATTCCTTATACAAGCCGGTGACTTTTACTCTACATACAGAACTCATGATACTGTGCCTATCAGTCTCGTATTTTCATAACATTGGCACATTGCTCAAGGTGTTTTCAGTTAGCTGCTTGGTTTATTATCACTTTAAAAATTGAAAGCAAAAATCCCTTTCAAACCGTTCATCTCATAACCCGTTCACTCAGACAAAACCTAAGATGGATGCTGACTTAAAATGGTTGCTTAGATCCCAGTGCTGTTATGTCAGACCCCACCCTTACGTCATATTCTCACTTTGTCACTCCCTCCTTTTTTTTATTCTTAAAACATAGCTTTTGAGAATTAAGATTATGATGATAGTCCAGGGATAACTCAGAGGACAAGGGCGCGTGCCCTTCACTGTCATAGTCTCGTAAGGCGCTGCGGCCAATATGTCTTTTGATGAATAACTGTGATAGGCATCTTCTTTCTTCAAGGGACTGCTGTTTCTGGCATCTGTAAAGAGTGGCATCAGATTGGGGGAGGGGGTCGCACACCTGTGGATCATACCTTTGCAACACGTGACACACACATATATGACAACAAGTAACATCCCCCAAACACACCAAAATATTCACAAATTTTGCTCCAAGTGATTTAAACCATTCACCTAACCCCAGAGGGTCCATTCCATCCCATCTTCCTTTCTAAGCCTCTTTTGAATCCCTTCTATTTTATCTAGTTCATGCTGCACATTACTACACTGATCTGGAATAAAAACACAACATTGTTCCTCAATTAGGACACATACCCCTCCTTTTGAAGCTAAATCATAGTCTAAAGCAATTCTGTTTTGTAAGGCCATAAGCCTAATCTGAACCTGTTCTTGGTTTAATGATGAATAAAAACTGCAAAATTAAGGCTACATTCTTCCTGTAAATTGTTATCTGACTAAACATACATTTTTACACAGGTTTCATTGATTGGTGGAGACACTTGAAGCAATTCTTGTTCCTAGTGTGGGATACACCCTTTAAAGAGGTTCCCTTAAAAAATTGGAAAAATACAGAAATTATACACATAATACTAAAAACCTTATTTTATGCAAGCAAACTTTCTTTGGATATGCAGTTGCTAGATAAAAGAAATTGCATCTATCTCTATCATCATATATTTTCAGAATCATCACAACATTCTATTACTGAGAATTGAGGGGGTTTGGTATCTGTGGAAGCGAAATGCATGATCCTCACCCCTGCACGCATTGTATACATCATTCACTCAGAATATCAGAACAGACAATGTCTGCGATGGGTCAAAATGGCTGACTTATGATCCTTTCCTTGTGGCTGACACACGCCCCTGGGTGACCCCCTCCTTTCGGTGGAGGTGCAACACACTTCTGGATCAAAGTTTTGCTGCACATGACACATACATAGAGAGTGATGAGTACTGCCAAAACACATACAAGAGCATTCACAAGCCACGCTTCCAGGAAACCAATCCTCCCATCAAGGCTCAATTGTACATACACCTTAAATTTCTAACTTAACACACTCTAAAGAATAAAAATATTGAGTCTCTGAAAAAATGAAATGTTCTGATAAAACCGGGCCTTAGCCTGGTGTCTTATTTTCCTCGTTGGTTAACGGTTAGAGTTTTGACTCGGCAAGACGTTAACTTGATGCGGCTGTGCTTTAGGTGACTTTGGTCTTTGGTGGCGCTGGAACGTTTGGTGGAGCTGGAACGAGCTTTACGTGCTTTGGGTCCAGGAAAAGAACTCTGCTACTTTAATTGATGTATTGGTGGTTACTTTAGGCTTTTTCACCTGGGACGAAAAGCATGCTTGCGCAGGAAATATGTGACTATTAAACCCATCTCGAGTAGGTGCACTTTCAACGTTGCCTAGAGAGACTCAAAAATTATATTAGTTGCATACAACTTATTGTTTTATTACCAATAACATGGTCCTTAATTCATTTCTTTGGACTTCTGATAGTCACAAGTCATCCCATATGTGTCTCATAGGGAGATAAATTATACCTAGGAATAAATTCTTGTATCAATGTGTTTACTCCTGTCTTAGCATCCGCATATAGACAGAGGTATTCCCTATTAATGTTCCTCAAATTAAAATTAAGTAGCCAATGTGAACCTGACTTTGATACAATCTAAGTTCCTGAAACTTTGGGGCCTCATCCCTTGCCAAATCACTTGCTTCCATAATTAATTCTATCCTGTCTGCAGGCCATATCCCTAAGACCTGGGAAACTGCCAAAGTTTGTCCCAATCTTCAAAAGTGGGGACAAAAAACACTGTCTCACACTACAGGCCAATCTCTCTTCTCCCAATACTATCCACTGTCATGGAAAAAATATTCACCCCCAATTAAGCAATTATTTTACCCATACAAATTTCTCTAGCCAATCCCTATCTAGTTTTTACCCCAAACACTCCACTGTAACTATTCTGCTAAAAAATTGAAATGCCTTGTATATAATGTATACCTTATTCACTTATGTAACAGCTTTTGCAACTATGTGTCCCCTGTATTTAACCCTATGCACAAGACACACCCACAAATGAGAGGTGACTCCCAAATTCACCCCTTCCTGGCAAACCTATTCTAGATTATACAGCAATTTTTTACAATAACCACTGCTTACGGACACCTTTGGAAAAAATCAATGGTTAAAAGTTATAACATACATCACATTCAGTTAATAGACAAATGATTTTGTATAAGACTTCACACTAATGTCTTGCTTTATATAATCTCTTTGCACAGTGCTGAGCACACGGTCAGCTCTATCATTTTAAAGACACTCTGCATATTCATCTGATTAAAGATTTTTTTTTTATAAGACTTGTTTCTGGGCAAAGAGCCATTTTGTTTCTGGGCGTTTCGCCAATTGACCCTGAAAAGATAAGATAACGGCACATCACGGCTTCTTCCTGAAAAATAATTATTGGATTGGAACTTTCGCTTAAAGTTTAAATACATGGAGCTTTATCCAGAGCCCTAAGAACTACATTTTTTATGGCCTCTTAAGAATTAACCCACAGGCTTTTATATAGCTGAGGTTTATATAACTTCTTAACACACAAATAACTCCACACGCTCATGCTATTTCCCTACACTCAGTGCTTTTTAATGCCTTCTGTTTTAACTTTCATAGTTTCACTGACTTCATTCACTACAAATTTATGCTATCCTGTTGCAATTCTGTCCTTTCTCAAGCTACACACACCTATTTCTCTCCATTAATCAACACTCACAAGTCTAACCCACACAAACTCTTCCTTCATCTCACCTCAGGACTTTTGCTGACTATTTTAAGAAAGAGGTTGAATCCATACACCAGAACATTCCCTCTTTTTCCTCCTATCCTACTTTGCTTCCTACTTTCTTCCTGCTTTCCTTAACTCTTTTTCCACTGTCTCAAAAGAGAATGTCACCATCACTGTTGATCTCCTTTTTCTCCCTCTATTCTGCTACTTTTCCATTCTCCTTAAAACATTTAATAGTTATACCATGACTCAAAAATAGCAAGCTTGACCTTACCTGTCTTTCTCACTACTGAATTCTCTTGCTTGCTCCATTTTCTCAACACCCATTCTCTCCTTAACCCTCTACAATCTGACTTCTGCACTGCTCCCTCCACGGAGACAATTCTCACTACAATAACTGATGACCTATATGCTGCCCAAGACAGAGGTCATTACACTTTGCTCCTATTACTCTCTGAAGCATTTGCCTCTGTGGACCCCACTCTTCTCTTTTCTCTGTACACACTCTCTCTAAGTGACCTAATAACATCTCTTTGGTTTAAATATCACGACTATGCTGACAACACCCTCATTTACTTTTCAACCCCTGACCTTACACCTGCCATACAAACCTAAGTTTCTGAATGTCCTTCTGTTATCTCATCCTGGAAGACCCTCTTTTGCCTTAAACTTAACATGGCAAAAACAGAGTTCCTCATACTTCCTCCCAAATCTGACCCTATTATCTCCTTCCACATTACTCTTGAATCTTCCATCCAGTAGCCTAAGCACGCTGCTTAGGGGTCACTCCCAACTCATCTCTCATATTCTCCTCTTTCATTCAAAACATTTCTATAACTGTCGCTTTTTCCTCCACAATATCACAAAGATACACCTGTTCCTCTGTTGCTGAACTGTTAAAAACTCTGATACAGACCCTCATTCTCTCCCATCTTGATAACTGTAATCCCCTGCTATCCCGCCTTCCTGACTTTCACCTGTCTTCCCTACTATCTATCCCAAACGCTGCTGCCAGAATCACTCTACTCTTTAAACTCTGATTCTGCGTTTCCCCTCCTGAAATTCCTCTCCTGGCTTCTAATCAAATCCTACTGTTTCTGTATGCTCTCCCTACCTACCAATTAGATTGTAAGCTCCTCGGAGCAGGGACTTCTCTTCCTTCTGTTACTTTTATGTCTGGATCACTTATTTCATGACCTCTTACCTTTACCATTTGCTACCTATATGATTACGACGTGCACCACTCCTGTGAAGCGCTGTGCATATTAATGGCGTTATATACATAAAACATACAATACAATATATACTTCAAACAATGCTTATGATCTTTTACTCACATTTTTGAACACAAAATATTCCCAAACATATCCTTATCCTATAGAAATAAAATTGAAATGTGTTTTTACTGGTTAAACACAATACAGAACACACACAATACAAAAAACGTCTTTCATACACAGCCAAACAACATCACAAAAATAACGAACAAATAAAAGAAAAAACATTTCTCCCCTATTACCCAACAATTTTACCCTGCAACTATATTAATAAAAGTTCCCTTCTCTTTCTTTCTTCTCATAAATAACCTGAATTTAAAACTACTCTGATGCTCCGGATCTTTTGAGTTAAAGTTCGTATCTTAGCACATTCCTCGCGCTGGAGAAAAAAGTGGGGGCACGCTCTGTGCTGCTGCGATTTTGATTCTTTTTCTTGCAGACATTTGATTTCATTGTGAGCAAATAATATTCATGTTTTCGTACGTACTTGCAAGTTTTTGGATGGTGATTTGTGCACATATGTGATACTTAGCATGGTTTATCTTTCACACAGGTAATCATTCAGGAAAAATTCATTAGGGTATCAAATCCATCTGGCCACTCTCCATTAAGGGCGCAACAATTTTACTTGCCGGCACCGAAACTTGAGTTTATATCAGGAAATTATTTATAACCACTTATTGCATGTGGGGAAATGGAAGGAAAAGCTTATAAGTTCACAACTGATTTGTGCGGCGTCCACCAGCTGGGCCTGCCATGCTTGACTTTATCCACAAAAACCTCATAAAATCCAAAGATTTATACTACCACAGACACACAGGGATTACTGAAAGTTAGAAGGTTCCACTATGAGCCCTTGCGTTCGCATTCTTACGAATAAGAAAACCGGTGTGGCTGCTCATAGGTTCACGCTTCCTTCTATAGTAATTTATTGCACACAAACTCTTTTCATTGGGGTGGCATGTTTTTCACTGGGACTTGCATGTGTATTTTCATTTGAACTTACATGTATTTTTCATTGGCCAACAAACATATTTATATTGTCTCTTCTTGTTCTCTGTATCCATTCTTTATTATTTTTGTCTGCAGACACACAACCTCTAACGGCAAATTTTTAGAACTTTGGTTTCCCATTATTTCCTGTTACAGTAATCACATTTAATTGACCTGTACAATACTCCTGATACAATAATCAGCGAAAGCTGATTGCATACAACTCTTTTGGGATGTTATTGTTCTGAAATATGCAAATAAGGACCTGTCACGAGACTGTTCCCCAATCATATTTTTTCACCATAACTATACCCAAGAAAACACTTGAATTACTTCAGCGGGTCCAACCCAGTCCTGATAAACCTTATACTTTTATAACATGGATACAGATAAGACCTTCTAAACAGATATCCATAAATAAACTCACTTGGTATGTTAATGACAAGACAGAGCAAATGTACAATCAGGGACCCTTCCTGCTCAGACAACAAAAATATTTATCACAATCCAGGACAGTCTGAAAAACAATCCCTTAAGCATACAAACACTCACCTTCATCACCAAAACACCAAAAAAAATTAACGGGACTCTCACCTTAATCCCAATAAAACTTAACATCTATAACACTTTAAAATGGATACAGGAACAGACAAATAAACTTATTTGACACTGCTAGGTAAACCCGTCAACCCAGATTGAGACACCCTTCAAAACAGATCTCTCTACACGTCACTCAAAACAACTTTTTAAACTCAGGTTTCCTCAAAAGGTGCCTTTTACCTTGATTCTTATGAGCGCTCAGATTTGAGTGACCGAGGAGTGTTTTTTTCAGGTGCTCAGCTTCCGGTATTTTTGGGTCTCTATTCGGAACTCCATCTGATAAAGTTGTGAATAAAAACACAAGTCTGAGGATATGTTTTGCAGAATGACAGATAAGTTTATTGCTTTGTGCGGTGCACACGCAGAGGAGAGTTTCAAAATAAAACCCTCCCAACGACATGGTGGCATACAGGCCTTATTTATACACAAAATACTAAACCCACGCCCCCTATACAAGGTTGCGTGTCGTCACTACATAAACAAAATATGAACATGAACCCATCGAGTTAATAACATTATGGGATGCCTAAATTAAATGATTCAGCAATATTCCTAATACAAGCCGGTGACTTTTACTCTACATACAGAACTCATGGCCCCCCCACCTTCGGAATGAGACACTGTGCTATCAGTCTCGTATTTTCATAACATTGGCACATTGCTCAAGGTTTTTTCAGTTAGCTGCTTGGTTTATTATCACTTTAAAAATTGATACCAAAAATCCTTTTCAAACCGTTCATCTCATAACCCGTTCACTCAGACAAAACCTAAGATGGATTCACGACTTTAAATGGTTGCTTAGATCCCAGTGCTGTTATGTCAGACCCCCCCCCCCCCTTACGTCATATTCTCACTTTGTCACCACAATGCTCGTTCCGTCAGAAAACAGCACTTAACACACTGTGTTATCCATCAGCACTTAAAGAGATGCTAACTTATTGCTATAAATGCTATAAAATATTTCACCTGAGGAAGGGAGATCCCCCAAAACATTGTTTTCCCTGCAAATAAAACAGTTTATCATGTTATAATGCCTGGTGTAAGACTTTATTAGAATAGTGCAGCAAGAAGATATCCAGCTCCGAGATACTAAATTAGGTAAATGCCTCATTATGTCAAAAACAGACCTTGGTAATTCTCAATCTAGCCCTTAAAGCAGTGGCATAATTACGTTTTTTGGGCCCACTTGCAAATTTCTTTCAAGGGCCTCATGTATAAAAAAAATGTTTCTACTTGGGTCCCGATGTCAGCGGTATTGCGAAAAAAAACCCTCTCACACACGACCTTGCTCTTACATCCTCACTCCCCCAAGTATTTCTCTTCCTATTCCCATATATTTATTTCCTTCCCTCACAGTCCCCCCCATGTATTTATAACATTATGGCCAAGAATGTGTAAAGTGTTATGTAGAGAACATTACAGAGTGAAAAGTTCCACTTTCCTCTTTTGCATACTATTTGATACAGTATGTTCCCCTCTTTCACATAACAGAATGACAATTTGTTTGCAGTCTGGTCATATTTATTGTCTTCTCTAAGTTTTGCCAAGTGGTACTGTAGTTCAGGGATTATTTTACCATTTTCTTTTCATGGACGCTCCTAGCTTCAAAAATGAAGTATTTCTGTTGGTTGGAATCCACTAACTAGTTGTTTATAATGTACATGCTGCTTTTATGAGCGCTCCAGTAGACACCTGTTCTATGAGTCATCAAATCTATCTCCAGGGCTCTGCATAGTAATATCTCTTCTGCACTTATGTTGAAGATGCTCAAACTGCAAGACAGTGGGAGTTTGTGCTGCTCTGCCACTTACTGATATCTATGAAGGAAGCTGCTAATTGCTCTTGTGGGTGAAATCCTGCATGTTAAACAGCCTTTTTAAACCTGTCTTCAGCACTTCAATACTGTTAAAAAGGAAAAGGAAATGTAGAATTCTGTGCAGAAAGCTCTAGATTTTTGATCCTATCACTTTTTACACATTAAAACAAAAAATGATCATGATACATTTGATGTAATACATTCTATTTTGATTAATATCAGAATCCAAATTTAAAGGTACATTTATAGTCGTAATAAATGGTATTCATATTTGGATCACTGAATAACTTTTTCATTAAACTTCGATAAGTGACTTAATGCTTGTTAAGTGCACTTTACAAGCAATTTTGCATGTGTCGCTATTGCTGTGATATCATGTCAAAATTGCTTGTAAACAGCTTTTTAACGAGCGTTATCACTCTCTGGGGCCTATGCTATAAGCCTCGACAAGGCACTTATCGAGACATTTTCACCAAAAAGGCCTACTGCTATTCAGTAAGCCTCGATAAGTGGCTGATAAAAGCCTTTATCCGCATTTTTTTTTTTGCCAAAAAAAAAAATCGCCAGTCAGCATTCGTGCAATTCTAGTAGCCTCGAGTATGTTATCGGGGCTAATCGAGGCTCAAGAATGGTGATTTCCTCTCAAAATCCTCCCGCTAGGAAAGGTTGGCGTGAAGGTGTGAGAACCTGCCAATAAGGCGGCGAGAGGGGAATTAGAAAAAAAATGCATTTTTTCTGCATCAGATTCATGTAGGGAGTCTATAAATGTATAACAAAAAATGTTGCCGCTCACCACTAATAATATATAGTGTGAAAAATAGGGTGCATACGGGATAAATAGATACATGTAATGAAGGGAGGGAGGGTACAAAGAGGGTAGCCCAAAAAGAACCTATTTGCACTCACTATTCCAAATAAATGGTTAGGAACAATTGAATCCTTGGGAGAAGCCCATACACCATTTACAAATATGTATTAAAACAATTTATTAACATCTATGCAAAGACAAATACCAATTCATGGGTTAAAAATTAATCAGGGGGTGAGTGGGGACAGAGGGTGATACCTAAGGTGCCTCTTGTGTATGTGTATACTAATATAATATAGGTAATCCTATGGCACTAGTAGTAGAGTCAATATTGGGTTTTACTATGACTGTTCCCTCACTGGGATGTGAACACTTCCTTATTGCTCATTTGAAACCAGGGAGCAGGCATGTAATTAGCCGTGTTATCTAAGACCGTCATAGAGCAGGGGAATGTCAGCCCATGCGGCTCTAAGCCGCTTGCTGCGTCACACAGTGCTTACTGTAAGCAACCCGGTCTAAATATAGACTTAGAAGTGGTATCGATCGCAAGCTAGCGGTCCTGTGAGTGGGATAGTATACAACCTGCTCTCGACGTCTCTCAGTCACCTCTCGAACCCCGCGCCACCTGATGACGTCATAACGAAGACATCTAAAAACGCAACCGACGTAAGTTTCGCGCCCTCTGGCGCTTTCTCTAGGTAATGACAGTCTAGCAGTACCTGCTCTATGACGGTCTTAGATAACACGGCTTAATAGAGTGTATACCTACCAGTCAGATTACAATACCAGATAGTAATAGCTAATGCATGACTAAGGTTAGCGTGTACTAAACTGATACTCTAACAAGCCAGGACTGTCACTGTGGAGTATATATGTGAGAGGTTGGAAACAATTACATGCCTGCTCCCCGGTTTCAAATGAGCAATAAGGAAGTGTTCACATCCCAGTGAGGGAACAGTCATAGTAAAACCCAATATTGACTCTACTACTAGTGCCATAGGATTACCTATATTATATTAGTATACACATAGAAAAGAGGCACCTTAGGTATCACCCTCTGTCCCCACTCACCCCCTGATTAATTTTTAACCCATGAATTCGTATTTGTCTTTGCATAGATGTTAATAAATTGTTTTAATACATATTTGTAAATGGTGTATGGGCTTCTCCCAAGGATTCAATTGTTCCTAACCATTTATTTGGAATAGTGAGTGCAAATAGGTTCTTTTTGGGCTACCCTCTTTGTACCCTCCCTCCCTTCATTTCATGTAGGGAGTCTCCGGAACTGATACCCATTAATATGAGCACCGGAGTCCTCCGGCATGAATCCCATGCAATAAAAATATAAAAATACATATAGGCAACTTAATTTCCTTAGTGGCTAACCGCTAAGGCAATGAAGGGGTTGCCAGTGCCATGTTTATTGTGGGTAGCGGGGGTGGGTGAAGGTGGTATTCGGCCCTTGGTGGGTGTTTCGGACTTGTGGGGGGGTGGGGGGTTTGCGGGTGGCGTTAACCCCTTTGTTGCCTTAGCGGATAATACTGCTAAGGTAATGAAAGGTGTAATCCCTCCCGCTACCACCCGCTAGGCGTAAACAGTCATCCTTGGGGCGACTACCCCCTTCACCCAATCCCTATACACTCAATAAAAAAATACACACAGCAACCCTACTACACACCTCCACTACCCCCAACAACCCCGCACCCTAACACATACAGTACAGTAATGGGCAAAATTTCTGAAATTACACAATTTTAACAGCACCTCAGTAGAAGTATGTTGAATCATTAAACAAATGAGGGTTCGGTGCAAGGGAACAATGAGTTCCGCGTCCTCTAATGCCAGCAAGAATACAAGAAAAAATGCAATCTAATGGCCCCTAACACCTAAAACATTTTAGCGGTTAATAACCGCTATAGTAATTAAGGTTTTAACTCACCCTCCCCCAACCACCCGGGAGGTCTAACAACCCACCCCAGCACCACTATACCCACCCTGTACCCATTGATTGGCACAGAGGTATATCATACACATATTAAATGGGCATGATAAGCCACTATAACCGTCAATGGTAAACCTAATAAAAAAACATGAAGACCAAAAATACACAATAATACAATATATACACAAGCACCTAAACACCCCAATTCATCACTTTAAGGGATAATATCACATACTTTTGAACTAATGTAACCTTTCACATGGTACAGCAACCAATGGGATTGTCTTCAATCTCATTGGTTGTAAAACCATGTGATATAGCCATGTGGTTTTATGGATGTGACATACCTCCCTTGGAGATTACGTCACATCCTTAAACAAAAAAAGGAGGTGGGCACATGATACAGCATTCAATCGGATTGGAGCTCTATCATCTGACCCAAAAATGTGATGTCACAAGCCCTATATAAGGCCTGTACGTCTCATTTTTGCGGAAGAAGTCGACATGGCAATATCCGTTTGGATTTACCATGTGAAATTTGGATTGACAGATGAAGATAGAAGATAGAAAAAAGAAGAAATTAATGACAGATGATAGAAGAAGGTGAAAGAAGATTAAAGAAAGAAGATTTTTGTTACCTCTTCTTGATCTTCAAGGTGGATGGCGTTGGATTGTCGGGGTTGACGTCGAGGTTCCAGAGCTTGCAGATGCCAGGATTCGGAGGGTGAAGACTTCTAAAGGTAAGTCATCGCGTTGACATCTGCGGAGGCACGCGATGAACCGCCTCTCTCCTCGTGGAACTGGTTGTATACCACTGCGTTGCGATATTATGTGATACAATTTCATCTTGCTACCTAGTTTCTCCATTACGGAGGGCATAGTAGTATTGTACTCTATCTGTTATAATATGGTTGCTTGCGATTGTATACATTTAAGGTTATTGCTATGACTCTACTGTTGAGAGTATGCTACATTATCATGCATGTGCTGCTCTGATGCAGCTGACGACTAATTTTGCAGGATGCTCCAGGTCCATTATACACTATGCTACTATTTAAATAGCTGGTTCTGTATTATGATTGGTGTGGACTCTGGGGTATGGTTATAGCTTCCTGCATTTATATTTTATATTTATATTTTACAGTCTAGCAGTTATCTATGTATACAGCTTACATTTATGACCTATATGAGGTAGTGATTATTGTATACACCATGAAGATATAAGTTGCATATAAGGGCGAGTTTGAGTATCAGGAGTTTCATTATCCATTACCACACACTATTTAGTGTTTAATGACTCATTGATACCACATCATCCCTGTTTTTAAACATTTGGTATTTTTATTTACATTGTATATTAATACAAACTTTGCATCATCTCACTATTTATCATTAAAGAATGTATTAGTTTGTAGCCATTATATGACTTTTAGTAGTGTCTGTCCTTCCACAATGATGGGAGTAGTTGCTATATGTGATTGATGCCTTATGACACCTGATAATTTATAATTGGGACCATTGAGCCCCATCATTTATGTGCCAATGTACCGTGTGCAGGAAATAGGGTACTTGGGGAGATGTCTGTCATTGCCCCTCTCTTGTTGCTCTCAGAGTTCATCATAGGGCAATCGTCCTCTGTCAGTAAGCAGGTGACATATTTATGGTTTCCCCTCTTTTTTCCCTGTATCTCGGGAAGTAGGGGGCCCCCGGACCTGAAATCAATGCGGTTCAGCTCCGGAGACCGCATGCTACATTACTGTAATGTTGGAATTTTAATAGACCCCCCGCGATCGCCTGTGAGAGGTGCACAGTTAAAGTGACTGATTAAGCCTCTTACTGTGAGTCTATTACAGAGAGGCAGACCCCGGTAGGACTCACACCGCAGGGACCCCATCTGTGTTAATCCAGCAGGCCATTAGTCTGTCACGGCACAACTCGGGTGGATCAATGGCATATTCCGAAATTCCATTTTGAGATTTCTTAAAATAGTGACTGCCTGCCAGTTGCCACAGAGTTTATTATTTTCACTGCATGTCTACTGTCATGTTAGTTGCTTGTTGGGTATTGTTGTTCATCTGCCAACCTTCATCATCATCATCATCATCATCATCATCATCATCATCATCATCATCATCATCATCATCATCATCATCATCATCATCATCATCATCATCATCATCATCATCATCATCATCATATTATTATTATTATTATTATTATTATTATTATTATTATTATTATTATTATTATTATTATTATTATTATTATTATTGCCAAAACATGCAAATATGGCATCATTAAAAAAAATACAGTGCGCGCTGTCCCTCTAAATTTCTCCCTTGATTTTCTGGTGTAATCTTGCTCTTCCCGGCTGCTCCCAATCTCCCATGATCATCGGGGTATACTCAGTCACAAAAAAACACAAAAATAGGAGCGCATGGAAAGAAACAAAAAAGGAAACATATAGTATGAACATATATTTACATAGAAAGTTGATCACATTGATCTTATTGTCCATGATACACACAGAGGGTTGGGCTCCGTATAACAGAACCCCATGATCAAAAAGTCCTTTGTTGTTGCTGAGAAAGAGTCCAATGTAGATGGCATAAAAAACAGGAACTCAAAAAATCTCGCTCAGCATCCTTGTGGTGTCCCTGGATTGCAGCTCGGTTGTCCATCGTCACGAACGTCACGTTGCTGCGTCTGACGTTTACCGCTACGCGTTACGTGTCTTGATTGACACTTCTTCAGGTGATAGTCATGTGATCCCCTGGTATTGCTTAAATACCTGTACTTAAGGATACTTCAGCCAATGGGACCAAATGCCGGATAAAATACACAGCCTTCCAATCGGTGAACTAATCTAAAACATTACAGTACCTAACATTACAATTGATATAAGGATCACAACAAACATAAACAACACTAATTAATTATCATAATTACAATAAAATTCTACCATTTATACTGATAAAATGTTCTTTATATAAATAATTAAAATTTGCTAGTTGGTAGACCGATTGTCTTAAACCTCAACTACTAACTCATTTATGGTGCATATAAAGTACATATACATATTTGTACATATGTGCATATATTTTTCTCTCAGCACCCATATAAATTCATATAATAGGTTACTGAATTATCTTGTTAAAAAGACTTAAAACCTATAATTATTATGAGTCATTAGTGCCCATAAAATGACATCATAGTCCCCCCTACACATATATCTTAAAATTATATAAAAAATCTAAAAAGATAAAAATTATATATATCCTTAATAGAAACATAATATTGTGCAATAACTTCATAGACCAATATTATTTATTTTTTATATATGTACATACACCTCTTAATAAAAGACATGAACATCTTCATACTGTATATACAAATTAATCATAATTTAGCCCAACATTTTTTAACCCATCATGAAGGGAAGGCTGATGCATTACATTTCTGGGGTATTGAAGTTGTACCCAGAGACCCTAGGGGAGGTGATAGGGAAAAATTCCTTCTCCAAAGGGAACAATTTTGGATTTATATCCTGGGAAGTAAATCGCCCAGAGGTTTAAATAAGCTAATTGAATTGGCCCCTTTTTGAAGTAATAACTAGTGGTACCCAGACATCTGGGTAATTATATCAATCACACAGTCTGACACACACACACACACACACGCATGCACGCACACACGCACGCACGCACGCACACACACACACACACACACACACACACACACACACACACACACACACACACACACACCAAGGACTAATTGTAGTATAATGTAATAAAATTAATAAACTTATGTCAAAAACGAATGTTGTTCTTACTGTACTAGGAATTTATTCAATTTTTTTTTAAAGTGGGCCTGTGGGCGGGACGTGGGGCGGGACAAGGGGCAGGGCTGGGGCGGGACTGGGGGCGGGACTGGGGGCGGAATTAGGTGGCGAGTAGATTTATTTGTTCGGCGATTAGATTTTTGGGTGATTTGTCGACCACTGTATATATATATAAAATTACATACACACACGCGCACACACGCACACACACACATACACACACATTTAATCAATACTATAGTTAAGTAAAATTTCTATTTAGGAAGACTTGTACATATTCATGCATGTTTATATGAATTTATACCACACAATATGTTGACACCTAACAAAGACAAGCTACGCCCTTCACAGGACTCAGGAGGCAGCTATATTTGGTTTTGAATTGTCATTTATAACCATGGAAGTAATGAAGAGTTTGACGTGCAGTGATATTATTACTAATCCTTCCGGCTTTTATTGGAACAGCCCAAATCTGACTAAGATGATCTCAGTAATTTCATTTAACGCAACAAATTTTATAATGTAATGTAATGTACCTATGCTGCCAACCTGTTTTAAACAAGCCCACTTAGACTTTTTGTTGAATTGTATAATATTTTCATTAATTGTAAATATATTCATTTTATTTGTTGGGTACTGTGTATGGCTGTGAAGTTCTTGATACTCTATAAACAATTCGTTTTGAGGTTCCTTATCAAACTACTGTAAGGGCCAGATCGTAACATTAGGCCATATGGAGAGAGACCATTTAAGGGATTATTAATTAAACTGTGATAGTAGTGATCATGGCACTATCACAGTTTAATGAATAAGTCTCCTATTATCAAGAACACAGAAGGTTAAAAAAAAACAAAAAAAACAGTGTCAAGTATTCCAATGAAATAAAAGAAAATGTTATTTGCTACAATGGAAATATTCTTACCCCTTCACTGTTGGAGCATTGCAGGTCCTTTGGCAGCGAAAGGGTTGGACAATGAATACTTGGGAAATATTTCCTATGGAAATAAAAGCAAATTCAATAAATTTATGAAAATCTATAAATAATTGAAAGCCATTATGTCCTGAGTAGGGACTTAGGACTTGCGTCTGTAGTGGTGTAAGTATAGTGGAGGATAGATTGAACACTCCCCTAGTGTCTAACGGTAGTGGTCTCATTCTCCTCACTGTGGAAGACCTACCCCCCTTACTCCACCTCCTTGTTGGTGTTGTTCCCATTCTCTCTAGGGTTCTAGTCTTAATTTGGACCTCTGCAGAAGATTCTTGGATGGCGGTGCAGCTGCCTTGGAAAAAATTAGTGGGACCAAACTTGCAAGGAACTGGGTACAACAAAGTTTAATGGCACATAAAAACAGCAACAGACAGCACATAAAAACAGCAACAATTAACTCTTGTAGACACTTTTGATGTACACTTATGATGTGATGCTTTTGATGTTACACAGCCTTATGGCTAAACAGCCATGCTACAGTGACTTAAGTACCCTATTCACATGCCTTTGACTAACGCTTAAGGGAGGGGTTTGTCTAATCAACTCAGACATAGAAAATAGTAAATTAGATTATCATTTCTCTTTCAATTGATAGGAATCAGCACACAAACATACCCCAAAAGCCAATTAAATCTTAATTTTTTGGTTGGTAGAATGCAGCTCAATGACACATTCCCCAAAAGCCAATTAAATCTTAATTTCTCTGGTTGGTAGAATGCAGCTCAATGACACATACCCCAAAAGCCAATTAAATCTTAATTTCTCTGGTTGGTAGAATGCAGCTCAATGACACATACCTGTGATTTATTCTCTTCTTTATGCTTAGGTGGTCTTTTGTTAGAATCTTGATAAGAGGCTCTAGACCACGCCTCATTGCTATTATCCCTAGATGTTTTAATTGAATTATCAATGGTCCTATACCTTTTTGACAAAATGTTTGGATTTAGAATATGAATTGGAATTCAATTTATTCTCCTTAGGCTGACTCAAATTTCTATTCGTTTTGTTTATAATAATCATTCTTATTTCTCAAGAATTTGCGATGCTTGATTTTAATTGTCTCAGTCTCCGAATATTCTAAAGTATGTTGAAGTTCCAATTCTTATTTTGAAAAGACCACCTAAGCATAAAGAAGAGAATAAATCTCATAAAAGTTCCAATAGAGGTAGTGAATTGATTCCACAAACTAGGGTGTATTCAAGATTCACACCTTTATATCATTTGGATCAGCCGATCCAATCCCAAAAACCCATTTAGAGGCTTTTAGGCAGCCCTCCACTTCGTTTTTGGTTTCTGTCAAAAACAGACATAGCCCCAAAAAGATTGGATACCAAATTGGGAGAGGTCCAAATTAAGACTAGAACCCCAGAGAGAATGTGGACAACTCTAACAAGGAGGGAGTGTAGGGTGGTAGGTCTTACACAGCGAGGAGAATGAGACCACTACCATTAGATACTAAAGGAGTTTACAATCTATCCTCCACTATACTTAGGAAGAAGTTGCCTAATGCGAGGAGTAAGTGGAGCACTGCAAGCAGGATATTTGGCAGGCAAATAGGGCACACAGATAAAAAAATACGAATTTATTGGGTGACTAGGAGAGACATCACACAAAAAAGAGAAGCAGAGTAACTTACTCAGACGCGTTTCGGGCAAGAAGGCCCTTTGTCAATGTATATAACCCCTCCTGTGAACATATGAGTATATATAGATAAATACCTGATTGATGCCGTCCGTAACCCAAAGTGACGCAAGCGGAACTATACGATAGCCTCGCAAGATCAACCAGCATACTGGAGACCTGGGGAGACAATCAGAGTTGACGCTATAGCGCCCTCTAGCATGGGGGACCAAAATAACATCAAGCAAGGCTGTGAACTGTATGTGCATAGCACGGCAACTGAAATACTAACCGGAATTAGTCATACCTGCCACCAAAACAACCAGGCTTGTCATTAGTCATTGTCAGAGGGTGACAGTTTCTAAGACGTCTGGGTATATAGGTACAAGGGATAATCAAACCTGAAAGACAAGGCCAGTGTTATGCACATATTTAAAAAACATAGTGAACATATAACTAACATTAAGATATCTACATATAGTTTTTATTATAGACTTAATTTAAAGAAAACGAAGGGGATAAAAACAATATTCTGCCGGGAGAGGTATGTGCTAAAAAGATGTATGAACGAATAACTTATATGATATAATGTAATGTAATAAAATATGAATATAGCAATAAATCTCCCTTTGCTGACACAGTATAAGAATATATCTCAAAGATGAACAATATATAGAAGCATCATTGTTAATACATACTTATTACATTGTAAATAAATAATTGAATTTTTTAAGATCATATCTGATTGACATTAGATGATAAAAGTATATTCTAATGGGATATGGGAAATCAGGTGATGATGGTGTCTGTGTATGTTGTACCACACATGTATTCGGAAATTCAATGGATAATTAGATGGACATGACGAGACATGTAATATAGATGATATATTATTCAATTAATGAATAATTGATAAAGGTTGTATTGGATGAGAGAGCAAGTTTACAAGCCAGTAATTGCTGGGGCATCAAATTCTCCATATCCCAGGAACAACATCTAAGGGAAAATTAACTACATAAAGTGGAACACTTAGAACATAAATAACGAGGGGTGAATACTGACCGGTCACTCAGCATAAAAAATGTTTAAGTTCCAAGTTAGTGATCATCCCTCGTGGGGATAACGATCCTAAGGAGTGAATCCAAAACATTTCTCTGCGATTGAGAGTGATTTCTCTGTTACCACCTCTGACTGGTAGTTTGAGGTTTTCAAGAGCACTGAATGTAAAATTACTTATATTGCCAGAGGGGCATTCAGAGAAATGCCTTGATACAGGGTATCAATCATCCTTCTTTTTGACAGACCTCATATGTTCTGATATCCTCTGTTTTAAAGGACGTATCGTTCTCCCTATGTATCTGCTGCCGCATCCACATTTCAACATGTTGACAACAAAACTAGAATTATACGTAATTAAAGATCTTATTTTTAGTATTTCTTTTGTATATACATTTTTAATCTGTTAATCTTTTTAATCTGTTTTAATGGTGTTGCGTAGCGGCACATTTTACAGTTGCCACATTTTTTGAAGCCTCTAAGTATTTGTAGGAGCAGAATATATACCCACCGATGATCATGCTGATTTACCAATATATTTTAATCGCCTTGAGAAAAAACTAGTTCAGGATACCAGATTAGGATGGGACATTATCTCCTTAGAGAATTATATTCTAGTCAAAAGAATACCTCTGGGATTGAGGATCACCAAAATGCCCTCCTTTGGTTTTCAGTCAAAAGAATTTCAAGACAATTCGATTAAAATCCTAGACGATTGTTCAGTTAGATTAATGGAACTAATCGTTCAGTTAAAAACCCAAGAGAAAGAGTCCCTACAGTCAATTATAAAAAACCTTGAATCCAATTTTGACAAATTCCAAGACGAAGAGGGCTTTACAGATTTAGATAAAACTATGACTAAAAATATAAGTGATCTTGAAAAAGACCTGATGTTGAAAAAACAGAGCAAATTTACAAGGGATCGCAGCGATAACGAGAAAAATCAGATATATATTTGGCAAAGACCACCAAAGCCAACAGCCCAATATCGTCAAAATCGAGCACCTAACAAAAGCCACAATAAAAAGGAAGGACAATCCAACAAACAGGGTCCATCTAAATCTATTCTTAAGAATAGACATTCAGAGATTTCTAGTCTATCAGATATATCTGACAGTGATAACAAATATCAGACTGTATCCTTTTCCAGAAGTGAAGAAGGTAATAGAGGTGAATCATCTGGAGACAAATCCTATAGGACCCAAGATCATCAACGATGATCAAAACAATCTTATGCCCATTCTTCTACTAATGACGATGAATACGAGCCAAATAACGGGGGGCGAGGACTAGATGATCGAAGAAGAAGAGGCACCCCTTTATAAAAGGAAAAAGTTCCTATAGATCCTGAGAATAACATTGTCATCAACATTTCAGGTACTCCATTAACAGATGGCACCATATCACTCCTCAATAGAGGACTGAACTTCGTACCCAGTGACAACTTCGAACTATTCGACACTACCATCGATCTCCAACGTTCCATGAGAAAAATATCTCTTAAAAAAATTTTTTGTAAAAAAACAACAGACACTACATCGACTAATATCTTAGATACCTCTATTGATAATTCACAGGAGGTTCTAGGATGTCATACTAATCAATCTGTGAGTCTCTCTTCCTTTTCAGATCAAGCAGCCCTACAAGATCTTAATGATCTATTACAAGAACAGGTGATACAAAGTCCAGACTTTGCCGGAGATGTCGATCCCTCTCTAATCCTCGCAACATTCCCTATTCAAAAACAAATCTACATTCTACCCTGCCTTCAATAAGGGACCACACCTTCAAGTCTTTGAGAGGCTAGAGAGATCTACAACTCCTGGCTAAAGGTTTTACCTGTTCTCCCACTGGATTTCATAATCTATCCAAAGAAGAATTATTAGAGCTTGAAGTTCTGAAAAGGAACAAAGACTTAATTTTAAAGAGAGCCGATAAAGGCGGTGCCATAGTCGTACAACATGTAGACAACTATATTTCAGAAGCCATACGACAGCTAAGTGATCAGAGTTCTTATCAGAAACTTACACACAACCTGACTAAACAATTTCTTGCTGATTATTTGTCTCTCATTGACTTTGGAAAGGAATTGCGAGTTTTAAATGATAACGAGTCCTCATTTCTCACCATCACTCACCCTATTGTACCTATATTTCCCCATCTCCCAAAGATCCATTAGTCTCTTACCTGACCGCCCGGCAGACCTACCTGTATCATCTTGAGCATTGGATTTTTGGGAGATGATCTATCTAGATACATAGATTCATTTTTACAGCCACTAGTTCACAACCTCCCTTCTTATCTCAGAGATTCATCTGATCTACTTAATACCATATCCACACTCACCTGGTGTACACAATACACATGGGTCACTTTAGATGTTACGGCACAATATACAAGTATCAACCATGCACAAGGTATTCAAGCAACACAATTCTTTTTGGATAAATCAACTTTATCACCAGCACAAATCACTTTTATTATAGATGCTATTTCATTTTTATTATATCACAATTATTTTCTATTTGACACAACTTACTATCTTCAAACACGTGGCACTGCAATGGGCACATCATTCGCCCCATCTTATGC
Source organism: Ascaphus truei (assembly GCF_040206685.1). Lineage (NCBI taxonomy): Eukaryota > Metazoa > Chordata > Amphibia > Anura > Ascaphidae > Ascaphus > Ascaphus truei. Next base: position 97,958,396 of record NC_134485.1, on the reverse strand, counting down.
AAATTTATTTATGGATTTTTGGGAGACTATCTTTATTTTGGGGACAAAAATCCATATCGATCAAATATCATCTTCTATCGTCAATTTATCGATGATCTGATTTTTATTTGGAAAGGTAGCAATATAGAATAGGTTTTGTTTATTGACTACCTCAATAAAAATATCTACAATCTTAAATTTACATTTCAATTCAACAGACACCATATAAACTACTTAGATGTCTGTTTTGTTTTGTTCGTCGTTGATGATCTTGGGTCCTATAGTATTTGTCTCCAGATGATTCACCTCTATTACCTTCTTCACTTCTGAAAAAGGGTACAGTCTGATATTTGTTATCACTGTCAGATATATCTGATAGATTAGAAATCTCTGAATGTCTATTCTTAAGAATAGATTTAGATGGACCCTGTTTGTTGGATTGTCCTTCCTTTTTATTGTGACTTTTGTTAGGTGCTCGATTTTGACGATATTGGGCTTTTGGCTTTGTTGGTCTTTGCCAAATATATACAGTACCGACACACTTTATTCTCGCTCGGCTAGTCCCGCGAATTCGGGTATACCCGGGTGTATTCAGGTTTCTGATCGTTTTCTGCCGGAGTGCATTGCGTTATTTTCCAGGCAGGGATTTAAGCATTTTATTCCGGCTGGCTGAAATACTTCAATGCCGTGTAAATACACATGGGGGCGCTTGCGAGCTATTCTCTTTGAAGCCGTCCCATATAATGAATTGTAATGCAGTATATATACTGTATATATATATATACTGTATAACAACAACCCCTATAAGCCCTAACATACAGTACTGTACACATACAGTACTGTATATGCACATACACAAATGATACTACTGTATGGGCGGCGGGGGCGAGATGTGTTTGCAGTAGAGAGAGATCCGCTGCTCTCTCTCTGCGCAAACATCCGCACATTAAAAATTATTTGAAAAACATTTTTATTGATTGTGTAGATGTGCAGGGGGTCTCCGGAGCTGAACCGCGTTGGTTTCAGGTCTGGGAACCCCCTGCTCCCCGAGATACAGCCCCCTTTAGGGGGTGCCGGTATCCCTCTGCTTGGTTTAAAGGGCCCGACCACGTGATCGCGGCCTGTAAACCAAGCAGAGCAGAGGGATACCGGCACCCCCTAAAGGGGCCTGTATCTCGGGGAGCAGGGGGTCCCCAGACCTGAAACCAGTGCAGTTCTGCTCTGGAGACCCTCTGCACATGTACAATATCAATAAAACACATACAGTATACAGTATAAATAAACACTCGTTCTTTACCTTAGCGGCTATGCGCTATGGTAAAGAAGCAGCATTTCTGTATTTTAATAATATTGTACAGTGAGCAGGGGTTTCCCTGAGCCAGAAATTAATGCTCAGGGACCCCCCCTGCTCCTGCTCAATATTATTAAAAATACAGAAATGCTGCTTCATTACCATAGCGGATAGCCGCTAAGGCAATGAAGGGGTTAACCCACCGTGCCCGCTTTATTGTGGGTAGTGGGGATGGGTGAGGGAGGTATTTGGCCCTTGGTGTGAGTTTAGGACTTGCGGGGGGGTTGCGGGTGCACTTAACCCCTTCACAACCGTAGCAGTTAATACCGCTACGGTCATGAAGGGGTTAAGCCCTCCCGCTACCCCCCACAAGCCCTAAACAGCCACCGTTGGGGCTAATACCCCATTCACCCACCCCCGCTACCACAATAAAAAAAATACACACACACAGCAGCCGCCAAAAAATAAATAAATAAATCTAAATAAATAAATGACAATAAATATATTTGAAATACATTTTTATTGATAGTGTAGATGTGCAGGGGGTCTCTGGAGCTGAACCGCGTTGGTTTCAGGTCTGGGAACCCCCTGCTCCCCGAGATACAGCCCCCTTTAGGGGGTGCCGGTATCCCTCTGCTTGGTTTAAAGGGCCCGACCACGTGATCGCGGCCTGTAAACCAAGCAGAGCAGAGGGATACCGGCACCCCCTAAAGGGGCCTGTATCTCGGGGAGCAGGGGGTCCCCAGACCTGAAACCAGTGCGGTTCTGCTCTGGAGACCCTCTGCACATCTACACTATCAATAAAAATGTATTTTAAATGTATTTATTTATATTCAATTATTTATTTATTTATTTAGATTTATTTATTAGTTGTGCTGCTGCTGCAAGTCCTAAACGCACACCAACGGCCAAACACCCCCCTCACCCCCAATAAAAAAAATTCACGCACAGCAGCCCACAATTAATAAATAAATCTAAATAAATAAATAAATACATGAAGAGAAATAAATATATACTGTATATATATATACTGGATATATATACAGTATATATATAATAACAATCCCTATACATATACAGTATATACTGTGTATATATATACACTGTATACACACACATATATATATATATATATATATATATATATATATATATATATATATATATGTATATATATATATATATATATAGACCATACGATACCGGTTGCAACACGACATCAAGGGACAGCACGCAGGTAAGTAAATCAAAAATGTTCTATATTTGATTTGTGTCTTCTATCAAATATAGAACATTTTTGATTTACTTACCTGCGTGCTGTCCCTTGATGTCGTGTTGCAACCGGTATCGTATGGTCTTTTATTGCTTTATGGGATAAGCACCAAAACTTATTTACTTGCATATGGTGTGCCGGCTGTGCATTGGATTCTATATATATATATATATATATATATATATATATATATATATATATATATATATAGGCAATAAGTGACACTGTGTGCTCATTTGCATGTCATTTCCCAGAATCCCTTGCTGCAGTGGAAGTGCTGTATGTTGGGTGATAATGGGGAAAGGCGGGGTTGCAGACCTGCCTAAGACATGCAGATGAGCATACAGTTATATTTGCATATTTGCTTTCCTGTGGAGGGTTTTTGTCACTTTTTTTACTCACCATAACTTAACTCAGTATTATGGTTTAGCCTATCCCATAGCCTCTCTTGCATTCCCAGTAAAATCAACCCCACACTGATGAGACCCATCAAGGTCGAAACAGCTGTCTGTTGGTGGTTTTCTGGGTATGCACCTTAACCCTGGCTGTGCTCAAAGCTGTGACCATGCAGCAAGCTTAAGCCTATAGGGAACCATGTTAAAAATGGTTATTGAGGCAAAAAGTGACACTGTGTGCTCATTTGCATGTCATTTCCCAGAATCCCTTGCTGCAGTGGAAGTGCTGTATGCTGGGTGATAATGGGGAAACGCGGGGTTGCAGACCTGCCTAAGACATGCAGATGAGCATACAGTTATATTTGCATATATAAATATATATATATATATATATATATATATATATATATATATATATATATATATATATAGATATATATATATATATATATAGATATATACAGTATACAGTATATATACACACATGATGTACCAATATACAAATACATGTAGAATGGTTATCAAAATCATACTGTCCTACAGATAACACTTCTCTATACAGACAATAATAATAATCCATTTAATAATCCTAACTGATTTTACAATATAAAACATAACATTCCAATCCACACAGTACATTGCATTTACATTGTATAATTGATGCATAAAATCTATGCACCATATACATTCTGCAAATGAATGTTAACAATATAATTGCAAGCTACTCTACCAGTAAATACAAACACTTCCAAACTAGTCAACTATTTTAACCAATCAAGTAAACCAAAATCAATATACTGTATACTGTAAGTACCAACCAGAAAACACAATTTAAAACCAAAGCTAACCCTTACAATACCAAGGATTACATCTATCTAATTGTAAAAAACCTTAAACTTTATACACAACATTGCAATGTACATGATGAACAATACAGTACATTCCCTGTATCTCCCCGCCTTCAGTGTAATCTGTTTAAACCCCCCTCCCCCCTAATGTTTCTGTTAAACAGATTACACTGAAGGGAGAGAGATGTAAAGGCCTAAAGCCCCCTCCCCCCTAATGTTTCTGTTAAACAGATTACACTGAAGGGAGAGAGATGTAAAGGCCTAAAGCCCCCTCCCCCCTAATGTTTCTGTTAAACAGATTACACTGAAGAGAGAGAGATGTAAAGGCCTAAAGCCCCCTCCCCCCTAATGTTTCTGTTAAACAGATTACACTGAAGGGAGAGAGATTTTACAGAAACACACATTAGGGGGGAGGGGGCTTTAAACAGCTTACACTGAAGGCAGAGAGATGTTTCTGTTACCAGTAAATCTCCCTCCCTGCTGTCAGTGCAGTGTATGTAAATGTGGGGAGGGGGGGGGACCCAATGTGCATACTGTGAGGTCTAACCACCCTCACCCCCTACCCACATACCGTTACCCCCCCCATCCTGGCCATGGCCCCTCCGCTTCTGCAAAACAGACACAAAAATTAAAACATACAGTACAAAGTAATGTCCCCTAACCCCTTAATCACCATAGCGGTTATTAACCGCTACAGTCATGAAGGGGTTAACCCACCCTCACCCACCACTCAGGATGCCTACATACCCTCCCACACTAACCTCCCCCCCCGTGAGGCCTAACCACCCAGTCAGTACCCACAAGGGAGGCCTACCCACATACCGTTGGGGAAACACCCCACCCCCAGTACCCACAATAAAAACAGTACAATGACCCACATTAAACAGCATTATATTTATTAAATACATTACCCACCCACTGTGCCCCCCCATAAATACAAGATTTATCCTTTTACATACAGGGTTCATAACGCAGCCCCACGCTAGTTCCCGGTGGGCTGGCAGGGCACCTGGACAGACCTACAGTTTACCAGCAGCCCTTTTTACACAGGTTCTGGAGGCCTGCTGGTGGATCCTGCCAGCACCATGGCACCCAGGGGGTCTCCTTGGGTCACCGTGGGCCACAATTGGGTCTCCACGGTAGGCCCAAGGATGTCTGGGAGCCCCGGGTCAAACCCACAGGTGTCTGCGGGGCCTCGGGTGGTTCCCTCTGTGGTCTGGGGAACTCACGGGTGCTCACTACGGGTCCGCGGTGCTCCCACAGAAGTGGGACCCATACCCGCCTTACCGCCTCCCCACCCCCGCCTCTGCCTTTCACCCGCCCTTACTCCGGCAGCCTCTGTCTTTCACCCACCGCCTCACAGCCGCTGCACGCACTCAACAGACACCCGCCACACTCGACACATACCTGCTGCCACACACACCTGCTGCCTCCCGCCCCTACGCACCGACATCACTGACCCGCCGCCTCACACCCTAGCAGGACCCCCACTCGCACACAGCACTCACAACCCACGCGCCACCCGCTGCCTCACACCCTAGCAGGACCCCCACTCGCACACAGCACTCACAACCCACGCGCCACCCGCCGCCTCACACCCTAGCAGGACACACGACTCAGATTTTTACATCACTTATGGCACCAAAATATACATTGCACTGTGGTGTGGTTACAATAAACCATTTTTATACAACATCGTATTACATTTTCTTCCATCTTTCTTTTCAATATTATTATCCAACCTTTACAACAAACAGTCACCTATTGTTCCACGATTTATAAATAATACTACCTATTATGCATTTACATCCCGGGCAACGCCGGGTCTCTCAGCTAGTATATATATATATACAGAGAGACAGAGAGAAAGAGAGAGAGATATATACAGTATATATATATATATATACAGTATATATATATATATATATATATATATATATATATATATATATATATATATATATATATATATATATACAATATATATATATATATATATATATATATATATATATATATATATATATATATATACACACACGTTATATACACACCCATGATAAACCAATATACAGTACAAATACTGCACCGACACACTTTATTCGAGCAAATACCCAGTATGTACCTGGCAGATACCTGGAATGCGCCGCTCCTCACCTCTGACAAGCCCCGTTGCGTTTGCCTTCCCAGCCTGGGTTCATGCCTGGCTGACGGGCGGCTGATCTGTTAAATGATAATGATTAGGATTTAATAGGCTGCAATGCTTCGCGTGTCTACCAGATGGCATAAATTCATGAATTGTAATGCAGTATATATATATACTGTGCAGTATTGCTGCCAGCGGGAATAAAATGCTTCAATCCCTGCCTGGAAAATACCTCAATGCACTCGGGCAGAAAACCTCAATACACCCGGGTATACCCGAATTTGTGGGACTAGCCGAGCTCGAATAAAGTGTGTCACCAGTGTAAATGTAGAAGGGTTATCAAAAGCATACTGCCCTACAACCAAGTAAACAAAAATCAAAAGCCAATACATTGCAATTACACTCAGATATCAATTAACCCCTTAAACATCTTATCAGATAATAACCGCAAAGGTGATTAAGGGGTTAAGCCACACAGGCCCGATACCCACCCTTCACCCATGAATTTGTTCTGTGGCTTCATCATGCAACTATATATATATATACTATATATATATATACAGAGAGACAGAGAGAAAGAGAGAGAGATATATACAGTATATTTATATATACACACGTTATATACACACCCATGATAAACCAATATACAGTACAAATAAATGTAGAAGGGTTATCAAAAGCATACTGCCCTACAACCAAGTAAACAAAAATCAAAAGCCAATACATTGCAATTACACTCAGATTTCAATTAACCCCTTAAACACCTTATCAGATAATAACCGCAAAGGTGATTAAGGGGTTAAGCCACACAGGCCCGATACCCACCCTCACCCATGAATTTGTACTGTGGCTTCATCATGCAACTATATATATATACTGTATATATATATACAGAGAGACAGAGAGAAAGAGAGAGAGAGAGAGAGATATACAGTATATATATATACACACACGTTATATACACACCCATGATAAACCAATATACAGTACAAATAAATGTAGAAGGGTTATCAAAAGCACTGTCCTACAACCAAACACTTCTCCATACATACACACTAAATTAAAATCAATTTCCTTTAATATTCATAACTGATCTCTCAATCTAAATCATCACTAAACCTTTGAAAAGCCATTAAACAACTTACATTCCAATATAAATGATGCCTAAATATCTACTGTATGCACCATATACATTCTGCAAGTAAACAAAACTCAATTAGCAATCATTATTTACATCCCTAAACAATTCACACTAGATCCCGAACAATAAAACCATTAACAAATTCACGCCTAGAGCAGAACAATTAAGCCTTTGAAAAAATATAAGTACCGACAAAAATACAACCTTTACAAACCAAGCCTATCCCTGACCTTCCTCAAACACACAATACAATACCAAGGAATACATCTATCTAATTTTAAAATACTTTAAACTCACAATAAAGCATACAGTAGCAGCATACAGTACACAAAATAATTTAAAACACATATAATCCAGCTTTTAAAACAACATCATTTCTTACCCTGTACTGTACTGTATGTATGTATCTCTCTAGACATATATACATACATACATACAGTGGCAAGAAATGATATACCACAAAAAAAAATACACATGTTTGTTAAAAAACCTTTTGAAAAAATTAACAAGTTAAATAAAATACATTTCTTTACTGTAGTTCACTTACCATTACTAGCCCCCACCGACTCCCGTTGCGCAGCTTACTCACGAACCAATCCACGATCAGGAACCCATAAAATAATAAACCAGAAAATAATAAACATTAAACTAAAAATCCAAACCAATCCACGGGTCTTCTATCTGTAATCCATCTTCATCTGTGTTCTTCTTTCTTCTATCTCCTTCCAGCGGGGCGGGACGGGGTCTTCTCCCCGTCTGCGGCCACGCCCTGGTCTTCTTTCTTTCCCGGAGGTCCTTCCTCCGCGGCGTCTGGCTTCAAAATGAGACGACATAGGCTTTTAAAGGCCTATGACGTCACATTTTGCGTCATGGTTCCCACGGTCCTGATTGGACCGTGAAAACCATGTGTTTTGGCCGAAAAAAAAAAATGATGACGTCACTTAAAGGGAATGAAAGCACAGCCAATCAGAATGGCTTTGCTTCAATTGCCTTTAAGATGACGTCATGAAAAGGCACATGGCCGCCCTCACATGGTATGGTAGCCAATCAGAGCGTGGGAACTCCATCCCTACTCTGATTGGCTACCGTACCACGTGACAGGTTTTCATTGACGTCACATCCTTTCTCCCCCAAGCCCCTGACACATGGTATACCAGAGCCAATCAGAGTAGGGATAAAGTTCCCACGCTCTGATTGGCTCTAGTACCATGGACCAGGAAGGTCAGGGATAGGCTTGGTTTGTAAAGGTTGTATTTTTGTCGGTACTTATATTTTTTCAAAGGCTTAATTGTTCTGCTCTAGGCGTGAATTTGTTAATGGTTTTATTGTTCGGGATCTACTGTAGTGTGAATTGTTTAGGGATGTAAATAATGATTGCTAATTGAGTTTTGTTTACTTGCAGAATGTATATGGTGCATAGATATTTAGGCATCATTTATATTGGAATGTAAGTTGTTTAATGACTTTTCAGAGGTTTAGTGATTATTTAGATTGAGAGATCAGTTATGAATATTAAAGGAAATTGATTTTAATTTAGTGTGTATGTATGGAGAAGTGTTTGGTTGTAGGACAGTGCTTTTGATAACCCTTCTACATTTATTTGTACTGTATATTGGTTTATCATGGGTGTGTATATAACGTGTGTGTATATATATATATATATATATATATATATATATATATATATATATATATATATACTGTATATATCTCTCTCTCTCTCTCTCTCTCTCTCTCTCTCTCTTTCTCTCTCTTTCTCTCTGTCTCTCTGTATATATATACAGTATATATATATAGTTGCATGATGAAGCCACAGTACAAATTCATGGGTGAGGGTGGGTATCGGGCCTGTGTGGCTTAACCCCTTAATCACCTTTGCGGTTATTATCTGATAAGGTGTTTAAGGGGTTAATTGAAATCTGAGTGTAATTGCAATGTATTGGCTTTTGATTTTTGTTTACTTGGTTGTAGGGCAGTATGCTTTTGATAACCCTTCTACATTTATTTGTACTGTATATTGGTTTATCATGGGTGTGTATATAACGTGTGTGTATATATATATATACTGTATATATCTCACTCTCTTTCTCTCTGTCTCTCTGTATATATATATATACAGTATATATATATAGTTGCATGATGAAGCCACAGTACAAATTCATGGGTGAAGGGTGGGTATCGGGCCTGTGTGGCTTAACCCCTTAATCACCTTTGCGGTTATTATCTGATAAGGTGTTTAAGGGGTTAATTGATATCTGAATGTAATTGCAATGTATTGGCTTTGTATTTGCTATGTATGTTGTGGACAAGACAAGGATTTTGCTGGCAACGGACACTTCGTATTGATGAGGTCAGTAGTACTTTATTTATTTGTATATGCTAGTTAATGTTTTTAATAATGGGCAATTAATCTATTATCCATATCTGGATAATAGTTATTTTGCACATTATTGTACTGTAGGTGTTGGGGGGGAGGGTGTATGTATTGAATGTATAGGCCAGGTTTATTTTTTTTACATTCAGGGTTTGATTCCGTGGTTTTGCGTGGGGCCTCTGGAGACCACCTGTGGGTATCCTCGGGTATCCCAAGGGTATCAGGCTGGTGGTTCCACGGGTGACACATGCGGGGATGATGATGTGTGGTCCCACTTCTGTGGGGGCAACGCGGACCCATAGTCTGCGGGGATGACGATGTGTGGTCCCACTTCTGTGGGGGCACCGCCGACCCGTAGGTGCGGGGATGATGATGTGTGGTCCCACTTCTGTGGGAGCACCGCGGACCCGTAGTGAGCACCCGTGAGTTCCCCAGACCACCGAGGGAACCACCCGAGGCCCCGCAGACACCTGTGGGTTTGACCCGGGGCTCCCAGACATCCTTGGGCCTACCGTGGAGACCCAATTGTGGCCCACTGTGACCCAAGGAGACCACCTGGGTGCCATGGTGCTGGTAGGATCCACCAGCAGGCCTCCAGAACCTGTGTAAAAAGGGCTGCTGGTAAACTGTAGGTCTGTCCAGGTGCCCTGCCAGCCCACCGGGGACAAGCGTGGGACTGCGTTATGAACCCTGTATGTAAAAGGATAAATCTTGTATTTATGGGGGGGCACAGTGGGTGGGTAATGTATTTAATAAATATAATGCTGTTTATTGTGGGTCATTGTACTGTTTTTATTGTGGGTACTGGGGGTGGGGTGTTTCCCCAACGGTATGTGGGTAGGCCTCCCTTGTGGGTACTGACTGGGTGGTTAGGCCTCACGGGGGGGGTTAGTGTGGGAGGGTATGTAGGCATCCTGAGTGGTGGGTGAGGGTGGATTAACCCCTTCATGACTGTAGCGGTTAATAACCGCTATGGTGATTAAGGGGTTAGGGGACATTACTTTGTATGTTTTAATTTTTGTGTCTGTTTTGCAGAAGCGGAGGGGCCATGGCCAGGATGGGGGGGGTAACGGTATGTGGGTAGGGGGTGAGGGTGATTAGACCTCACAGTATGCACATTGGGTCCCCCCCCTCCCCACATTTACATACACTGCACTGACAGCAAGGAGGGAGATTTACTGGTAACAGAAACATCTCTCTGCCTTCAGTGTAATCTGTTTAAAGCCCCCTCCCCCCTAATGTGTGTTTCTGTAAAATCTATCTCCCTTCAGTGTAATCTGTTTAACAGAAACATTAGGGGGGAGGGGGCTTTAGGCCTTTACATCTCTCTCCCTTCAGTGTAATCTGTTTAACAGAAACATTAGGGGGGAGGGGGCTTTAGGCCTTTACATCTCTCTCCCTTCAGTGTAATCTGTTTAACAGAAACATTAGGGGGAGGGGGCTTTAGGCCTTTACATCTCTCTCCCTTCAGTGTAATCTGTTTAACAGAAACATTAGGGGGGAGGGGGCTTTAGGCCTTTACATCTCTCTCCCTTCAGTGTAATCTGTTTAACAGAAACATTAGGGGGGAGGGGGCTTTAAACAGATTACACTGAAGGCAGGGAGATACAGGGAATGTACTGTATTGTTCATCATGTACATTGCAATGCTGTGTATAAAGTTTAAGGTTTTTTACAATTAGATAGATGTAATCCTTGGTATTGTAAGGGTTAGCTTTGGTTTTAAATTGTGTTTTCTGGTTGGTACTTACAGTATATATTGATTTTGGTTTACTTGATTGGTTAAAATAGTTGACTTGTTTGGAAGTGTTTGTATTTACTGGTAGAGTAGCTTGCAATTATATTGTTAACATTCATTTGCAGAATGTATATGGTGCATAGATTTTATGCATCATTTATACAATGTAAATGCAATGTACTGTGTGGATTGGAATGTTATGTTTTATATTGTAAAATCAGTTAGGATTATTAAATGGATTATTATTATTGTCTGTATAGAGAAGCGTTATCTGTAGGACAGTATGATTTTGATAACCATTCTACATGTATTTGTATATTGGTTCATCATGTGTGTATATATACTGTATACTGTATATATATATATACAGTGTTCGACAAACCTATACATTTGCGCGCTCCGGGCGAGTGGATTTAACCCCCGGGCGAGTAAATATTGGCCCAAGCAGCACACGTTTGGTACTAGGTGGCGAGTAGATTTTTTTGTGTGGCGAGTAGATTTTTTGGTGATTTGTCAACCACTGTATATATATATATATATATGTGTGTATACAGTGTATATATATACACAGTATATACTGTATATGTATAGGGATTGTTATTATATATATATATACTGTATATATATCCAGTATATATATACAGTATAATGTATATTTATTTCTCTTCATGTATTTATTTAGATTTATTTATTAATTGTGGGGCTGCTGTGCGTGAATTTTTTTTTATTGGGGGTGAGGGGGGTGTTTGGCCCTTGGTGTGAGTTTAGGACTTTCAGCAGCAGCACAATTAATAAATAAATCTAAATAAATAAATGAATATAAATAAATACATTTAAAATACATTTTTATTGATAGTGTAGATGTGCAGAGGGTCTCCAGAGCAGAACCGCACTGGTTTCAGGTCTGGGGACCCCCTGCTCCCCGAGATACAGGCCCCTTTAGGGGGTGCCGGTATCCCTCTGCTCTGCTTGGTTTACAGGCCGCGATCACGTGGTCGGGCCCTTTAAACCAAGCAGAGGGATACCGGCGCCCCCTAAAGGGGGCTGTATCTCGGGGAGCAGGGGGTCCCCAGACCTGAAACCAACGCGATTCAGCTCCGGAGACCCCCTGCACATGTACACTATCAATAAAAATGTATTTCAAATGTATTTATTTATATTCATTTATTTATTTAGATTTATTTATTTATTTTTTGGCGGCTGCTGTGTGTGTGTATTTTTTTTATTGTGGGTAGCGGGGGTGGGTGAATGGGGTATTAGCCCCAACGGTGCTTGTTTAGGGCTTGCGGGGGGGTAGCAGGAGGGCTTAACTCCTTCATGACCGTAGCGGTATTAACTGCTACGGTCGTGAAGGGGTTAAGTGCACCCGCAACCCCCCGCAAGTCCTAAACTCACACCAAGGGCCAAATACCCCCCTCACCCATCCCCACTACCCACAATAAAGTGGGCACGGTGGGTTAACCCCTTCATTGCCTTAGCGGCTATCCGCTATGGTAATGAAGCAGCATTTCTGTATTTTTAATAATATTGAGCAGGAGCAGGGGGGGTCCCTGAGCTTTAATTTCTGGCTCAGGGAACCCCCGGCTCACTGTACAATATTATTAAAATACAGAAATGCTGCTTCTTTACCATAGCGCATAGCCGCTAAGGTAAAGAACGAGTGTTTATTTATACTGTATACTGTATGTGTTTTATTGATACTGTACATGTGCAGAGGGTCTCCAGAGCAGAACCGAACTGGTTTCAGGTCTGGGGACCCCCTGCTCCCCGAGATACAGGCCCCTTTAGGGGGTGCCGGTATCCCTCTGCTCTGCTTGGTTTACAGGCCGCGATCACGTGGTCGGGCCCTTTAAACCAAGCAGAGGGATACCGGCACCTCATAAAGGGGGCTGTATCTCGGGGAGCAGGGGGTCCCCAGACCTGAAACCAACGCGGTTCAGCTCCGGAGACCCCCTGCACATGTACACTATCAATAAAAAAATGTATTTCAAATGTATTTATTGTCATTTATTTATTTAGATTTATTTATTTATTTTTTGGCGGCTGCTGTGTGTGTGTATTTTTTTTATTGTGGGTAGCGGGGGTGGGTGAATGGGGTATTAGCCCCAACGGTGCTTGTTTAGGGCTTGCGGGGGGTAGCGGGAGGGCTTAACCCCTTCATGACCGTAGCGGTATTAACTGCTACGGTCGTGAAGGGGTTAAGTGCACCCGCAACCCCCCGCAAGTCCTGAAACTCACACCAAGGGCCAAATACCCCCCTCACCCATCCCCAATACACACAATAAAGCGGGCATGGTGGGTTAACCCCTTCATTGCCTTAGCGGCTATCCGCTATGGTAATGAAGCAGCATTTCTGTATTTTTAATAATATTGAGCAGGAGCAGGGGGGGTCCCTGAGCATTAATTTCTGGCTCAGGGAACCCCCGGCTCACTGTACAATATTATTAAAATACAGAAATGCTGCTTCTTTACCATAGCGCATAGCCGCTAAGGTAAAGAACGAGTGTTTATTTATACTGTATACTGTATGTGTTTTATTGATACTGTACATGTGCAGAGGGTCTCCAGAGCAGAACCACACTGGTTTCAGGTCTGGGGACCCCCTGCTCCCCGAGATACAGCCCCTTTAGGAGGTGCCGGTATCCCTCTGCTCTGCTTGGTTTAGAGGCCGCGATCACGTGGTCGGGCCCTTTAAACCAAGCAGAGGGATACCGGCACCTCATAAAGGGGGCTGTATCTCGGGGAGCATGGGGTCCCCAGACCTGAAACCAACGCGGTTCAGCTCCGGAGACCCCCGGCACATCTACACTATCAATAAAAATGTATTTAAAATAATTTTTAATGTGCGGATGTTTGCGCAGAGAGAGAGCAGCGGATCTCTCTCTGCTGCAAACACATCTCGCCCCCGCCGCCCATACAGTAGTATCATTTATGTATGTGCATATACAGTACTGTATGTGTACAGTACTGTATGTTAGGGCTTATAGGGGTTGTTGTTATACAGTATATATATATATATATATATATATACTGTGTATATACAGTACTGTATATATATATACTGCATTACAATTCATGAATTTATCCCATCTGGTGGACACGCGAAACATTGCAGCCTATTAAATCCTGATCATTATCATTTAACAGATCAGGCCCCCGTCAGCCAGGCATGAACCGTGGCTGGGAAGGCAAATGCAACGCGGCTTGTCAGAGGTGAGGAGCGGCGCATTCCAGGTATCTGCCAGGTACAAACTGGGCATTTGCTCGACTAAAGTGTGTCGCAGCAGTATCTGATTTTTCTCGTTATCGCTGCGATCCCTTGTAAATTTGCTCTGTTTTTTCAACATCAGGTCTTTTTCAAGATCACTTATATTTGTAGTCATAGTTTTATTTAAATCTGTAAAGCCCTCTTCATCTTGGAATTTGTCAAGATTGGATTCAAGGTTTTTTATAATTGACTGTACCAATGGGTACAGTCTCTTGGGTTTTCTCTTTCTCTTGGGTTTTTAACTGAACGATAAGTTCCATTAGTCTAACTGAACAATCGTCTAGGATTTTAATTGAATTGTCTCGAAATTCTTTTGACTGAAAAATAAAGGAGGGCATTTTGGTGATCCTCAATCCCAGAGATATTCTTTTGACTAGAATATAATTCTCTAAGGAGATAATGTCCTATCCTAATATGGTATCCTGAACTAGTGTTTTCTCAAGGCGATTGAAATATATTGGTAAATCAGCATGATCATCGGTGGGTATATATTCTGCTCCTACAAATACTTAGAGGCTTCAAAAAATGTGGCAACTGTAAAATGTGCTACTACGCAACACAATTAAAACAGATTAAAAATGTATGTACAAAAGAAATACTAAAAATAAAATCTTTTATTACGTGTAATTCTAGTTTTGTTGTCTACATGTTGAAATGCGGATGCGGCAGCAGATACATAGGGAGAACGATACGTCCTTTAAAACAGAGGATATCAGAACATCTGAGGTCTATCAAACAGAAGGATGATTGATACCCTGTATCAAGGCATTTCTCTGAATGCCCCTCTGGCAATATAAGTAATTTTACATTCAGTGCTCTTAAAAACCTCAAACTACCAGTCAGAGGTGGTAACAAAGAAATCACTCTCAATCGCAGAGAAATGTTTTGGATTCACTCCTTAGGATCGTTATCCCACAAGGGATGAACACTGACTGGGAACTTAAACATTTTTTATGCTGAGTGACCGGTCATTATTCACCCCTCGTTATTTATGTTCTAAGTGTTCCACTTTATGTAGTTAATTTTCCCTTAGATGTTGTCCTGGGATATGGAGAATTTGATGTTCCAGCAATTACTGGCTTGTAGACTTGCTCTCTCATCCAATACAACCTTTATCAATTATTCATTAATTGAATAATATATAATCTATATTACATGTCTCATCATGTCCATCTAATTATCCATTGAATTTCGAATACATGTGTGGTACAACACACACAGACACCATTCTCCCCTGATTTCCCATAACCCATTAGAATATACTTTTATCATCTAATGTCAATCAGATATGATCTTAAAAAATTCAATTATTTATTTACAATGTAATAAGTATGTATTAACAATGATGCTTCTAAATATTGTTCATCTTTGAGATATATTTTTATACTCTGTGTCAGCAAAGGGAGATTTATTGCTATATTCATATATTATTATATTATGCATGTTATTATATCATATAAGTTATTCGTTCATACAGTACATCTTTTTAGCACATACTTTTCTTTAAATTAAGTCTATAATAAACTCTATATGTATATCTCTTAATGTTCGTTATATGTTCACTATGTTTTTTATATATGTGCATAACACTGGCCTTGTCTTTCAGGTTTGATTATCCCTTGTACCTATATACCCAGACGTCTTAGAAACTGTCACCCTCTGACAGTGACTAATGACAAGCCTGCTGGTTTTGGTGACAGATATGACTAATTCCGGTTAGTATTTCAGTTGCCGTGCTATGCACATACAGTTCACAGCCTTGCTTGATGTTATTTTTGTCCTCCATGCTAGAGGGCGCTATAGCATCAACTCTGATTGTCTCCCCAGGTCTCCAGTATGCTGGTTGATCTCGAGAGGCTATCGTATAGTTCCTCTTGCGTCACTTCCGGTTACAGGCGGCATCAATCAGGTATTTATCTATATATAGTCATATGTTCACAGGAGAGGTTATACACAATGACAAAGGGCCTTCTTGCCCAAAACGCGTCTGAGTAAGTTACTCTGCTTCTCTTTTTTGTGTGATGTCTCTCCTAGTCACCCAATAAATTCGTATTTTTTACCTGTGTGCCATATTTGCCTGCCAAATATCCTGCATGCAGTGCTCCACTTACTCCTCGCATGAGGCAACTTCTTCCTGTGATCTACAATCAAGTTGGACGCACGCACTGATGAGCCTTTATTTGAAGCCACATTGGATGCATGCTCTGTTGAGCCTCCATTAACAGTGAGTTATTCCTGGAGTCTACATTGTAGTTGATATATCTGCATAGCCTTATTGCTCTAAGTAGTGTATCTCAGTGTGGTGGTGAAAAGGGGAGCACTTGACCCTAGGGTTGTTGTGTGTCCCCCAGTATCCCATAAATCCCACTTTGATTAGCCTACAAATTAGGCAACTACTGTATATTGAGCTTTAGGCATTCAATGCTTTAAATATCATCTGCACTCATTTTGCTTGAGCAATATACATTGCATCATACCCCAAGGATTATCATTAATTGCTCATTAAAGGGATATAAAGAAGATTTCATGACAGTATTCTCCTGTTGATTGTTTTCTGTCGCACCGATTTACAGACTAGACGTCTACTCCACTATACTTACACCACTATAGACACAAGTCCTGAGTAGTGGTCTGTCATTTGCTCCTATCTCAGGACCTAATGACTTTCAATTATTTCTACATCTTCATAAATTTATGAGGATCTTGAATTTGAAACAACATTTTGATAAAATGGAATCTACTTTTAACTTGACGGCTAGATCTATTTCGTTGAGTGTAGATATGAATTTGAATATCACTAATCCTTTGGTATTACAAAATGTTAGGAATGCAAACCAACTACATGTTGAAGTTGACGCTACAAATTTGAGTAATGTTACACATACTTCATTTAAACAACATCTAAATTCTATCCTGCTAATTCCAAGGGTAACTTCAGAGAAACCTTTATTCATATTGTCAATAAGGATTTTACTAATCTGATGACAAATAATCATAAACCTAATAAATTAAATTTGACAAAACTAGAAAACGAGATTCTTAAATCTTTATAAACAAATAAAGATATTATAATAAGAGAAGAGGACAAGGGTGGTGGAGCCGTGATACAAAATAGAATTGACTATGAAGGAGAGGCTCTACGACTGTTATCCGACTCTATATCATACTGCCCCTTTCTAAGGACCCAACTAACAATATGTTGCAGCATTTAAAACTTCTTGATAAAGCATTAACAGCTGGTGTATTGACGAGAGTGGAGTATGGTTTTCTATATGAACCAAACCCAAGGAAACCAATCCTATACCATCTACACAAAATACATAAGACACTTGAGAATCCACTAGGACGTCCAATTATATCAGGCATTGGTTCCCTAACTTCAAACATCTCCCAATATGTTGATTATTTCCTGCAGAAATATGTTAATAAATTGCCCTCATTTGTAAGGGACTCTGCATCAATTTTGACTATCTTTAAGAATTTGAAATGGGAATCAGAATTTCGATGGGCCATCTGTGCCGTTCAATCTCTATATACCAGCATCCCCCATACCAAGGCCACTGAATCAATTGAACAGTTCCTTATGAAAGATTCCACTCTTCATTCTTCCAATTCTAAATTCCTCTTTAACTGTATTCAATTAATATTATCACATAATAATTTTTTATTCTTAGATCAGTTTTATTTACAGATTTGCGGTACAGCGATGGGCACATGCTTTGCCCCCAGTTATGCTAATTTGTATACAGGGGCATTGTGACGGTGAAGGGGTAACCAGACCAATAATAAAGGTATTATACCCGGCTGGTTGCCCCTAAGCCCGGTTCGGGTGAAGGAGTTAACTGTATGGTCACCATAATGCCCTGTTTTCCCTGTATATCACCTGTGATGTCCCCTGGGTCATACCATAAAAATGGAGTGTCAGTTCTGCAGCTCAGAACCTAGCTGCAGTCCTGTTAATATATACTTTATTGTGTAGACTGTGCCCACTAAGCAGAGGGGGCTCCTAGCGCTGTGCAAAGATTTAATTGAATAAGCGTGCCTACGGTGAGCGGCTGCATTGAAACCATGTATCACTTCCTAAACCGCAACCCACTCAGGGAAAGCCTTAACCACAAACTCAAGTGGATAAGTGGCTTGCGGTCTAGTTGAAGTGGCGGAGTGCAACAATGTATATGGCGGTCAATTGGTAAAGTGCTTCTGCGGTTATTGATCCCGACAAGCAATGCTACATTGTATGCCGGCTTCTAACCGCAGAACGATTATAAGTCAAACCACAAACCACATGACAGAGCCCATTCAATTAAGGGTCTAACTTGCGCTAGGAGTGAGCTAGCACTCTAATTTTTGAAATGCAGATGCCTAGGGAAAAATCTTACACCTACTGTACATGTTGTCATAATACCACCAACTCATATAGAAGCCACATATGAAAATAAACCTTGTTTTAGGTACTTTAAAATATGAAGACAGGAACCCTTTTCCTGTCAGCCTGGCAGTGAATCTATTAACATACGCATATGTTTGGGATAGATGAGCTGAGGGATTTCCAAATCCATACTTAAAAGGGCACCCTGATGGGCTGGTGGCCCAATGTCTAGAGAAGACAAGAGTTGAAAGCCTCAGAGACCCTGAAGTGTCAGGGAGGGCAGGATACAGTAAAGTACCCTGTACCGGTGTAAAATCCTGGCTAGCAACAAATGGTAGCCGAAGCCCAGACTTACTGTCGCAGGTAAGGGGTTTGGTCCCGTATGCTAAGCGGCATAGGTGCGAGGTTAGCGCATGCCCTTAGCAGACTGGGAAGCCACCTCTGCCAGGTTTATGAGCTACTGGCAAGTCTGGGATAGGAGGAAAAGGTGATTCCCATGGGAGGATTGCTTGTGCAGGTTAAGGATAGGAGTCTTAAGCCTCCAGAATGCCTGCAGCCAGTTTTAGGGAGATTCACCTAAGATTCAGCTAAAAAACATCTTAAGTTTCAACCAAGGTGCGTCCAGCGTCAGCAGAGTTCCAGAGTGTGAGGGGTTAAAACATCATAACGAAGAATTGCACCCCTCTTCCAGAATTCATTTGAGCTAAGGATTCCCAAACGAATCCTATAAGGCAGTGATTCTCAACCTTTTTTGTTTGGAGGAACCCGTTAAGTATTTTGTAAAATTTCGGGAACCCCTATCTGGATGAAATGTTTGACAGGGGTAAGTCACAAAATAGACGTGTAAAGCAGTGGGGGTAATAAATAATAATTAACTCATACTTTTGAATTAACAATGTATATATATTTTGTAATGATTATGGTTTAAACATCACCCCCCTGCATCTCACATCACCCCCCACTGATCAATCGATCTCTCTCCCCTCTATCCTCTCCCCCTTCTCTCTCCTCTCCCTTTCTCCCTCCTTCTCTATCTCCTTTTCCCTCCTTCTCTATCATCTCCCCCTGTCTCCCTCCTTCTATTCTCTTCCTTTCTCCCTCCTTCTCTCTCCTCTACCTCTCTCCCTCCTTCTCTCTCCTGTCCCTCCTTTCCCCCTTATCCTCTCCCCCTTCTGTCTCCTCTCCTTCTCTCTCCTCCTCTCTCCTCTCCCTCTTCTGTCTCCTCTCCTTCTCTCTCCTCTTCCCCTTCTGTCTTCTCTTCCTTTATCCCTCTACCTCTCCCCCTATCCCCCTCTCCCTCTCTCCCACTCCCTCTCTCCTCTACATCTCTCCCTAATTCTCACTCCTTCCCTCTCTCCTCTCCCCTCTCTCTCCTCTCCCATCTCTCTCTCCTCTCCCCTCTCTCTCCTTTCCCCCTCATTCTCTCTTCTTCTCCTCTCCTTCTCTCCTCCTCTCTCCATCCTTCTCTCTCCTATCCCTCCTCTGTCCTCTCTCCTCTCCCCTTCCCCTCTCTCCCTCATCTGCCCTCTCTCCTCTCCCTTCCCTTCTTCTCTCTCCTCTTCCTTTCTCCCTCTACCTCTCTCCCTCCTTCTCTCTCCACTCCCCTCTCTCTCATCTTCCCCTCCTCTCCCCATCCTCTCCTCCTCTCCCTATCCTCTCCACCTCTCCCCCTCCACACCTCTCCCCCTCTCTCACACACAGTCTGACACACACACACACACACACACACACACACACACACACACACACACACACACACACACACACACACACACACACACACACACACACACACACACACACACACACACACACACACACACACTCACACACACACACACACACACACACACACACACACACACACAGTATTGTATTGTATGTCTTTATTTATATAGCACCATTAATGTACATAGCGCTTCACAGTAGTAATACAAATGGTAATCAAATAAATAACAGATAATATAAATAACAGATCATGGGAATAAGTGCTTTAGACATAAAAGTAACATTAAGGAAGAGGAGTCCCTGCCTCGAGGAGCTTACAGTCTAATTGGTAGGTAGGGAGAACGTACAGAGACAGTAGGAGGGAGTTCTGGTAAGTGCGTCTGCAGGGGGCCAAGCTTTATGTATCATGTGTTCAGAATATCCACAGTGCTATTCATATGCTTGTTTAAGCAAGTGTGTCTTAAGGTGGGTCTTAAAGGTGGACAGAGAGGGTGCTAGTCGGGTACTGAGGGGAAGGGCATTCCAGAGGTGTGGGGCAGTCCGTGAAAAACGTTTAAGGCGGGAGAGGGCTTTAGATACAAAGGGGGTAGAAAAAAGACATCCTTGAGAAGAACGCAAGAGTCTGGATGGTGCATACCGAGAAATTAGGGATGAGATGTAAGGAGGGGCAGAAGAATGTAAAGCTTTAAAAGTGAGGAGAAGAATGGAGTGTGAGATGCGGGATTTGAACGGAAGCCAGGAGAGGGATTTCATGAGGGGAAATGCTGAAACAGATCTAGGAAAGAGTAGCGTGACTATGGCAGCAGCGTTTAGGATAGATTGTAGGGGAGACAGGTGAAAGGCAGGAAGGCCGAACAGCAGGAGGTTACAGTAATCAAGACGGGAGAGAATGAGGGCCTGAGTCAGAGTTTTAGCAGTCGAGCAACAGAGGAAAAGGCGTATCTTTGTTATATTGCGGAGGAAAAAGCGACAGGTTTTAGAAATGTTTTGAATGTTAGGGGCGAATGTGAGAGAGGAGTCGAGTGTGACCCCTAGGCAGCATGCTTGGGCTACTGGGTGAATGATCGTAGTTCCAACAGTACTGTGGAAGGAGGTAGTAGGGCCAGGTTTGGGAGGAAGTATGAGGAGCTCTGTTTTAGCCATGTTGAGTTTAAGGCAGCGGAGGGCCATCCAGGATGATTTAGCAGAAAGACATTCGGAAATTTTGGTTTGAACAGCAGGTGTAAGGTCGGGTGTTGAAAAGTATATTTGTGTGTCGTCAGCGTAGAGGTGATAATTAAACCCAAAAGATGTTATTAGATCACCTAGAGAGAATGTGTTCAGAGAAAAGAGAAGAGGTCACAGGACAGAGCCCTGGGGTACCCCCACAGAGAGATCAGTAGAGGAGGAGGTATTAGAAGAAGAGACACTGAAAGTACGATGGGAGAGGTAGGATGAGATCCAGGATAGAGCTTTGTTCCGAATACCAAAAGTATGGAGAATGTGAAGGAGAAGAGGGTGGTCCACGGTGTCAAATGATGCAGAGAAGTCGAGTAATATGAGCAGAGTGTAATGACCTCTGTCTTTGGCAGCATGGAGGTCGTCAGTTATTTTAGTGAGGGCTGTTTCCGTGGATTGAGCAGTGCGGAAACCAGATTGTAGAGGGTCTAGGAGAGAATAGGTGATGAGAAAATGGAACAAGCGAGAGAATACAAGACGTTCAAGGAGTTTAGAGGCAAAAGGCAGGAGGGAGACAGGTCGATAGTTAGAAAGACAGGTAGGGTCAAGCTTGCTGTTTTTGAGTAATGGTATGACTGTTGCATGTTTGAAGGAGGATGGGAAGGTTCCAGAGCTGAGGGAGGAGTTAAAAATGTGTTTGAGCGTAGGGATTATAGTAGGAGCAATATGTTTTAGGAGATGGGAGGGAATGGGGTCAAGAGGGCAAGTGGTAGAGGGAGAAGAGGAGATCAACAGCGACACATCCTCCTCTGAGACAGTGGAAAAAGAGTCAAGGAAGGCAGGAGGAGAGTTAGGAAGAGGTGTAGGATGGGAGGAAGAGACAGAGGGGATGTTCTGACGTATGGATTCCACCTTTTCCTTAAAATAGTCAGCAAAGTCCTGAGCAGAGATGGAGGAAGCAGAGGCAGCTGAGGGTGGTTTGAGTAGAGTATCAAAGACAGAGAACAGTCGGCATGGGTTAGACTTGTGCATGTTGATTAGTGAAGAAAAGTAGGCTTGTTTAGCTTGCGAGAGGGCAGAGTTGAAACAGGATAGCATAAATTTGTAGTGAAGGAAGTCTGCGAGAGTATGAGATTTCCTCCAGAGGCGTTCAGAGGAACGAGAGGAGGAACGCAGCATGCGCGTGTGGGAATTTAACCAGGGTCTAGGGTTAGAAGGGCGAGTGCGGCAGAGAGAAAGCGGGGCATGTAGATCAAGAGTGGAGGACAAGGCAGAGTTGTAGTTCCTGACCAGGTTGTCAGGGTCTGTAGCAGAGCTGAGAGAGGAGAGGGAGGAGCGTAAAGTGGACTCAAAGTCAGGTAAGTGAATAGAGCGCAGGTTTCTGCAGAACCGGCAGGTATATGGAGGTGGAGAAGGGGAGAAGCGAGATAGAGAGAATGAGATGAGGTGATGGGCAGAGAGAGGATAAGGGGAAATGGAGAAATCAGAGAGAGAGGTTTTTAGTGAAAACCAGGTCTAAGTAGTGGCCATCCTTATGGGTGCTGGCTGCAGTCCACTGTTGAAGGCCAAAAGAAGAGGTTAGAGAAAGAAAGCGGAAAGCCCAAGGGAGAGAGGGGTCATCAATGTGGCAATTGAAGTCCCCAAGGAGAAGAACAGGGGAGTCTGAGGAGAGAAAGAAAGAGAGCCAGGATTCAAAGTGAGAGAGAAAGGCAGAAGGGGGATGAGTAGAGGTAGGTGGGTGATAGATGACCGCCACATGGACAGGAAGAGGAGAGAAGATCTGGACAGTGTGAACCTCACAGGAGGGAAAAGCAAGAGAGGGGGGAATAGGAAGGGTTCGGTAACGGCAGAGAGAGGAGAGCAGAAGCCCCACGCCTCCACCCCTGCCATCAGGGCACAGAGTATGAGAGAAGGAAAGGCCACCGTAGGAGAGGGCAGCTTCCAGAGCAGAGTCAGACTGAGTGAGCCAGGTCTCAGTTATAGCAAAGAGAAGCAGGGAGTGAGAGAGAAAGAAGTCATGCACAGAGAGGAACTTGTTAGAGAGGAAGCGAGCATTCCAAAGGGCACAGGAGAAAGGGAGAGAGGAGGGAGGGTGGCAGGGAATGGGTATGAGGTTGGAGGGGTTAACACCAGAAGGAGTAGAAGTTGCATGTGGGAGGCGAGGACGAGAACATGTAGGAATAAGGTAGGGACCAGGATTGGGAGAGATATCCCCAGAAGCAAGGAGGAGAAGCATGGACAGAAAGAGAATGTGTGAGGATGATTTGTAGGGGTGTGTTTTAGTGCAGTGTGTATAGCTGTGTGGTGTCAGAGGGCGCAGGTAAGAAAGGAGTTCATGTGAACTGAGAAGTGGGGAAGAAAGGAGAGATGGAGATATATGAATAGAGTTAGACACATAAGGAGACTGGTGGAAGGAAGTGCATAATTTGAAAATAAGTGAGGTTACAGCAAATATAAAAAGTAAAGGCAGCATCACAGCAATAGTTAAGTGTTGGGATGTGCAGTCTGGGATGGGTGATATCCTCCTTTCCAACGTAGATTAAATGCAGGAATCAGAAGCAGTAGATGTTGTCCACTTTTCCACTTCTTTTTGAACTTCATTTTTAAACTTTATATCTACTTTAAACATTTCTACTTAAAAGCATATCTGCTTAAGAGCATGGCTGCAGTCTGTCACACACACACAGTCTGTCACATACACACAGTCTGCACACACACACAGTCTGACACACACACACACACACAGTCTGTCACACACACACAGTCTATCACACACACACACACCCTGTCTGTCACACACACACACACCCTGTCTGTCACACACACACACACACACACACACACACACACACACACACACACACACACACACACACACACACACACACACACACACACACACACACACACACACACACACACACACACACACACACACACACACACACACACACACACACACACGCAACGCTGAGCAGAAGAAGCACCATCTCTTCCCCCCCCCCCCCGTAGCTCACATGAAAATGTTACAGAAGAAGCCGACAGCACAGATCACCCTCCCCTCTCAGCTCACAGGCAGGAGGCAGTGAGGACTGCGCGCTCCTAGGAGGGAGGATGAGAGCGGAGGGGGGAGAGCCAGGGGCAGCAGTGAGTGCGGGCAACCAGGCGGAACCCCTGGGACTGCTCCATGGAGCCCCAGGGTTCCGCAGAGCCCCAGTTGGAATCACTGCTATAAGGACACAACAAAAAGTTTTCCTTAGATGGAGATACAGGGGCTGCATTCCGCACCCCTAGCCAAGGACTGTCGCACAGCTCTGTTCGTGCACCACCCCGCTCCCGTGCATTGGTGCGTAGAGACATTATTTTCCAATTATTCGTTCCGTGGACATAATATTTAATTTCCCCATCCCAGTAAGTGTATATTGAGTGTAATTGTGAAGAATTGTGTTTGTCTTAAAGGGAAATAAATTACAATTTATTTGACCCTCCTTGTGCTCAATCCAGAATCCCGGTATTAAGGTGTTAATAAGTCTTGGTCTCCCGTGACAGGCATGGGAACATTGCTGTATCTGGCATAACAATCCTTTTGCAGATCATATTATTATTTGGAAACACTTCATTGATGATGTGCTCTTGGTGGGGGTGATGATGAATCTCTTCAATCTTTTCTTCAATACATAAACTCTAACATTTGGAATCTAGTCTTTACATATATTAATGCTTCAGTGAAAATTTACTTTCTTGATATTCATCTTGAGGCATTGACCGATGGGAACCAAAAATTAAACTGCAATCCAAAACAAAAGATTTAAATACAGCTTTGATAACTGTTCCATTTGTTGCTATATATAACTGTAAGGGTTCTGATATTCAACAAATTATTCAAAAGCATTGGAAAATTTTGGGCAATGACCCTATTTTGGGTCCTAGACTTGGAGAGACCCTGTGTAATATTCAGAAAACCAACGAATTTGAAAAAATCACTTGCGCCAAGTGATATAGGTAAACAAATAAAGAAGAGTCATAATATAACATGGCTACACCCCAATCCTTTGGGTCATTTACATGTGGGAAATGTCTGGTGTGTAAATATATCCATAAGAATATAAAATTATTTACGGGTACAAATTCTAATAAACACTATAATATCAAGGATTGTATAACATGTACCACAACTCGTGATACTTCATCTAGTGCCCCTGTGGTCTCCTATATATAGGGTGGATCAAGAGGCTCCTGAGGAGGCATATAGAGGCGTATATTGGAGCATGTTCACAATATTAAAATTGGTTTTGATAAACATAGTGTCTCCAGATATTTTAAATAACATCATTCACATCATCTCGTCAACATAAAGGTATTCAATATATACCTGTGGATTGGAGGGGAGGAGATAGAATAAAAACGCTCTCAAAACAGGAGACTTATTGGATTTTCCAATTGAACACTATGATGCCGTCTGGGCTAAATGAAGACCTTGATATTATTTAATTATTTTAGGATTAATATGGTGTCTAATAGTAGTGATCTCTATTGCCGATAACTGTTATTCAATATAAACTATCATTCATAGGAGCAGTTGTGGTTGCGCTTTTCCTTCTACATGTACCTTTACGGCTCAATGGGTTTGAATTGTCTCGCATATATCAATGGGTTAACATTACTTTCTGTCACTTTCATACTGTTTCTTGTCATTCCAAGTTCAAAGGACACCTTTATTAAAATTTGATTTTCAAATTATCATGCACAGATAGGATTTTAAGGAATTGTATAACTATATGTTAGGGTCTCTTTTTTGGCAGTGTCAGGATCATATGGATCCACCCTGTGCTAACTTCAGCTGATGTTTAATTACCCTAGTTAATACACCAATAAGGTACTGTTTGAATTAATCAACCTTAATTATTCATGCCCAGATTTTGACCATCTAGGGCAAGCCTGCATAACTCGCCGAACTGCTCCAAGGAAAAAAGATTTGGGCCGCATGGGTAAAATCATCATCATCATCATCATCATCATCATCATCATCATCATCATCATCATCATCATCATCATCATCATCTCTCCTCCAGCACCTCTCATAATCATCATCCTCATATATCTCCTCCAGAACCCCTCATCATCATCCTCACATCTCCCCCAGCACCCTTCATCATCATAATCATCATCATCATCATCATCTCTCCTCCAGCACCTCTCATAATCATCATCCTCATATATCTCCCCCAGGACCCCTCATCATCATCCTCACATCTCCCCCAGCACCCATCATCATCATCATCATCATCATCATCATCATCATCATCATCATCATCATCAGTCTCCCCCAGAAACCCTCACTATCAACTTTTGCGATACTCCCCATCTATCTCTCATACCCCATCTCTCCCCCTCACCCACACACATAATACTCCCCCTCCACATCAAACACACAACACCACCCTGCACACTACACACAACCAACCCCCCTTCGTCGGGAAGTGGGGAGAGCGGGCTTATTGGGGAGGGGGGAGAGCGGGCTCATCGGCAAGGGGGGAGAGCGGGCTCATCGGGGAGGGGGGAGAGCAGTCTCATCGGGGAGGGGGAGAGCGGACTCATCGGGGAGGGGGGAGAGCGGGCTCATCGGGGAGGGAGGTCTCGTGGGGGAACAGGAGAGCAAATTCGGGAGGGAGGGGGAGAGCGGAAAGCCGCCGCGGGCCGCACAGTGAGTGCAGGCGGGCCGCATGCGGCCCGCGGGCCGCGTGTTGTGCAGGCCTGATTTAGGGTTTAAATAGCACACATTTGTTTAGTCAATCATTCCCTGATGAAGTATCTTTGATACAAAACGCATTGGATAGAAAATAGATTATGTGCTATTCTTATTGTTTTATCTATACTTTGCTATTTAGTGCCTATGAGGCTGTCCATATTAAATCCACTTATAAGACAAGGTACTGTAGAGCAGTGCCAAACAGACAGAGCTGCAGCTTAAATCAGGTGATCGGGTCCTCTTTCGCCTCTATGACGAGTGTCACGTGGAATCCATCGCTGAGAACCAGGAGCGTGTGCATTCCCTAACTGGAGCTGAGTCATGACCGACGGGCTATCTGAGGCAGAACTTACCCTACTGTGAGCTGAACATGAGCTGTTCGATTCCTCAACTGGAGCTGAGTCAAGTCCGACGGGCTGTCTGAAGCTGAATTTACTTCACCGTGAGCTGAACGTGAGCTTTGTGTACCGCCTAGCCGAGAGCGGGTGCTTTCCCAATCGGTGCCGTCTTCTTTTCAAAGTGTGGACTGCTACATATGTTGCCCTTCAATCAGCAACTATTCCTCCCACCACAGGATATATGGTAACATTGTAGCGGCTTTATGTCCTATTGGCATCTATCTGCCTAGTAGTGTATGCCTATGTGGCACCATTTTATATGCTTTTTTACTCAATCGAATATATAAATAATTTTTATTACATTTTATTTTATTTTTACTATGGCAGTTTTGCGCTGGTATTTTCCTTTGCACTATTTCCATTTTGATTCCTTGAGCTATCATCTATTACTAGCTGCATTTTTTCACAGATGTATTACATATATTTTGCTAAATGCTATAAGCAGATCAAGTGTCTACTTAATTCACAAGTGACACAGTTTTGTTTTTGAGCGCACCTTTTCTTTCTTTGTTTATTTCTACATTTTAAGCAAGTTTCATGTACAGTAACTGTTATTTGGAGGCCTCGAGCAATCGTATTGGAAAATGGAACGAGATTATCCCTTTAGAAATTTCAGTCGCATGAGGCATAACTGCTCAGAGGTGGAAGATTTTGAAAGACCATCATTATGTCTTAAAAATAGTTTTTTGGAAAGGGTTAAAGCAATGGATTTGTTATCAATTCTCTTGAGAGAGCACGCAACATTGATAGGTCAGATCTTTAGGCTAGACACAAAAAAACCAAATTACTCAGCTCAATTAAAGAGTGTGTAACAGATGGGCCATTACTAAGCTTTAAGATTCGCCTTGAACTATAATAAGTTCCATAAATATTCATAAAGTCAAATAGTAGTCTCAGCAACAGCTGTAATTTGCAGGTAAGTAAGTATTGTGATATATAGGTAAAGTCCAGTGTGGGTTAAATTGGAGAGACGGAGATATATATAGGGATGAGATATATATTGATACACTATCTCTAACCTGCAACATTTGGTGGGGGGGATATGCACAACAGAGGAAAAGTATCAAATTACCTCTGAAGCCCCCTCTCCGAATGTAGTGTTGATCGTAGCCTCCCTGTTCCTCCGTTAGCGCAGTGCAGAGTATGGCAGCTCTGTGTAAAGCACTGTCTCCCCCACATCGGGTGACATCAAATCCTGTATGATATGCACCTGCACGGCTGCTTCGCGTCACACCAATCCGGGATATAGGCGCAGGAGATAAGCGTAGGATGGGTTGGACGCAGAGACTATGCAAAAAACTATGCAAAAGCACTCAGCAACTCACCAGGTGGATGAAAAATAAAAGAAATTTATTAAACTACATAAAACAAAAATACATAACAAAACAGGGGAAAAGCACTTAGGAGTGCTTTCCCCCTGTTTTGTTATGTATTTGTGTTTTATGTACAGTAGTTCAATACATTTCTTTTATTTTTCATCCAACTGGTGAGTTGATGAGTGCTTTTGAATAGTTTTTTGCATAGTCTCTTTGTCCAGCCCATCCTACGTTGATCTCCTGCAAGTAAATAGTGTGCCTCATGTTAAACAGTCTAATGAATTGCCATCCACTTTCATTACTAAATTTAACCAGTCAACTTATAACATAAAGCAGGTTTTGCACATACTTTAGAGCAGGGGTGGGGAACGTCAGGCCCGAGGGCCGTATAAGGCCCTTGAAATCATTTGGTCTGGCCCTGCTAAGGCAACTGCTATAACCGGGGTTGCGCTAATTTTTTAAAAAAATGGCCGCCGCGCGCCCGATCGGGAGGAGGGAGGAGGTGGTGTGAGGCGCTGGCAGCCCTACACGATCCCCAGCAGCCACCGTACTATCCCCAGCAATCACCCAGCAGCCACCGTACTTCCCCCGCAATCCCCCCGCAGCAGTCCCTGCAGTATTCCCCGCACTTCCCCCATGCTTCTCCAGCAGTTCCCCCCGCACTTACCCCAGCATCCGCCCTACACGATCCCCCCAGCAGCAGCAGAAGCAACTACCAGAGGTAGGGGGGCGGGTTCTGTGTGCCTACATGCCTGCTGTGTGCCTGCCATGTGCCTGCCTGTCTGTGTTTGTATGGCCCGCGAACGATGTTATAAATATCCAAATGGTCCATGGCAGAAAAAAGGTTGCCCACCCCTGCATTAGAGGATTCTCACGGGTGATTCTATTTTTAAAATGATCTTCCTCCCTTACCCCAAGTTATATTCTGAAATGCGGAAGAGCGCAATAATAATTTGGCACCCAGTCGCCTTCCATCCACTAGTACCATTGATAGTATTCCATCCAAGTCATCAGAGGCAGGTAATTTTAAATATGAAACATTTAGGTGTCTCACTTGTAACCATTTAATCACTAATAGTTCATTTGAAAATCATAGAACCCATTAATATTTTTCAGTAAGAGGTAACATTAATTGTAGAATTAGTTATGCAATCTATCTGATCACAAGTGGCTGTGGTCTCTACTATATTGGTAGAACTCTCTACTAAATTGGTAGATCTCTGTGTTCACTTTCTAGAACATAGACGTAGCCTTCTTAAGGGCACACAGACAAATGAGGGCCTATTCTAGTAGCTTTGATGAATTTGCTTCTATCTGGAATGATGTAGCATATTCCCTCCGAACAGTTTGTCATTTGTGTTATGACGGTTTTCAGAAAGAATATGAAACCTTCTCAAACCGTGAGGTAGGAAAATGCCAATACTGTTCGGCATAGCAGCAAAGTAATCTCAGATTTTTTTCTAAGTTCTCCCCTTGCGATCTTCTCGCAATCTGAGCTGCATAGAGAGCTACACAGTGAGAGCTGCCTCTCCCTGCACAGCTCTCACAGACGAACACAGTGTTTTTATTTTAATTTGAATACTAGTGTGCGGGAGCAGGAGGTCTCTGGAGCTGAACTGCATTAATTTCAGGTCTGGGGATCGCCTGCTTCACGCGTTACAGGCCCCGGTATGGAGTGCCGGTATCTCCTATGCGTTTAAAGGTCCCGTTCACGTGACGCCGGAGATTTAAACATTGCAAGGGGAAATAGGCTCCCCATAACTGAGCCTGGAACTCGGAAAGCAGGGGGTCTCGGACTTCAAATCAATGCGGTTCAGCTCCGGAGAACTCTTTCTCCCACACACTAGTATTCAAATTAAAATAAAAACAATTTCATTAACTTAGCGGCTAGCCTCTAAGATAATGAAGGGGTTAAATCAGAGTACACTGTTTATTGGGGGAAGAGGGGGTGAATAAAGGGGGCAGTTGCCCAAGGGTGAGTGGTTTGACCTGCCGGGAAGGTTGCGGGAGGAGTCAACCCCTTCAATACCATAGCAGTGGGAAAGGCTAAGGTAATAAAGGGGATAACCACTACCGCTACCCACCAGAGAGGCCTAACCACCCACTCTTGGGTCAAGTACCCCCTTCACCCAATCCCTCTACCCCCAACAAACATTAAAAAACATAACAACCCTACTACCCACCTCCTCTAAACCCAGCAAACCCCCCCCCCCCACCAACACATATAGTACAGTTATGGGCAAAATGACTATTATACAGATATGGATAATAGCTCATTTGCCCATTCAAAATAAAACATTATCCAGCCAGCATAAAGTTAATAAAACTTCTACTTACCACTGCCAGGATGAAGACTGTCCTCGTCTTCCTTCCCATTCATGTCCTCCTTTGGCAGCAACATAACAATAAAAAATACAAATTAATGGCCCTTAATCCCTTAATCAAGTTAGCAATTAGTAACTGCTATAGTAATTAAGGTATTTACCCCCTCCCCCGCTATCCACCCATGCAGCCTATTCACCCTCCCCTTGAAACTACCCCCACCCCTTACTGGCACAAAGGTAAATCGTGTTACATAGTTTATTTTTGGTGGTTGATTTCTTTTTTAGGTTGCCTATTGACTGTCATAGTGGCTAATCATGCCTATGTAATATGGGATTTATGTACCACTGTGCCAATTAATGGGTAGAGGGTGGGGGTAGTTGCCCTGGGGAGAGTGGTTAGGCTGCTCAGGTGGGTAGTGGGGAGGGGGGGTAAACCCCTTGATTACTATAGCAGTTACTAATTGCAAAGGTAATTAAATGGTTAGGGGCCATTAGTTTGTATTTATTATTTTTATGTTGCTGCCAATGGAGGACATTGACAGGGAGGAAGAAGAGGACAGCCTTCATCCTGGCAGGGGTATGAAGAAATGTTATTTACTTTATACTGGCTGGATAACATTTTTTTTTTAAATGGGCAAATCAGCTATTATCTAGATCTGGATTATATCTCCTCTCCTCTGCGGCACACGCCGCCTCCTCCCACACGCTGCCGGGGCGCGCGTGCGGGAACCTTAGAGGGCGCGCGCGTACCCGATCCCCTTTGCCGTTCTCCCGCACTTCTGGCTCCACCTACCATCAGCTGCAGGCAATCTCCACCACTTGCTCCCACGCTAGGCATCGGAGCCTATCCCTGGGCCCACTCATTCATGCGCCCGCTCCGCCTCTTACTCCCATTGGTCCAACTACATATATAACCCCAGTCTGCCCTCTCCTTCCTCGCTCTGCATAGTTTCTTGTGGCTCTTGCTATACGGTGTTCTATGCCTGGCTCTCTTGTGTCTTGCAGCTCTCGCTCCAGTCCCTGCCCTTGTATGCTACCCTTGGATTTGATCTTGGCTCTCGTTAGACTTCGTGTACCTCGCTAACCCCAGGACTCAGCTTTGGACCTCACTATGCTGCTCTCTCCTGTCCTCGACCTACGGCTTTCGGATCTCACCACTCGGACCTCTGTCGCCCCAGACGCGGCATGTATCTGGTTAACCCTTTCTCACCAGACATGGCAACGCACCCTACCACACTCCGGGCACGCCCTCACTGCTGTGGGTGCGTATTATACCCTTACACACCTCAGTACTGGGGACTGGCCAATTCTGCGGGCAGTTCAGCGTTACATTATGCAGAGCCCACCAAATGCAGACCCCCCTGAGGTGGGCCAAGGTGTGACCATGGAACACCGGCAATTCCTGAGCGATCAAGTAACTGCCGTGGCACAGCAGCTTTCCAGCCTCTCCCTGCGGGACCCGCCAGCAGCGCGTCCTCCTCCCGCTCAGGTACCTATGGGCGTCTCGGAACCATGCATCACACCGCCCACCCACCAGAGACCCACTCACTTGTCGGGGGTTCCTGAACCAATGTGACGTCCAGTTCGAGATGTCCCCGTCCTGGTTCCCCATAGACCGCTCCAAGGTGGCAAATATCTATGCCTTACTGACGGGTGACACTCTCGCCTGGGCTTCACCCCTCTGGGAACTCAGACCAGAGATAACTCAAGATTTCCCTAGATTTCGGTGAGAATTCCAGCAAGTCTTTGATACACCGGCGCGTAGGGAGACCGCTGCTTCATCCTTGTTTCATCTTTCCCATGGTCGTAGGTCATCAGCAAGATACGCGGTGGAGTTCTGCACAATCGCTACGGAGACTCGGTAGAACGATGAAGCTCTTTCCGCGGTGTACTGGCAGAGCTTGGCCGAATCCCTCAAGGACGATCTGGCAGATCATGCTCGTCCCTCTTCGGTGGAGGATCTCATCGCCCTCAGCATCCGGGTGGACAAACACCTCCAAGAGAGACGCCAGGAACGCCAGCGGCCCCGATTCATGTTGCCCACGACAGCTTCTCCTAGGTCTCCTCCCTTGGCCCTTGGCATTGGTTTCCCCCCGAGCCAATGCAGATCAGCAGTCAACATGTCCGGTCCGCTGAAAGAACGCGCCGCAGAAGTACGTCACTGCCGCCAGAGACTGGGAAACGAGAACGCCCAGTGAAGATCGAGGGGCTCTCCCTGGGTACCATCTTTCCTTGCCCCTCCCCTCCTGGAGAGCTTCCGAAGAGAATTCTCTTGCCTATAACCCTCTGGTAGCGGTCGCAGCATTTATCGACTCCGGGTCTGGTGGCAACTTTCTGGATCATGACTATGCATTCAGCAACCGGATTCCACTAATCAAGAAGAGAGTACCCATCGGCCTTGAGGCTATTGACGGCCAACCCCTTCAACCAGCGTTCATCATTTGGGAGAGTGTCCCCCTTACACTCTCCACCACAGACGATCACACTGAGGTCATCGTCTTTGATGCCTTTCACTCTCCCACAGTACAGGTCAGTCTGGGACTACCTTGGCTCCAGCTTCACAATCCGCTTGTCGATCGGACAGACAAGTCGCTGATTCAGTAGGGTCCTACCGTGATGGAGACTGCCCTACTCCCCGTAACCACGCTCACCGGCCTCGACACATCGGTACCACTTCCCTCCACCCTTCCTGAGGTATACCGGGATTTCTTGGATGTCTTCAACAAGACCCAGGCTGAGGTTCTGCCGCCTCATCGTTCGTACGACTGCCCCATAGAATTAATTCCTGGAGCCACACTCCCCAAGTCTAAATCTTATCCCCTCTCCATGCCGGAGACCGAGGCTATGTCTACCTACATCCAGGAGAACCTCAAGAGAGGCTTTATTCGGAATTCCACTTCCCCGGCCGGGGCAGGTTCTTCTTCGAGTGGAGATGGAGGGTTGGTCAGCGCACGGGATTTCGCTCACAAGATGAAATGAGAAGATAAGGAACACGTAATTAGTGTTTAGATAGCCAAACAGTACAGTATGCAGTGATAAAAAGTTGTCTCATAAAATATTGAGTAAAATTCTTAAATAATTTTTTTAAAATATTTAAAATGAAGTTCTGTGATTAATTGATCAATTTGTGAACAGATCTAAGATTGGGGGTAAGTGAGATAAAAAGGGTGGTATGAGCGGGTGATTAGCAGGCTTTTGTATAGCCTGCTGTCTGTCAGAGGTTTGAATGGGATAGTTGTGCTAGTTTGCAGAATACAAAGGGCAGTCTTTCTTTAGCAGAGTGCTGCCAGAAGCAATGAATAGCTTCCTCCCCCTCCCAATGGAGGCAGTATGCAAGTGGCTTATCTCCCGGGTGCCCAAATTAGAAGAAAAAAGGGCCAAACACGGTGAGTAAGCAAAGTAGGATTTATTAGCAAAAAACCAGAATAACACTTACGATACAGCTTAGGCAACAGCCCAGCATCAGCCCGATCGTCCGTTCACGCTCCTCTCACCAGTGTGCCTCCCGTGATCGCGTCCGACGCGGGTCCGGAAGAGGAGGGCTTACCGGATGTCAGCAGGCTTGCTGGGTCCTTCAGTCAATGGGCTCCGGCAGGGAACTACGCGTTTCGCAGTGATGCTTCATCAGGTTCCTGCCGGATGCCCTGTGTCTTCCCTTCTTATAGGCTTGATACCTAATTGATTGTTTGATTGCAATCAATTAGTGTTTTTATAATTACATGATAAAAACAACCTTTATTTAATAGTGGGTGTTGGACTTATCGTATATTGATTGTAAAAGGTAATTAAAAGTGGAAAAAATGCGGATGCATGATTCGGTTGTGCTATAAACAATAGTAATAATATGTTAAGCAATTAATCATGTACACATGGCATCAATTCTGCAGAATAGATCTCTCGGATCCTAATTATCTCTCATGTGGTGTAGACAATTCAGTAATTAGGATAATATACACACATCTTTAAACAATCTTTTTAAAACAATCTTTTTAAAATGAATGCAGTTGCAGAGATATATTGTATTTCAACCATTGAATGAATCCCAGAATGGCCTTCAATTTAGAATGTATGCATGGTTCTACGATTAGGTATAACAGCTCTAGTGCTGGTTAAAAGATGATTAGATAGTTAAAAAGTGGTTGGATGGTTAAAAAAAAGTCAAAAAAGACTATATGGATGAAATAATGTCAAAAAAGGCTACTGTATGTGGATAAAAAATATATATATAGTAAAGAATTATATAAATAGCTAGTAGAATTTATGTGTGACAAATGTGTCGCATCACATGTGTCTTCATTAATATTCTGAATTAAAAATATGCTGGATTGTCCAGATGATAGAATATAGCATATTATTAGAGGTTTTGATTCCCCCTTGTGGTTGGTTCAAAAATGTGTGTGAATGGTAGTGGTATCTTTGTGATGTATAGTTTTATATTAAAGTTTTGATTTGTTCATATTTTAGACTCTAAAATTCATTTCTTCATGTTTGTATTGCAAGTGTGGTTGTATGTGGTGCAATACTAATCACTCTATAGCCGTGTGTTTTAGTTGGTTGTGCTAAACAGAAGCAGATATGCTACGTATGCTCGTTGATACAATAAGAGGTATGTGAACACAAATACAAGTATTAGTGGATCATCAAATTGCGGCGGTATTGGTACAAGTGGGATGGAGAGGGAAAAAAGGGGAGGGAGAGAGAGGAAAAAAGAAGAAGAGAGAGTGGGTTGGAAAAAGAAAGAAAGAAAGAAAAAGAGGAGAAGAAAAAGAAGAAGAAAAAGAAGAAAAAAAAGAAAAAAACATGATTAGTAAACCTTAAATTAATAATGATAAAATAAACCTTGAAAATACTTTATTCTAAAAAAGCCCCAATGTCTATGTCAATGTTAAGTCCTAGGGGTGCTAGCGTCTTTAATTTGTAGATCCATAGAGTCTCTTTTTTGGCTAGTTTGGTTGTCTATCACCCCCTCGCCAAAGGGGGGGAATCTGTTCTATGGCTCTATAGGTGAGGCCGGAGGGATCTCCCTGGTGCTGTAGTGAAAAATGTTTGGACACGCTGTGGGTCATTAACTGTCGTCGGATGTTCCCAATATGCTCTAGTATACGGACCTTTAGTGGTCGGCTGGTACGGCCGACATACTGCAGTCCACAGGGGCAGCTTAGTAGATAGACTACGTAATCGCTCTTGCAATTAATGAAGTGTGCAGTTTTGAATTGTTCACCTGTCACATGTGATGAAATGTCGATCTTGTCGTTGGAGCCCTGTTTGCATGCTTTGCAGGTGCTGCACTTGAAAAAACCTTTTGCTGTTGATAGCCAATTTTTTTCCTTTTTGGTGTTGTCTGTTCTGAAGAGACTGGGTGCTATCTTGGTTTTTTTATTGTCTGCTCTTTTGAAAATGACCCTAGGTCTTTCTGGGAGGTAATTTTTAAGAGTGTCATCTCCTAGTAGAAGGTGCCAGTGTTTATTTAGGATTTGTTGTATTTTGCCTGAATCCTGGCTATACTGAGTTAGAAATGGAGCGTTAAAATCATCTCTTTGTTGCTTCTGGGTTGTCTTAAGAATATCTGTTCTTTGCAGGAGTCCTGTCTTTTTAATGGATTCATCTAATGAGTTTTTATTAAACCCTTTGTTTACAAACCGATTTTTCAGGATACCTGCTTGCTCTTTAAAGATGTTACTGTCGCTGCAATTCCGCCTGATTCGGCGGAATTGGCCTGGGGGTATGTTGGATAGCCACTTTCTGTGGTGGCAGCTTGCCACTTTCGAGGGCTTAACAAGATTATGGTTAAGAGCCGGTACCCCCTTCCTTTAATTTCGGAACTCTTTGATCGGCTCCAAGGAGCCTCTATATTCTCCAAACTCGACCTGAGAGGAGCTTACAATCTAATCCGAATACGGGAGGGTGATGAGTGTAAGACCGCGTTCAACACACGCACTGGCCATTATGAATATCTCGTGATGCCGTTTGGCCTCTGCAACGCCCCAGCCGTCTTCCAAGAATTTATGAACGACACCTTCCGGGACATTCTGGGTAATTTTGTGATAGTATACTTAGATGACATCCTCATTTTCTCCAAAAACCTTCGAGGATCATATCTACCATACCAGGGTGGTCCTCTCTGGGCTCCACGCAAATAATCTCTACACGAAGATGGAGAAATGTCTCTTCCACCAACCTTCCACAGCCTTCCTAGGCTATATAATTTCAGATAAGGGCTTTACTATGGATCCAGAGAAATTGAACCCTATCCTAGACTGGACGTTACCGAATTCCCTAAAAGCCGTCCAGCGTTTTCTTGGGTTCTCGAACTACTATCGGAAATGTATCCGCAACTTTTCGACTACTGCTCTGCCCATTACGGCCCTTACCAAAAAATGGCCTGATCCATCAATGTGGTACCCTGAGCCCATCAAGGCATTCGAGTTCCTCAAAAGAGCCTTCGTCTCCACCCCCATCCTTCATCACCCAGACACGTCTCTTCCCTTTACCCTTGAAGTCGACGCCTCAGACGTTGGAGCTGGGGAGTACTTTCGCAAAGGTTCACACCTCAAGACAAGCTCCATCCTTGTGGCTTCTTTTCGAGAAAATTTTCTTCAGCCGAGAGAAATTATGATGTCGGGAACAGGGAGCTCTTGGCAATCAAGCAAGCCTTACAAGAATGGAGACATCTCCTCACGTCAGTTCGCTACGGAAGAGAGACCCAACGAAGTTATGGAAACCATTTTGCCTTCCAAGTACATAATTTCTGCCAATACATTTGACATCCTGGATAAAATCACAGAAGCCCAGGCTCATATTCCCGGGAAAAAAAAGGTGCCAGAAGGACATCTGTACGCTGCTCCACGTTTTCGCCACAAAATCCTGGATTGGGGGCATTCATCCAGATCGGCTGGTCACCCTGGCTTCAAAAGGACACTGGATTTAATTAAATGTATCTTTTGGTGGCCTAAAATGGACTTCACAAATGCTTGCCCGGTATGCGCGCAGAGTAAGTCCACCCGACACAAACCATCCGGGCTTCTCCTGCCCCTTCCTATCCCTGAACGCCCTTGGAAACATATATCCATGGATTTCATAGTGGAACTCCCACCCTCCAAAGGGATGAATACGATCCTCGTAGTAGTGGATAGATTTTCTAAACAGGCGCACTTTTTACCCCTCAAGGGTCTTCCCAATTCGGCCACCTTGGCCGACGTGTTTTCTAAAGAAATTTTCAGGTTACACGGCGTTCCTCTCACCATTGTTTCGGACAGTTGCACACAATTAATTTCTAAATTTTGGCAAGTGTTTTCTCAGAGACTTTGCATCTCCCTCCTCTTCTCCTCGGGTTATCACCCACAGACCAACGGCCAGACTAAGAGAATGAACATACCCTGGAGCAGTATCTTAGATGTTTCGTGTCCGAATCTCAAGACAAATGGGTAGATCTATTACCCTGGGCTGAGTTCGCGATTCATTCGCTGAGGAATTAATCCACGCAAGAGTTGCCATTCTACGTTAATTATGGGTTCCACCCCAGTCGTCTTCCTATCTCCTCCATTCCGTCTGGAGTACCTGCAGCTGATATTCAAGTCACTAATTTACAAGACTCCTGGAAGAAAATCCAAAAAGCCTTGCAAGGGGCCATCCGGAAACAAAAGGTTCAAGCGGATCGGTGCCGTCAGGTGGCACCGAAGTATAAACCAGGGGACAGAGTCTGGCTTTCCTCTAGGAATATCAATCTTAAAACTCTTCTCAGAAGCTGGTGCCCAGATTCTTGGGTCCTTTCAAGGTCCTCGAACGGATTAACCCAGTAGCTTATCGGCTTTTGCATCCCCCTGCCATGAAGATACCCACAGTCTTCCACGTTTCACTCCTGAAACCCTACTCCCAGAATGCACACTTTCCGGACCATCCTCACAGACCCAATCCAGTGGTTGTACAGGGGAAATAAGAATTCGGATTTCAATTCATTCTCGATTCACGATTTTCTAGTGGCAAACTTCAATTCCTCGTTCATTGGAAAGGATACGGACCGGAGGAACGTTTTTGGGTACCTTGTCACCACATTCACGCTCCAGCTTTACTTAAGCAGTTCCACCGGAAGTTTCCTCATAAACCTTGGGAAAATCGTCCGGAGTCCGATCCTCAAGGGGGGGTACTGTAAGGGATCGGGGGACATGCTCCCTACAGCGGGTCCCCCTCGCCCCGGCTCTCAGCACTGCCGCACGCTCCGTGCGCCCTCCCCATCGGCTCCTTACCTGCTCCGGTCAGGGGCCGCTCCTCTCCTCTGCGGCACACGCCGCCTTCTCCCACATGCTGCCGGGCACGCGCAGGAACCTTACAGGGCTTGCGCGCACACAATCCCCTTTGCTGTCCTCCCGCACTTCTGGCTCCACCTACCATCAGCTGCAGGCAATCTCCACCTCTGGCTCCCATGCTAGCACCGGAGTCTATCCCTGGGCCCGCTCATTCATGCCCCCGTTCCGCCTCTTACTCCCATTGGTCTAACTACATATATAACCCCAGTCTGCCCATTCCTTCCTCGCTCTGCATAGTTCTTGTGGCTCCTGCTATACGGTGTTATATGCCTGGCTCTCTTGTGCCTTGCAGCTCTCCCTCCAGTCCCTACCCTTGTATGCTACTGTAACAGGGGTGTAATCCTTGTTCAAGTAATGTGCCTTTAAATCTAGCAGTGTGGTGGTTAACTGCTGGTAGTCAATTAATAAACACCACCTGCCTGATTTAGATTGCTTACAAAAGCCTGTCTGTTGAGACAGGAAGTGTCTCCTTAGCTCACTTGTGAGCTGAACTTTGGAGACAGAGCAGTGGTTCTTGAGTCTCCCAGGAGAGACTGACAAAGAGAACACAGATCTCTGGAGCTGACAAATAAGACTTCTAAACCTGGACGCTGACATTTTCTGTGCACACACAGTGCGGTTCCAGGAGAGCAGAGAAGCTTACTCTACAGCAGCTAACAGATAAGACTTTCATTCTTGAGAGACTTCTTATATCTGCTTATTTCATGCTATGTGTTTGGGGCTGGGAGACATGCTTAACTTAGGGAGTTGTGAATTAATTGCATAGTATTTCACTAGAAATACTCCCAAGTGAATAGAAGCTTTGTTCCCCCCCCCCCTGTGTTTGGATGGTTTCCTGATGAAAAGGAAAAAGCACAATAAAGCCTTGTTATAATTTCACCTTACAAAAGTTTCCAATTGCGTACCTCTGTGAACGTCCGTCTACATATGGTGTTAGCAGTGGGATGAGAGGTGTCTTTGAAGTTAAAAAGGACCGGAGATTTTTATGTGAAATTTTTTTGTTATGCTTTTTGCCTACAAACAGTCTGAGCGACTTAGAAAAAAAACCTCATGCAGCAGAGATCAGAGTTAAAGGGATACACACCACTGAAACTTACACTGCACTGAAACTTACAAAACAAGAGATGGACTATTTGCCTCAATCCCAAGAGGAGAGAGACTGCTGAAGCAGCTAAACCTTATTTGCCTATCACAAAGTGTAATATGGTCATTGAAATAGGGGGTTTGCCTTCCAGCCATAATCAGGGTTTAAGAAGTGAGTCAGCCCTTAAAAGGATAGGTGTTTGTTGTTTTCAAAAATTTCGCTGAAGCAGTGAATACAGATGGTGACCCATGAGTGGTACTGATTTTGCAAATAAAGGTTGCCACACCGCATAGGGCTACCAGCTGTGTGTGAAGTGTGAAAATTGATACAAGACTGCTGAAGCAGGGGAATTTTTAGCAAACAAATGCTGAGTGTAAAATTGCCCTATAGGGGAAAAAGGGATTTATGATCTGTGTTAAAGGTATTTCAAAGCCAATTGCTGAGTGTTGAGTCACCCTGCCGGGAATGAAAGAAATAGTTCACTGCAAAGAATGTTTTTTTTTTCTGCAAGTAAAAAAGTCTGCCAATATATATCTTGGGAGTAAAACAGACACCCAAAATGTGAAGTGTGAATGCCATAATACCAAAAGATGAGACTGAAAATTACTGAACTCAGGCAGAAAACCAAATTCTGTTGCTGAAGCGGAGGGATGGACCTAGCAAGTAAATGGTGTAAAGCAAACAGAAGTTTTTTTTCACCTAGCAACCACACATTCAGCATACCTAATGAAAGATTAAACCTAGCAAGTAAATGGTGTAAAGCAAATAGACGTTTTTACCTAGCAACTGCACATCTTGTATACCTGATAAGAGAAAATGCATGCACAGCACTGCTGATATTGAAAAATAAAAATTACCCAAGAAAGAAAAGTCTACAGAGATGCCTGTGAGAGCTACGACCTCTACAAGCACAATATGCCCATCTGTAGGACTGCCACAATTGGGGTTTTTAGCAAATACAGTGGCAACAGCTGCAATAGCAGTATTTTTTCTACCTTATCGGATACTGCTAGTTTCAGTGATGCTGAGATTGCTAATATACGTTACACAGAATCTTTTGCAGCAGTGCTAGGGCCGGATAAGCCAGTGGATATTTACAATGACCTTGTTAAATTACAAAAATGAGAGGTTGATTTCTTCCTCCACGGGGTGACATTATCACATTATCATAAAGAAAAATTGCTTTCCCGTGGTTTTAGAATTAAGAACCAGCCAACAATCGGACGTAATGATCCAGATTGTTGCAAAAAATGGATTGCAATTCTTAACAAGTGCTCCAGTTACCTTATGATACTGGTCATTGAGCAGTCCAGTAAGGAAATTGCAAAAATCAAGAAAAAAATTGATTCAATCAATGGGAAGCAAGGTGACACACTGACTGCGGATTCTGGCACAAACTGGACTGACAAAATCCAGACTACGATAGACCGCTACAGGGATAACTTGATTAAGTATGAGAGAAAATCTTTGCCTTGTCCCTGCTGACTACAAGGAACGAAAGGTCTATCGCTGATTACTTGGCTTGGGGGAACCGAACACTGGCCGGGGGGGGGCAGAGACGGAAGACATCACGTGCAAGGAAACTACAGCCGCTCTACGGGTCTGGAATCCCTACGAGTGACACTGACCTCTCAGACAACGCGGAAGGCTCTGGATCTGATTTTTTAGGCCCAGGCAGCAGTGGCCACGCCAAGCCTCCAATCCTCGACACAGGTGTAAGGGACCCACCACGAGGGGTGGTCGGAAATCAGCGCTATCCAGATCGCAAAATCAAGAGAGGCAGAGGGCCACGGGGACACTAGCCTGCACGATAATTTACAACCTTACGGATCTTACTCTGTCCATGGCCAAGCTCAGTGTTCTCCAGAAAGGTCTCAGTTTTGTTCCAACTAAAATCCAAAATAATTTCAACTGGGACGTTGATATGTATAAATTCCACCGGCAAATGAGACTTAAAGATTTTTTTCGCAAGCAAACCCAACAAAGCGATATGTCTGACATTAAAACATTTAAGACCAGCAGTAAATTTGATCCGCAATCCAATAATCACAGCATCGCGGCCTTCATGAGTGTGTTGAATAATAAACGAACTAGTTTCCATAACATCTCACGAGAAGAAAAGACTGCGATAGAGACATTGAGGAAAGCGAAGGACATCATCATATGTGCCGTGGACAAAGGAGGTGGCATTGTGCTGCTGAAATA
This sequence comes from Ascaphus truei, assembly GCF_040206685.1. Taxonomy (NCBI): domain Eukaryota; kingdom Metazoa; phylum Chordata; class Amphibia; order Anura; family Ascaphidae; genus Ascaphus; species Ascaphus truei. The sequence continues at coordinate 97,915,310 of NC_134485.1, read as the reverse complement.
TGTAGATTACAAGCAAGAAATCGAAGATCAATTGGCCAAAGAGATGACCTATAGACGCCTACCAGGGGACCCAACAGTTGAGTACAAAAAAGAAATTGACTCAATTGTGCAAATGGGGATCGTAAACAACTGGATCTCAGAAGAGACGGGCAATTTTCTTTCACAACCCTTTCTCAGAATGCCAATCCTGTACACCTTACCGAAAATTCATACGTCCACCACTAAGCCACCAGGAACTCATTATTTCTGCAAGAGGGTCGTTATGTCATCCTCTTTCGCAGTTTATTGACTTTTATCTCCAACCGATGATCAATGGTATGAGCACTCATGTAAAGGACACTACCGATTTTATCTTACAGATCGGAAAAATTTAATTGGAAAGGATGGACTGCATTCTGGTAACCCTCGATGTTGTAGTCTGTATACCAATATCCACACAAGGAGGGTTTGGAAGCTATAAGAACAACATTTAATGCCCATGCGATGCATACAGGCCCACTGATCGAGTTTCTATTGTTACTCATTGAGGTTATCTTAAACAGAAATTACTTCAGATTCGAGAAGAATGTCTACCTACAACTCAGTGGCACTGCAATGGGGTCCAATATGGCGCCCTCATATGCGAATTTATTCATGGACGTCTATGAGCATACACATATCCGACACGATGCTCCATATGTACACTGCATAAAAAAATATCTACAGTACATAGATGACATTTTCATTGTGTGGGATGGATCGGAATCTGCACTCTTGGAGTTCATTGAGTATCTGAATAAAATTCCATCCACAATCCGCTTCTCGGCGCAATTTAGCGACAAGGAAATTTCATTCCTGGACACCACCGCTTATAAGACCAGTGGAGGCCTTGCCACTAGGCTTTATCATAAGGACACTGACAGAAATACACTTCTGTATGCCACCAGCCACCATCCGGTACCGCTTAAGAGAGGACTTCCGTTTTCCCAATTACTGCGGGTCAAGAGAATAATCAGCAACCCACAGGAGGTTGAGCCAGCACTCATGGATATGGCATACCGCGCTTCCGTGGATACGCGCTTCCGTGATAGGGGCTATGACTCTAAAGATATAGAGGACACCCTACGAAAAGTGAGGAATGTCGACAGAACGGCGTTATTAACACCACAGGTTAAAGAGCCTGCACAGGAATGGTGCCATTTTGTTAGCACCTTTTCAACTGCATCAGGACGCATTAAATGCAGTATCCATAAAAACTGGCATATCCTGTCCAATGACAGCCAAATTGGACGAATTTGTAAAGAACCTCCTTTACTTTGTTACAGGCGTGGCCGCAATCTGGGTGACATGCTCACACTAACGGATGCAGTTGATGAATATGCATCTGAAAAACGTGACTCTGTAGAAAACCAGAGTCATATCGCTGCCATGGATGCACTAATTGCAGCTTTATGCAGGTTGGATCAAGTTATGCACATCCACATAGTGGTGCTCGCATTGCCATCAAGCATTATCTCAATTGCGAATCTCGCTTTATCGTGTATCCCATCAGATGCCCGTGCGGCCTCCTCTACATTGGAAAGACCTCGCGCATGTTAAAGGAACGGATTGCAATACACCGCTCTACTATCAGAAAGGCGCTCAAGATTGTGGATGATAACACTGAGCTTAAATACCTACCTGTCGCAAGACATTTTAAACAGATGAGACATCCTTTGGCGACTATGTGATGTATGCCCATCCTCCAAGTACTGCCACCATCACGTGGAAGGGATAGGAATAAATTGCTTCTGCAACAGGAGGCAAAATTGATTTATGAACTGAGAACTATGTCCCCCTTGGGATTAAATGAGGACTTGAAACTTAGTTGCTTTTTGTACAATCTGTTTACTCTGCAATGTCATTGTTCTGTTATTTTCTTCCATGTTCCCTTTTCCCTGTATGTTTTCTTAGATTGTTTTGCACTTTGGTTTTTGTTTTTGTTTTCCAGTCCCAGGACTAGAGCACACGTACTGTAGTGCAGATCTGTGGTTAGACTGTAAAGCCATCACTGTTGTTGTGATATCGGATTAGCAGTCCAGCTTGTCACATGTGCATTATGCCAGTGTTGTACTATGCCCCTTTGGCCACCATGGGCTTCCATCTAGTACACACAGAAGCTTGTTTAGACTGAGTGCTCTATGTCACTACACTGTTGTAGCCACTATGGGGGTCATCTGGCAGCGACCGCGTATAATCAGTACATACAGTCCCTTGAGTTACTAGGGACGCAATAGGGTTGCCATGCAGAGATGTGCATGCACGGCATATCACGCGCGGCGCTCAACACACGATAGTAGCAGTAGCAGTGATTTGTGCACGCCCCTTTTGGGTTGCTAGGCATAGATAGCCACATGACGCATCTAGACTGCGCCCGTAGCCCCCTATGTCACAATAGACGCGATCGGGTTGCCATGCGCGGTTGCGCATATGCAGCCTTTCAGTGCGCTATTGGTAGATGAGTAAGAAATACGTCGATTTTATGCATGCCCTCCTGGGCTGTCAGGCACATTTTTGGACGGCTATGTGACACACCAGTAGTCATGCTTGCACAGTTGATTTAAACATGGGCCAGCAGTGATGACAGATACCACATTAGGTGAGCTGATTGGTTTATCCTAGTATCAGTGCTGTGTATTCGTTTATCTGCAGGGCTGTACCTGGGAATGTGATGTGTGCATTTTTAATTAGATTCAGGTGTTTTCTCACATGGGGATGTGGGTATATATGGGTGTTCGGATCAGTCACTTGTGCACCGCCCTGAAGAAGGTCCCTCAACGAGGACCGAAACGTTGGCTTCCTGGTGTTCTTAATATACTTTCTTTTCTACATCTTTGGTGTGCTGTCTCAATTTGTTATCAGGATCCCCCTGGTTTCTACACGCTTATTTCTACGCTATGGGACAAGCATGTGCCTTCTACATAAACGTGAGTGCTAACTGCCATACCAATGACTATATATATATATATATACAGTGTTCGACAAATCACCCAAAAATCTACTCCCCCAACCAAAAAATCTACTCGCCACCTAGTCCCGCCCCCAACTCTGCCCCCAACTCCGCCCCTAGTCCCGCCCCCAACCCCGCTTTAAAATAAAATATATAAATAAAATACATTTAATAAATTCCTAGTCAGAACATTCGTTTTTGACATAAATGTATTTATTGTATTACATTATACTACAATTAGTCCTTGTTACGTGTGTGTGTGTGTGTGTGTAAATGTCGGATCTAGAAATAAATGCCAGATGTGAATGACTAGTTTCCTGAACCCCTTAACCAGTGTCTGGATGCCCCCGCTTCACAATATCTAAAGCAGCAATCCCACCTGGGATCTTACCTGATCAGCAGTCCCTCAATATCCAGGTAGCCTCATTCCCGCAATGTTATACATTGGAGGGGATGTGTTCCCTACCTGTCTTCTGGGTTAGGGGGGTTCCGATGTCTTCCATGTGAAGCTTGAGTCAAATCTGGAAGACAGCAGTATAGGTTATTTCGGTGTAGTATAGGGCAGTTAAGATATATAGGGTAAATAAGAGATCCAGAGTGTGAGAGAGTGTGGGTGACAGAGAGAGAGAGTGGGGGTGAGAGAGAGAGATAGAGTGGGGGTGAGAGCGAGAGAGTGGGGGTGAGAGAGAGAGAGTGGGGGGTGAGAGAGAGAGAGTGGGGGTGAGAGAGAGAGAGTGGGGGTGAGAGAGAAAGTGGGGGAGAGAGAGAGTGGGGGAGAGAGAGATTTAAGACCAGCAATAAATTTGATCCGCAATCCAATAATCACAGCATCGCGGCCTTCATGAGTGTGTTGAATAATAAACGAACTAGTTTCCATAACATCTCACGAGAAGAAAAGACTGCGATAGAGACATTGAGGAAAGCGAAGGACATCATCATATGTGCCGCGGACAAAGGAGGTGGCATTGTGCTGCTGAAATATGTAGATTACAAGCAAGAAATCGAAGATCAATTGGCCAAAGAGATGACCTATAGACGCCTACCAGGGGACCCAACAGTTGAGTACAAAAAAGAAATTGACTCAATTGTGCAAATGGGGATCGTAAACAACTGGATCTCAGAAGAGATGGGCAATTTTCTTTCACAACCCTTTCTCAGAATGCCAATCCTGTACACCTTACCGAAAATTCATACGTCCACCACTAAGCCACCAGGAAGACCCATTATTTCTGCAAGAGGGTCGTTATGTCATCCTCTTTCGCAGTTTATTGACTTTTATCTCCAACCGATGATCAATGGTATGAGCACTCATGTAAAGGACACTACCGATTTTATCTTACAGATCGGAAAAATTTAATTGGAAAGGATGGACTGCATTCTGGTAACCCTCGATGTTGTAGTCTGTATACCAATATCCACACAAGGAGGGTTTGGAAGCTATAAGAACAACATTTAATGCCCATGCGATGCATACAGGCCCCACTGATCGAGTTTCTATTGTTACTCATTGAGGTTATCTTAACAAATTACTTTCAAAAACAGAAACAAAAAAAAAAAAAATAAAAAAAAAAAAAAAACAGATTCGAGAAGAATGTCTACCTACAACTCAGTGGCACTGCAATGGGGTCCAATATGGCGCCCTCATATGCGAATTTATTCATGGACGTCTATGAGCATACACATATCCGACACGATGCTCCATATGTACACTGCATAAAAAAATATCTACAGTACATAGATGACATTTTCATTGTGTGGGATGGATCGGAATCTGCACTCTTGGAGTTCATTGAGTATCTGAATAAAATTCCATCCACAATCCGCTTCTCGGCGCAATTTAGCGACAAGGAAATTTCATTCCTGGACACCACCGCTTATAAGACCAGTGGAGGCCTTGCCACTAGGCTTTATCATAAGGACACTGACAGAAATACACTTCTGTATGCCACCAGCCACCATCCGGTACCGCTTAAGAGAGGACTTCCGTTTTCCCAATTACTGCGGGTCAAGAGAATAATCAGCAACCCACAGGAGGTTGAGCCAGCACTCATGGATATGGCATACCGCGCTTCCGTGGATACGCGCTTCCGTGATAGGGGCTATGACTCTAAAGATATAGAGGACACCCTACGAAAAGTGAGGAATGTCGACAGAACGGCGTTATTAACACCACAGGTTAAAGAGCCTGCACAGGAATGGTGCCATTTTGTTAGCACCTTTTCAACTGCATCAGGACGCATTAAATGCAGTATCCATAAAAACTGGCATATCCTGTCCAATGACAGCCAAATTGGACGAATTTGTAAAGAACCTCCTTTACTTTGTTACAGGCGTGGCCGCAATCTGGGTGACATGCTCACACTAACGGATCCAGTTGACGAATATGCATCTGAAAAACGTGACTCTGTAGAAAACCAGAGTCATATCGCTGCCATGGATGCACTAATTGCAGCTTTATGCAGGTTGGATCAAGTTATGCACATCCACATAGTGGTGCTCGCATTGCCATCAAGCATTATCTCAATTGCGAATCTCGCTTTATCGTGTATCCCATCAGATGCCCGTGCGGCCTCCTCTACATTGGAAAGACCTCGCGCATGTTAAAGGAACGGATTGCAATACACCGCTCTACTATCAGAAAGGCGCTCAAGATTGTGGATGATAACACTGAGCTTAAATACCTACCTGTCGCAAGACATTTTAAACAGATGAGACATCCTTTGGCGACTATGTGATGTATGCCCATCCTCCAAGTACTGCCACCATCACGTGGAAGGGATAGGAATAAATTGCTTCTGCAACAGGAGGCAAAATTGATTTATGAACTGAGAACTATGTCCCCCTTGGGATTAAATGAGGACTTGAAACTTAGTTGCTTTTTGTACAATCTGTTTACTCTGCAATGTCATTGTTCTGTTATTTTCTTCCATGTTCCCTTTTCCCTGTATGTTTTCTTAGATTGTTTTGCACTTTGGTTTTTGTTTTTGTTTTCCAGTCCCAGGACTAGAGCACACGTACTATAGTGCAGATCTGTGGTTAGACTGTAAAGCCATCACTGTTGTTGTGATATCGGATTAGCAGTGCAGCTTGTCACATGTGCATTATGCCAGTGTTGTACTATGCCCCTTTGGCCACCATGGGCTTCCATCTAGTACACACAGAAGCTTGTTTAGACTGAGTGCTCTATGTCACTACACTGTTGTAGCCACTATGGGGGTCATCTGGCAGCGACCGCGTATAATCAGTACATACAGTCCCTTGAGTTACTAGGGACGCGATAGGGTTGCCATGCAGAGATGTGCATGCACGGCATATCACGCGCGGCGCTCAACACACGATAGTAGCAGTAGCAGTGATTTGTGCACGCCCCTTTTGGGTTGCTAGGCATAGATAGCCACATGACGCATCTAGACTGCGCCCGTAGCCCCCTATGTCACAATAGACGCGATCGGGTTGCCATGCGCGGTTGCGCATATGCAGCCTTTCAGTGCGCTATTGGTAGATGAGTAAGAAATACGTCGATTTTATGCATGCCCTCCTGGGCTGTCAGGCACATTTTTGGACGGCTATGTGACACACCAGTAGTCATGTTTGCACAGTTGATTTAAACATGGGCCAGCAGTGATGACAGATACCACATTACTGTAGGTGAGCTGATTGGTTTATCCTAGTATCAGTGCTGTGTATTCGTTTATCTGCAGGGCTGTACCTGGGAATGTGATGTGTGCATTTTTAATTAGATTCAGGTGTTTTCTCACATGGGGATGTGGGTATATATGGGTGTTCGGATCAGTCACTTGTGCACCGCCCTGAGGAAGGTCCCTCAACGAGGACCGAAACGTTGGCTTCCTGGTGTTCTTAATATACTTTCTTTTCTACATCTTTGATGTGCTGTCTCAATTTGTTATCAGGATCCCCCTGGTTTCTACACGCTTATTTCTACGCTATGGGACAAGCATGTGCCTTCTACATAAACGTGAGTGCTAACTGCCATACCAATGGACTATATATATATATACAGTGTTCGACAAATCACCCCAAAAATCTACTCCCCCAACCAAAAAATCTACTCGCCACCTAGTCCCCGCCTCCAACTCTGCCCCCAACTCCGCCCCTAGTCCCGCCCCCAACCCCGCTTTAAAATAAAATATATAAATAAAATACATTTAATAAATTCCTAGTCAGAACATTCGTTTTTGACATAAATGTATTTATTGTATTACATTATACTACAATTAGTCCCTTGTTACGTGTGTGTGTGTGTGTAAATGTCGGATCTAGAAATAAATGCCAGATGTGAATGACTAGTTTCCTGAACCCCTTAACCAGTGTCTGGATGCCCCCGCTTCACAATATCTAAAGCAGCAATCCCGCCTGGGATCTCACCTGATCAGCAGTCCCCTCAATATCCAGGTAGCCTCATTCCCGCAATGTTATATATTGGAGGGGATGTGTTCCCTACCTGTCCTTCTGGGTTAGGGGGGTTTCCGATGTCTTCCGTGTGAAGCTTGAGTCAAATCTGGAAGATAGCAGTATAGGTTATTTCGGTGTAGTATAGGGCAGTTAAGATATATAGGGTAAATAAGAGATCCAGAGTGTGAGAGAGTGTGGGTGACAGAGAGAGAGAGTGGGGGTGAGAGATAGAGATAGAGTGGGGGTGAGGAGAGAGAGATAGAGTG